>NW_021628238.1:1745133-1751041 GCF_900005855.1 Plasmodium gallinaceum | reverse complement strand
AGAAAAAAAAAAAAAAAAAAAAAAAAAAAAAATAATAAAAAGTAATAAAATTAAATAAGGAAAAAAAAAAAAAAAAAAGATTTAAAATTTCGTGAAAAGTATATTACTGTTATTTATTTACCAAATTATTTACTTTTAAAGTTTAATAATTAATAAAAATGAAAACAATAGTATCATCACAAAAAGTCGCTATTCCTGATGGAGGTAAAAAAATATAAAAAAAAAAAAAAAAGGAAATTAAAAAATATATATGTTTATATATTAATATTAAAATTTTGAACACATACTGATGAACAGTTAAAAATAAAATAATGAAATTGGCAAATAAAAAAATGTATATGAAGATTAGAAAATTATTAACATAATATTTAAACAAAATACTGATATATAGTAAAAAATTATAGAAAATAATTTATTCAATAAATTTAAGTAGTACTGTAACTACACTAAAACAATAAGCATTAAAAATATTTGCAAATATTTTAAAATATAAATATAAATGGAATATAATTTTATAGCAAAAAATATGATAATGAAAATAACTGAATGATAAAAAAAAAAAAAAATATGAAAATATTATGATGAAAAATGGCAAATAATAATACTATGAATATATGCATGTATATATATTTATATATATAGAACAGTAATTGATAATAATAATATATATATTTTCTTTTTTTTTTTAGTTAAGGTAGCAATAAATTCAAGAAAAGTAACAGTATCAGGTAAATATGGTACACTTAGAAGAAATTTCAGACATCTCCCAGTTGATATTCGTATAAATAAATTAAAAAAATATATAAAAGTAGTTATGTGGTTTGGTATCCCCGATAGTTTAGCTTGTATTAGAACAGTTTGTACTCATTTGAAAAATATGTTTACAGGTGTAACTAAAAAATTTTTATATAAAATGAGATTAGTTCATGCCCATTTTCCAATCAACTCTAATATTGTTGATGATAATAAGAGAATTGAAATAAGAAATTATTTAGGAGAAAAAAGTGTTAGATCTGTTAAAGCATTGCCAGGTGTTCTTATAGAAAAATCACCAAATGTAAAGGATGAAATTTACATTAGTGGTGCTGATATTGAAAATGTTTCATTAACAGCAGCCTTAATACATCAATCCACTTTATGCAGAAATAAGGATATTCGTAAATTTCTTGATGGTATTTATGTATCAGAAGTTACCACTGTAGAAAAAGATGAATAATTTTTTTTTTTTTTTTTTTTCCTTATATAAATAAAATTATGTGCATTAGTTTTTATATTTTTTATTTATAATTAAACAATAAAAAGAAAAATTTATAATGTTTTATTTTAAAAATATTTATTTCAAAAAAAAAATTTTTTCAATTCTTAAAATGTAAAAAATGATAAATATATTAAAAAGACCTCTTTTAGAAGAGTTTATATAGTAAATATTTGAAAAAACATAAAATCGAATTATAATTTATTAAAAAAAAAAAATACTAGAAGAAATATATTTCCAACATACGAATGCAACAACTTATTCGTATTAATAATTTCATTGTTGCAAAAAAAAGTTTTCTATTTATCACTTATATAAATTTAGCAATTTCTATTAATTTTCTTTTTAAAAACGCAAAAGGGTTTTTACATCTAAAAAGTTTAAATTCCATTTGTTACCTTGAAAAAAAATACACATTTCCTACTTTTTTAAATAATTGATTTCAAATATATTTTTTTTTTTTTTTTTTCAGTGCATTTTTTGTATAGATAAATAAAATTACTTTTTGCATTTAATTTTTTTTTTTTTTTTTATTCCTTTTTCATTCTTCTATGTATACAACTTTTAATGTAAATTTTACTTTTATTATGAATATATATATGCTCATATAAGTGTATATGTATGATAAGCTTTTTTAAATCGAAAAAAATTTTTATATTACTATTATAAAAAATAATAATTTATAGGAAAACATATCAATAAAAAAAAAAAAAAAAGAAAAATTATTTCTTATATATTAATTAGAATACTTAATAATAATTTATAAAATTAATACTGTAAAAAAAGTATAATGCTTATATGATTTTATAATGTTTCATATTATAAATTGAGATAATACTATAACCTAATGAATGTTATATTTTTAGGAAATAAAAGGAAAAAAAACAAACACATTTAAAAAAATTTTCAGAAATGAAACTTAAATTTATGTGTATATTTTATTAAAAAACAAGTACCTTTTTTTTTTTTTTTTTTTTTATGCACGACTTTAGTTTATATAAAAAAATTAATTTCCTAACATTACATATTTCTTATTACAAATAAAATAATGAATTTATTTTTTATTTTTATAATTGTTATATCCCCTATATTAAGCTTAGATATTAAAAAGAACGAGCTTTTTTATTTATCTCCCTCGTCAAAAAACTACAACAAAAATGCATATTTTAAAAAATATAAAAAAAATATATACTTAAGTAATGAAACAAAAAATGATAACTTAACTGGAGAATACATTTCATCTAAGTTGTCTTATTCTGATTATAAAACTATTGATATAGAAGATATAAAAAATACTCTTCCACACAGATATCCCTTTCTTTTAGTAGATAAAGTGTTACATATAGAACCAAATAAAAAAATAATTGGTGTTAAGCAAGTTTCTGTAAATGAAAATTTTTTTAATGGTCATTTTCCTGAAAAGCCAATTATGCCTGGTGTTTTACAGATTGAGGCTTTAGCTCAATTAGGAGGAGTACTATGTTTGAAAAGTGAAGAAAATCAAAAAAATAATTTATTTTTGTTTGCAGGGGTGGATGGTGTTAGATGGAAGAAACCTGTTTTACCAGGTTATATGCAATTTAAAAATTGTATTACTAAATATACATATAAATCATTATAAAATTTAAAATATATATATATATATATATATAAAATAAAAATCAATATTTTAAATACATATATAAATACTTTAGTTATTAAGAATAAAAAATACAATTTCCTATGTACATTTATTACTGTTTTAGAAAAAAAATTTATGAAATTTTATAAATTTGAATATATAATAGATATATAAATGTTTATGAATTTAAATAACAATATTAGAAAAGAAAAAAATTTTTATTGATATTTGAAAGTTACATTATTTATTGTTTATTTTTATATATATTTTTTTATTTAGGTGATACATTAGTGATGGAAGTAGAACAAATTTCATTTAAACCATCTCTTGGAATAGCTAAATTGAGAGGTGTCGGTTATGTGAACGGAAATGTTGTCATTAAAGTTTCTGAAATGACCTTTGCTTTATCAAAATAAGTTATTTTCAGAATAAAAAATTTTCTTATCTAATTCATTTAAGAATATTAGACAAAAAAAAGATAAAAAAAAAAAAAAAAAAAAAAAAAAAAAAAAAAAAAAAAAAAAAAAAAAAAAAAATACAAACAAATACAAGAAAAAAAAAATTATCTTCAAGACATTTTTGACATAACTGACAAATCTATGGAAAAAATAGAAAACAATGTATTTTATAAAGTGATGAACATTTATATGTATAAATTCATTTTAAATTCAAAAGCTTTTATTTATATTTTTTAAAGTTATTTTTCTTCCTTTTTTTAATTAATTTTCATTTAGTTTTTTTTTTATTAATACCTCCATATACTCTACATAATGCAGTAGTAGCTTTTACCTAAGAAAAAAAAATGTCTATTATTTATTACTTTTACTAATATTTATGTTTTGTATATATTTATTATAATTTCCCTATTTATTTTAAATTATAACACATGATATTTCCTATTTTATTGTATGCACAATATATATTTTGGTTTTTTTTTTTTTTTTTTTTTTTTTTTATAATTATTGAAATTACCACTTCCCATACTGCTGAGGTTGCCATAAATAAAGTTGAAAAAACAGGATAGGGTAATTTACATGTATACTAAAAAAAAATATTAACAAGCAATAATAAATAAAGATAATTAATACAAAATTTTTATTGTTCATAATTTTAAAGAGTTAAATGAAATAATTTTTTTATAAAAATTTTTATTTTTAATATATAAAACATTTATTTTAATTATATAATGTACACAATTTTTAGATTATGATCACGCAATTTATTTTTTTATTTTTTTTTTTTTTTTATTAACCGGAAAATTTTTCAAAGCGCATATATGTACAGGTCCAATAAAAATACAAGCACATAATACAGCCATCATACTAGTAACAACATGTGTTGTTACTAAAAATATATCATAAGCAAAATCAGCCCCTCCTCTAATATAAGTGCATATATTCATCATATTCTATATAAGACAATAATACATGGAATAAAAAAAAAAAAAATAAATAATAAAATAAGATCTTTAGTAAATAAAATCATTTAAATTTAATAAGAAAAAAAAAAATATATTACTTCCAATTTTTTACATTCGGCATCTGTGCTACACGGTGTATCTATTTGAAAGAAAATTAAAAAAAATAGGCTCTTTTATAAGAAATGCTTTATTTTATAATACATTTTTATAATAATTATTCATTATAACAAAAATTAATAGTTTCTTTTTTTTTCTTTTTTTTATTGTTATTTTATATAATTTTGTCTTTTTATTTTTATAATGTTTAAATTATTAATATTATATTTATTAGGCATATTTTCAATATAAGTAATTTCAATTTTGTTTTTTTGTAAGAAATATTTAATGATTTATTTCAAATACGATTCAAACCTGCTCTTAGATCCTTATAGATTATAAAAGATAAGCAAATCAAAATATGGAAAAACATATTAAAAAATGATAAATTTAGTATAAATAAAAAATTATAAAAAAATATATCAACAAAAAAAAATAAAATTTATTAAAAGGAAATTACTGAAATTTCAGGTTTTAATTCTGTAACTTGTTTAAATTGTTCAAAATTAGGTGTAACATATTGTGCTTCTATTTCTTTTAATTTAATAAACTGCTGTTTAATTAAATTTATCATTGATTTTGCTAGTGTTCTTTTTGAATCTACTGTTTTCTTAGAAAAATAAAAATAGAAACATAATTTTCGATAATTATTATAAAAATAGTTAAATAAAAAAATGCAAAATTATTTTAAGTTGAATTTATATTAAAAAGTAAAGTGTTACTTCATCCATTAAGTTTTCATATTCTTCAATAAAATGTGATCCTGCATATTTTTTCATTGAAGCCTTAAAAAATATATATGTATGCGTAGACAACAAAAATAAAAGAAATTATATTTTTTCAAACGCAACAGGCTTATGTAATTTAAATAAATTAAATGGAATAATATATATATATTATAAAAAGGCAGAAATCTCTTTTATTTACTTTTAAGTTTTCTTCTTCAGAAGGACTCAAAAGTACATCACTGAACTCATTTGAAATGTTTACAAATATATTTTTGAGTTTGTATGAAAATTTTAATTTTTTCTTTTTTATTTAAATGTGCAAATTCATAATTTAAAAATTCCTTAGTATTTTCTTTCATATAATTTTTTTAGAAATTTTATTACTAACTCCTTACTTGTTTTTGTAATTTCTTAAGATTTCCCTAAAAGTATATTAAGAAATTTTTTTAACGAGCTTTTTTTATTTTTTGTTATTTTTTTTTTTTATCTTAAACCTAAAAATGGCAACATCTCTATCTAATTTAAAAAAATAATACATATATATATACAGTTAATTAAAAATAATAATTATGTAATAAATAGAGTACATTAAATAATAGTCATATATTAAATATTCCATATATACATTATTTTTTTGTAAATTATTCATTTTTTTACCCCCATAATCTTCTCTTAGATGTTTTTCTACAGCTTTAGTGACTAACAACAATTAAAAAAAAATGAAAATATAATTTCATGTTAATAATTTTTAGAAAAAAAAAAAAAAAAAAAAAAAAAAAAAATATTTA
>NW_021628238.1:1740995-1744133 GCF_900005855.1 Plasmodium gallinaceum | reverse complement strand
TTAAAAATTTTTAAAAAAAAAAAAAAAAAAAAAAAAAAAAAACATCTTTACATACATTCCCTAGGAAAAACACTCTTACTTAACAAAGAAATCGAAAAATAACCTTCTAAAAAAACTATAAAATATGTAACTAAAAATATTTTTAAATTAATTTTCATTTTAAACCCTTTATTAATAATAATTTGTATTTTTTTATATAATTTGTGTCTTTTTAATATATATATAATTTTTATATTATATTTAAACTGAGGAAAATATAATGAAAAAAATATATAAATAACATTAAGTTAAATCAACTGAGAATTTTACTGGAAAAATATTATCAGTGCATAAATTGGAATATTTCTAAGAAAAAAAAAAAAAGACAATTAAATATTTTAGTACATAATAATAACTGAAGGTAACATTTATGTGGTTATTTATCCTGTAATTATTTACTTATTTACTTTATTTATATATCCATTCTGTATATACACCATCATATAATTACACAAAGAGTTTTTTATAGTTTCTTTTTAAGAATATTAAATAATTTATTATTTCTACTTTAGAAAAAATTTACGTATTTTATAAAAAGACAGAAAAATAGTGATTAGCATATAGACAATAATATTTTTTTTTAAATTATAGTTTTTTTTTTAAAAAAAAAATATATTTCATGATGGTAATCAAAAACATTTTTTTTTTGAAAAAAAATTCTTTATCACTTAGAACTTAATTTATTTTATTACTTAAAGAAAAATACTAATCAAAAGTATAAAATTGAAAATATATCTTCTATTTTTTTTTTTTTTTTTTCTTATAAATATTTAAATAGAAAAAGGAAAATGAATTAACATTTATTGAATAAAAAGTTAAATATATAACTTCTCTTGGATATTTATTATTAAACATATTCTTAAAAAAATATATATATTAACAGAAAAAATATATATATATATATAATTAAAAAAATGTTAAATTATTTAAGTTTTAATGAAATAAAAAAAAAGCGTGAAACATAGAGAATGACATTAAAAAAGAAAGAATAAAATTAAAAATATAGAAAAATTAAACTTCAAAAGTTTTTGAATAAATTTTAACATTAAAAAAAAAGAAAAAAAAATTTGTTGAAATGTTAAAATATTGATATTCTTAGTAAAACTTTTCTTTATTTTTTAATTTCATTGTAACTTTCATTTCGTTTTTATTTTTGTATTTACAAATTTATTTATTTTATCTATAAGATATATATGTATATATTATCTTTATAATATAAAAAGAAAAAAAAAAAAAAAAAACAAAAAAAAATATTTTTTACTATATATATATATATATATGTACTGATGAGAGAACATACAAATTCAATAAGTCTTTTTATAAATATTATATTAATTTCAAAATCATTTGGTTCATCTTGGTTGTTTTAAACTAATATATTAAATATGGATAATATTCTTATATATTTCAAGAGTTAACTTCTTTATCAATTAAATATAAATCATACTGAATTCTCCAATTTTTATCATTATTTTTCATAGAAGAATCATAAAAGCTTTTTAAATTATCACTTTTAGAATGTTCGTAAAATAATTCTTCTGTATAACGTTCTTTATCAATCTGTATACATAAAATTATTAAATTATTTTCAATATTTTTTTCTCATATTCAATTTATATATTTTTTATATATATTTGTTTTAACTATTTCTAAACAAACATATGCGTTTTACACTTAAAATATTTTTATCTTTTTTTTTTTTTTTTTATTTATATACCTGTCTTATATATTGATAAATAGATATAGGAATAAAAATGGGTAACATTGTTCTGCAAAACGTACCAGTTTTAATTATATTTTCAATAAATTTTTTTGATAAATTTTCGTAACGAAAATTATTAAAAAAAAATCTTAAAACATAAAAATTAAGCATTTTGAAAGAATTTTAATATCTTTTAATTTTTATAATTAATAAAAAATAAAACTAAAATATATAAATTATTATAAAAAATTATCTTTTTTAAATATTAATAAAGACTTGTAAATTATAAAAAAATATAAATTTTTCTTTTATAAAATCAATATCCTATATATATCAACTTTCACGTATCTAAGAGCAAAACAAAAAAAAAAAAAAAAAAAAAAAAAAAAAAAAAAAGCGAGATTTTACGTTAGTTTCATTGACTATAGATAAATAAGTAAAATTAAAAAAAATTTTAAATAATAAATAATTTAATCTATTAAATAAAAAATTCTTGTATAAATAAAGAAAAACAAAAGTTCTTATGATAATAAGAAATTACCATTTTTTAATTATAATTATATATTATTCTTTTTTGTAATTTTTTTTTTTTGTTTTTTAATAAAATATTAGCCACCAATTTTTTTTTTTTTTTTTTTTTTACGTTATTTAAAAAAGAGAAAATGAGAAATTGTTTTTATGCATATTTACAAATAATAAGAGAAAAAAAAAAAAAAAGTATTTGTAATGGATAATATTAATAGAAAATTTAAATTTATTTTATTGGACTTTTAAGAAAAAGGTTAAATATTTTTTTCTCCACAATTTCTTTTTTTTTTTTTTTTTTTTTAGTAGCTGTTTAAAGGAAAATTTCATAAAAGAATAATTAAAATAAAAATATGGATGGCATATTTTAAACATAATAAATTTATATATTCATTATGTACAGTTTTTTTTTTTTTTCTTAAAGTTATCTTTTTCTATAAACATGCTTAATAGTAACACACATTTATTTGTCTATGCATATAAATTTATACATTTTCTTTAAATAAAAAAAAAAAAAGAGATTTTTAGTGTATAATTTAATAAGTTGTTATTATTTATATATATATATATATATATTTTTTTTCATTATTAAAGATTATGTGTATCTGAATTTGATACATCTACTTCTATATTTTTATCATATATGTTATATTTTTTATGTTTTTATCTTTTTGATATGTTTTTTTTTATTTTGCTTTATTGAGCATTTTTTATTTTATTTTTTTATTTTTTGTTTTATTTTTTATTTAATTTTTTTTATTTTTTGTTTTATTTATTATTTATTGTTTTATTTATTTATTTATATATTTTATTTTTATTTTTATTTTTTTTTTTTTTTTTTTTTGTATTACACATTATTCTGTTTTTATTTT
>NW_021628238.1:1720069-1739995 GCF_900005855.1 Plasmodium gallinaceum | reverse complement strand
TTTTTTTTTTTTTTTTTTTTTTTTTTTTTTTTTTTTTTTTTTTTTTTTTTTTTTTTTTTGTATTACACATTATTCTGTTTTTATTTTGTAGTTTTATATTATTATTGAAAAAATAAATTATTTACTATTATTTTTTTTTATTTTTACCAATAATTTCTGATATAAAAATTTGGTGATGAGATTTGCTAATTTTTTTTTGAGATTAAAATGGAATACTTAAGTAAGTTTTATATAAAGCACATAGAGAAAAAAAGTGAAGATGAATTTTATGATGATAAAGTTAGAAAAATAAAGATGAAAAATTGTTGTAAAAAATGGAGTAACAGTATGAATAATAAAAATATTATGATTGATTATAAAAAAGAAATTTATGAAAGTTCTTTTTTGAAAAATATGGAGAAAGTATGGTCACTTTTTTTTAATGAAGACAAAAAAGGAAAATTACTACTTCATAAAGAAGAAGAAAATATTTACTCTTTGCCTAATTTTTTAATTATTGATAATATTAACAATAATACTTGTAACAATAAAAATAATAATACTAATAATAATAAATGTGATGATAATCTCATATTAGATGAAAATGATGATGAAAAAATAAGTACAAACAAAAATATTTATCTAAATAAGAAGTTTATCGATATTTATCATAAACATGATCATTCTTACAGTTTTTATCATAAGGAAATTGATGATTTTTTAATTTTACCAGATATATTAACCAATTATAATGAAGAAATCAACGCAATAAAAATATATGATGAAAATTTTAATATGAAGAGCAATTTAATAATAAGCAAAAATGAATTGAGTGAAGATGATAGCGGAAATAATAATATTAATGAAAAAGTTAAAACAAAATTTTCAAATAATAGTATCATTAATAATGAAAATGAAAATGAAAATATCATAAGTTCTAAGGATCTCAATATAATGAGTAATCATCAAAATGATATCTCTGATAATGATAATTAAAAATAATCTATGAAAAAAAAAACTAAATATAAATTCTTCTCTTTTCTTTTTTTTTTTTTTATTCTTTAATATTTTTAAAATTGTTCAATTAAAAACTTCAAAAAAAATTTTTTTTTTTTTTTTTTTTTTCTTTTTAGCAATTTAATCTTTTTTTTTAAATTCATTTAGTATTTACTACTGAAGTGTGTTGTAAAAAATTTGCTATTGGTAAATTAATTTTATATAATTAAAAAAACATCCATCCATAAATACATGCATTTCATAATTATTTGATAAAAATTAATTTACTTCATAAATCTGTTTAACAGGATTAATTTAATTTTTTTTTTTTTTTTTTTTTTTTTTTTTTTATAAAATATATATATATATATATAAATACATGTGTTTTGTTCTATATGTTCATAATAATAATAGGAATATAAAAGAATTTTGGCATATAAAAAAAAAAAAAAAAAAAATTAATAAATAATAAAAAAATTGAAAACATATATAAACAGAAAGAAAGAATAAAAGATGTTGAAAAAAAAAGAAATATTAAAACAATTGAAAAGTTATGGAAAACATATATAATAATAACATTTATGAATTAAAAATATATTTTTACAAATGGATTGATATACTTGAGAAGACAAGTAAGAATAGGAAAATTTTATTTATTTATGGTTTACATAATATTGAAGCTAAAAAAAAAAAAATATAGGGAATAAAGAATTTCATTATGAACAATCAAAAAAAAAAAAAAAAAAAAAAAAGTAATAGTAATGGTATCATATATAAAAGATTGTGTTTAGGTGTGTGCTATATTGAACTAATCATATTAAAAAAATGTAAATGAACGGATTCATAAGATTGAGATAAATGATCAGAAAAAGGAAATAAATTGTTGATTTGAAGGAAGATATGTTTATAATATTTCTGATATTTTACAAGAAATTAGTGTTTTTATAAAAAATAAAAGAAAGAAAATTCTTTTATCCTTTTTAGAGAACAATGGTGATGATTAAGAAAAATTAAATAATGAAAATAATAATATAACTTACAGTATTGAGTAATTAGACATTTACATATATCTTTTTTTTAAGAAAATATTTAAATTATTACACTGATGAAAAAAATTACAAAATATTATATTTTTATAACAATAAAGAATGAATTATTAAGTAAATATAATTTTGATATTGATAATTTTAAAATAAGGAATTGGATTTTTAATAATATATCTTTCTTGTTACCATTAAAAATAATTCATGAAAATGAGAAAAAAAAAAAAAAAAAAAAATATACATAGATAATTTTTTATCAATTGATAATAGAAAAACAAATAGTTTGAAATTAATACAACAACATCATGTATCTTTGTTTCGTTTAAATTCAATAGCAAAAGAAGAAACATAAAAATTTATTATCAAAAATATTAATAAGTAAATAGCTTCCAGATATGCAAGTTCATGTTAAAAGATAAAATAATTATAGTGAAAAAAAAGTGATAATTATTTATTAAATAATTTATCAAAAAATAATTCTATATTGTATTATTTAATTATTATAATAATTAATATAACAATTCAACTTTTTATAGAGAATTATCTTATGATAATAATTTAAATGTAAATAAAGAATTTATTGGATATAAAAACTTGTTAACTGAATATGTTGGTGATATACCAAAAAAAAAAAAAAAAACAAATTAAAATTACATAATTTCCCTTTTATTTTTACGAATAAAAAAAACTAATGTATTTATTTGAAAATTGCTACAAAGATCACCTTTTAGAGAATATTGATGATAATTATTATTATGTTTTAAAAATTGAAAAAGAAAATATAGAAAATGTTTTGATGCATATTCACAATAATGTAAATTTAAAAAATAATAAAAATTTTTTTAGTATACTAAAAAAAAAAATTTTAGTAACAATCATATTCTTACTATTATAAAATTTAACATAAAAAAATTTTTAAGCATTTAGAGAAAAAAAGGAAAAACAAAGAGAAAAGAATATTATTAATTTTTATTTTTTTTTTTTTTTTTTTTTTTTATGTTTCCACTTGTTTAAACATTTTTTTTTTAGTAAATTTTGTATTTTTATAATTTGATATAAATTTTGCTATTTTTTTTTTTTTTTTTTTTCTTCATTTATCCTTTTGGTATTACTTTTTTCCATAATGTTCCTTCAATTTTTTGTTTAAATTTTCAACAAAGGTGTGAACTAATTCGCTTTTAACATTTTTGTCTATTTTAATAAAATTCTCTTTTTTTTTCAGTAAACCATCCTTTGATTTTGTTAAAAAGTGTAAGAAGTTGAAAAATTTTCCTTGATCAAAAGGATTTTGAAATTTTCTCACAATAAAAGGCTGATTATCTTCACCCATTTTTAATTCATATGAAAAAAATTTTTTAGAAGAATACATTTTAAATTTTTCATTTGATGTTATATTTTCTAATATATTAAAAAATGATCGTAAAAAAACACATCCCATAAAATATATTAGTAGTATAGATAATATAATAGCAGTAAGAATTATATAAAAGGAAAGCATATAAAAATTGAAGGAAAATTTTAAAGTTAGCCATATATATATATATAAAATATATAATGAAAAAAGAATATTAGATAAAATCCACATAAGAAATATTCTTGCGTTTTCAATAGCCATACAATTTAAAGTAAATACACAGTGATGATCAAATATCTCTATACATTTATCACAAAAACGGCAATGTTTGGTTCTTAAATTTTTAAATAAAAAACATGTTGGACATAACATGTTAATATCAAATGCTGATATTTCAAATGGCTTAACATCCCATACAATGTTAAGTCTTTCTTTCAATTCAAAAATGTTTTCATTTTTAATTTTTTTTGAAAATTCACACAATTTATTTTCTTTTTCATACCTCTTTATTTCCTTCTTAATATTTTTAATAATATATTCAAAAACGAAATTTTGTTTTGATAAACTATTATTTTCATTAATTTCCTTTTCATTATCATAACTATCTTTATCGTTATCTTCTGCATCCTTCATTTCTTCTTTTTTGCTCTTATATATCTCCTTTGAATTTTCTAAATAACCAGGATTACTTGAGATGGCAAAATAATAAAAAATAAATAGAAAAGGATGAAATATATCTTGCATTATGTTCTTGTATCCTAATTTTACTCTAATCTGCAATTTTTTTTTATTAAAAAAAAATTATGAATAATCTAAAATACTTTTCATTTTTATACACATAGAGGGTATTTTATTAGTATATTACTCATTTTTTTTTTTTTTTATTTGTATAAATAAATGTAGTTATTTTTCTTTTTTTTTTTCATCATTTTTAATTACATAACAAAAATAAACTAGATTCAAGTATAAGTAAGTTAAAACAAGGAGGAATGGATAAATTAAAAGAGCCTTATTTTCTTGATATTTAGAATAAATGTTTAATAAAAAAGATAACTGATTAAAAAAAAAAAAAAAAAATAAATAAATACAATAAATGAATATATTTAAATTAAACATATAAAATGAAAAATTATTTCAAATTAGAGAATGGAAAAAAAGAAGAATTACATTTTTCTTTTTTTTAATTGTATAAGGTCCTATATCACCATTAGGTTCGTATAAATTATATGTTATTCTTTTTCTTTTTTCACACATTTTTTGAGTTTTTTTACATTTCAGAAACTCATATATTTTTGAATTTATATTACTTTTATTTTCTTCAATGAACTCAAGTATTGTTTCCTTAAATGAATTTAAAAATTAGGGATTGTATTAAGATTTTTATATGTATGACATTATAATAATTTCTATAATTACATATTTTTATATTTAAGGTATTTTTTTATAAATTACATGAAATTTTATTTCATTACATAATATATATATATATATATATATATATTATATATATATTTTTTTTTACTTTATTATCAGTTGCTATATCATATATATTTTGATGATTATTTAAAATTAAATATGTAACTGCTTCATATGCATTCCCAATTATAGCTTTATGTAAAACGGAAGATGGATTAGTTGGATGCAATGAATAGAAATTGTTTAGAAAAATTGAAAAAAGTCTAAGAAAAAACATGTTATTATTATAAGCAGACCAATCAAAAACAGAACAATTGTTAAAATCTTTTTCAGTTAATGAAATATTCAAATGTAGTAAATAAAAAAAACATAAAATACTATTATATTGAACACATATTATTAAGCAATTATATCCTTTGTTATCTACTTCATTTAAATTACATCCATATTTCTTTAATAAATAAATCATAAAAATATTATTTGAGCAAACCGCCCAAAAAAGTGGAGTTTGTTGTATGTTTGACTTAATATTTACATTAGCTTCTTTAAAAAAATAAATGAATGAATTTTATGTTTCTTCCTACCATTTATATATATTTTGTATATATTAATGATTAATTATTTTTTTCTTCTTGTAACTTTTTAATATTTATATTAATTTAAAATAAAAGAGATAATATATATATATATATATATATATATATATATTTCTATTTAAATTATTTATATATTTTTTTTTTGCTTTTTTACTATTTTCCAATAGGTAACATACTAAATATATATTATTTAAAAAAACTGCCCAATGTAATAAACTATTTCCTATAAAGACAAAAAAAAAAAAGTAACATACATTTTATAAAATAATATTTGTTGTTATTTCATTTAATTTTTTATTAACCATTTTCATCTTGACAATTAATCAAATTTTTATCTTCTTCTAAAAAGTGATATATTTTTTCATCATTTTGTTTTACTAAATGAAAAATTAATTCTTTTTTATTAATTAATTTATCGCACATATAATTATAATCCATTTTAACAAAAAAACTAAAAGGTTTTTATAATTATAAAATGAATTAAGAAATAATGGACAAAGCTTTCTTTAAATATCATGTATAAAACATTCAATTATATTTATCTTTAATTTTTATTTTTTTTACAAAAACTGTTTAAAACATTTTGTGTTAAATTTTTCAAGAATATTAGAAGTTGCTTATATAAAATAATAATAAATAATACAAAAAGAAAAAAAAAGAAAATAAAATGTTATTTTAAAATAAAGAAATAAAAAAAAAAACAAAAACAAATAAAATTAAAATTATATAAATAAAAGTTTATTTATTTTACTAAAAAAAAAAAAAAAAAAAAAATACATTAATGTGTATTTTCTCTTTAAAATATATTTAATTATAATATAATTATATGAAGTAAATTAAAATTAAACATATAATTTAACACGAATATGCAAATTATTTTTAAGATGGAAAATTTTATTAAAAAATATAAGAATGGAAAATTGTCTTTAAAAAAAAAAAAAAAAAAATTTAAATTAATGTAAATCATAAAGAATCATAAAATTTAGTAAATATTATATTCATATATTATTTTAATTAAAATAAATCAAATAATTTTTTTTTTTTTTTTTTTCCTATTTTCATATAATTTATGGTTTTAAATTTTTATTAAAATAATTTTTCTTGCTATAACATATTTTTATTTATAAAAATTATTTAAATGAAAGAATTTACATTAAAAAAAAATATTTAAATTAGAATAATTAATTTATTCTATATAATTTTTTTTTTATAGGAACCTTTTTTTTTCTGTATTTCATAAATTCATTAATTCATTTTTATCTTCATCAGACTGCCCACTTACTGTCGTTTTATCATCATTGTCTTGGATTACATTATTAATGTTACAACTTTTATTATTAATTAAAATATCTTGATTTTTTTTTTTTTTTTCTTCAGTTGAAAAGGATTCACATTTCTGATTTAAATTAAGTTTTGGTAGTATTATTACATTGTCTCTTTTTTTACGATTTCTTATTCTAATATACTTTTTATTATCATCAAATATATTTTTTTCATTTAGAGTAGAACTATCAAGAGAAATTTTATTTTTTATTATTTCTTTATTGTTTTTTATATTTTCTTTGAAGTTTTTATTTTCTAAAAATTGAACTTTCTCATCATATAAATAATTTGAATCATTTGAATTTTTAATACTTGGAAGTTCAATGGAGATATTTTTATTTTTTATATCTTGGTTTTCCTTTCTTTTAATTAACCTGCTTTCGTAATTTTCTTCATAGCTTTCTTTTATTTTTTTTTTGTCTGTTTTTTTATTTTTTTTTTCCTGTATTTCTTGTACTTGTTTTTCTTTTTTTTCTTCTTTTTCTCTAATTTCTTTTTTTTCTTTTTCCTCTTCTTTTTCTTTTTTCTCTTCTTTTTCTTTTTTCTCTTCTTTTTCTTTTTTCTCTTCTTTTTCTTTTTTCTCTTCTTTTTCTTTAATTTCTTTTTTTTCTTTTTTCTCTTCTTTTTCTCTTTCTTCTTCTTGATTGTTTACTTCATTTTTTTTACATTTATTTTTTTCTCTTCTTTTTGTTTTTTCTTTTTTTTCATTTGTATAACTTTCATCTATATTCATATATTCTTCTATTCCTTTCTCTTTTAATTCTTTTTTGTTTTTTTTTACTTTATCTTTTTTTTTCTTTTTATTCTCTTCTTTTTTATCATTTTTTCTTTTATTTAAATGAAAAAGTTCATCTTTATTGTAATGAAAACTTGGAGAATAACTAAAATTATTTTTTGATTCTTTATCTTTATCTAATATAATGAGTGATGAATTTTTTTCTCTAATTTTATTAGAATTATTTTCTTCACAATCTTTTGTAATTGTATCAACTGTGAAATTGTCATTTATATTTATTTTGTTATTCACATCTAAATTAAATAAATCAATATGATATTAAAAAAAAAAGAAAAAAATAAATATATGAATAACATATAAATTACCTTTTTTACTATTTATTAATGTATCTAAAATTAATCTTTGTGGTATATTTGATACAGATGCTCTTTTTAATTTTAAATTGTAAACAACTTGTTTTACACTATCTCTATTATCCTGATTTATTTCATTTTTATTATTCATTATCTCAGGAGATACAACTGTTTGTTCTTCATTCTGAGAATTATCTTTAATTGCAATGTAAAAAAATTAAATAAAATGAAATAATGTTTTTTAAAAGTTAATAAATAAATACAATTATAATAAGAATAAGCATATCCTTAATAAAAATAAGACAAAATAATTTTTATAAAAATGTAGATTAAATTATAAAGTTACCTAATGTAAAATAATTAAAAAAATTTGTTATTTTATCAAAATAATTCTCTGTTTTATCTTCATTTTCCTTTTTTTCCATTTTAAAAATAATAAAAATGAAAATGTTTTTCTTTTCTTATGCTACGTAAGTTTTATATAAATATAAACAGAATGACAAAAAAAAAAAAAAAAAAAAAAAAAAACAGTTTTAATATTTTGTCTTCAAATTTTTTAAAAAAAGTTTTATCATTTAATTAGATATATATTAACGTACTTTACAAATCAAAGAAGATTTTTTTTTTTTTTTTTTTTTTTTTTTNAATAAAAATGAAAATGTTTTTCTTTTCTTATGCTACGTAAGTTTTATATAAATATAAACAGAATGACAAAAAAAAAAAAAAAAAAAAAAAAAAACAGTTTTAATATTTTGTCTTCAAATTTTTTAAAAAAAGTTTTATCATTTAATTAGATATATATTAACGTACTTTACAAATCAAAGAAGATTTTTTTTTTTTTTTTTTTTTTTTTTATAAAGGTGTGCGTGTAGTAACTTCATTTTAAGAATAGAAAAAAAAAAATGTTTCTATAACATTTTTTTATATATACACATTTGAATTGGTAATGAATTATGAAAATATGACATTATACACAAGAAAAAAAAAAGATATATTAAAAAAAAAAATTTTCATAAAATATTATTTAAATAATTCTTTATTTTAATACTATTAAACTTATGTAAAATATAAAACATGCACTCAACAAAAAAAAAAAAAAGTTTCTACTTTCCATATACTTTTTTGTTAGGTTAATGTAAAACATGTTTTGATAAATTTAAATTTACAATATAGTAAAAAAAACTTTTTACAAAAATTGTAAGAAAAAATAATAAGATGTAGCAAGATAAAAATAAGTCTACAAGTATTAACAGTTTTTAAAACAACTTCTTAAAAATAAATTTTCTTGAATCTATAAATTAACTACATTAAAAATAATAAAAAAAAAAAAAAAAAAAATTAATATTATAGTCTAGAGGAATTATTTAAATTTTGGTGTAATTTCAATTTTATTTTAAAATTTTTCAATAAATAAAAAATATGATATTTATATTTCAAATTTTTATTTTTTAATTGTACATATTTAAAGCAGCTTATGAAATTGTAACTTAAAACAGGATAACACAACAAATACAAAAATTAAAGTTTTACATTCGAATACTAAACATTTTTATTACTATATTTTTACAATAGTTTTTATAAAAATTTATTATGTAGTTATTAAAAATTTAACAACACTTTAAATTTATCTTTTATATATTATTTTTACACTTTACTATTTAAACAAAAAATAAGTACAATTAAGAAAAACATACACAATGATTTATAAAAAATATGTTCTTTTTTTTTATATTTTAGTTTTTCAAATTATTTTACTACATTTTAGTATATATATATTTTTCTTTTGTATTAATAAAAAGTAATTTTTGTGATTTGAATTTCAATTCTTAAAAATAGTACTCTTTTTTTTTTTTTTTCGTTTACAAAAAGAAAAAAAATTAACTGAATATTTTAGAATAGTATTTTTATTTAAAACAACTGAAGTAATTTTTTTTTTTTTATCTACCTGAATATTTTTTGTTTATATATAAAAAAAAATTTATTTGTATTTGTATTTTATTTTATTTTGTTTTTTTTTTTTTTTAATCTTTCTTCTTAAATAAATATATTGTATATTTTATTAAAACTAGTAATATTATATCTCTTAAGGAAATTAACACAAGTATTTCTTTGAGTAAATATTTCAGTAATTTTTGCTTTTTTATTTTATATTTAAAAATATTATAAATGAAAAGTGAAAATAATTTACAGCTATTTTTTTATTTTTATAAATTAAAAAAAAAAAAAAATATAGAGACAGGGTGTGAAAAATAAAAAAATGTATTTTTTTAGTAGAGAACTAAAAATCAAAAGGAAAACTATCAATATTAATTGTAAAATGACTAATTAAATAATATTAGATAATTTATTATAAAAACTTTATAAAATTTTTTATTTCGTTCTCTAATTAAGCTTTGATAATGCAAATAAAAATGCTTAAATAAAAATGAAGCATTGAAGGGATTATTTTATTCAATTATTATTAATATATTTTTTATTAATGTATCTGTTTTTATTTATTGAAAGAATTCTTTACCTTTACTAATTTGCTTTTTTTAAGTATCATTATTTATTTTGTATTATTTCAATTAATTATGTGTTAATTTTTTATCAATTGATTTCTTAAACTTATTTTTTCTAAAAAATTTTCTTTTTTGACGAAAAAAAAAAAAATTATACTATTATAGATTTCTTAATTCTTTTTTTTTTTTTTTTTTTTATACAATTAAGAAACAATATTTAATTACAAAATAGAAAAAATGTTTGATTAATTCTTAATTTTAAAAAATTTATAAATTTTTTTTTTTAACTTATATGTTATACTAATTATAAAATATGGTGAATTATGATGATATTACTCAGACTTTATTAATAGAACGAATAAAAATTCAATATGACTCAAATAGTCAGTGGAACAAATATTTAAAATATAGTTTGAGAAATCCTCACTGTTTCATATATCCAGATATATCTCATTTTAATAATTGTAATATTATTAAAATGAAATGTTCTATATTTTATAAAACTTTTATTATTATCTATGCATATTTTGCTAATATATGTATTTTTTTTATTTTAAATATAAAACTTTTTTTTTTTTTTTAGTTAATAAAGATTTTGATTACTTTAATTCCACCTTTTTATCAAAAGGATATAAAATAAAAAATATTGATAAATTAAACAAAGATTATAATGAGGTATAATTATAATTATATCTACATTTTTCTCTTATTTTATTTTTAATGTATATTGTTTTTCTAATTTATCTAATACACATATTTATTCTTATCTATAAAAGAAATTTTACTAGAAGCAAGATTAGTTGAATTAATATCATTAAAAGTGTACTAATAAGTTTAATTAAAATTATATATTAAACAAAAATGAGTGTACATTTATATATATATATAGTACTAATAAATAAAAAGATATATAATTTCCTATTTTCATATAGCCTGTTTTAATTAATTTATGTAAATATTTAATTAGTATTATTTATATAATTAAAATGTTTTTTAATTTTTCTATATATTAATATACAGGATAATAGTGAAAGATATTTATTTGAAATTGAAAAATACGATGAAAAAAATTTTAGTGAAGATAATGACGCATTAATAAGAAAAGTTGTTTATTTATTTAAAGAATGTATGTATTATTTTATGAGCTTTAATGAAAATGATGGACAAATTTTAGAAAAATGTAAAAATTCAAATAAAAAAGATATAAAACATAGTAGTGAATACGAGTTGTTTAAAAGCTTAAATGATTGCATAATACAACTACATGATTCCAAAAAAAAAAAAAATCAAGCATTAATTATGACTAATGAATTTTGTGGTATTTTTACACCAAAATATGTCAAGTTAACAAAATATTCTGAACAATTTAAAAACTTATTAAAAGAAAATAATATTAATTTTTCTGATATGTTTAATGAAGAAATAAAAAATAATGAATTTTATAAAAAAAAAAAACAACATTTTGATAACTTGAAAAATTCTGAATTCATTCCGTTAACAAAGGGAGAGATTTCTTTGGCTAGTAAGAATAGTATTATAAAAAATAACTTAATGACTAAAAAAAAAAATGAAGAAAATAACAACAGTGAAAATGAGGAAGTTAATAAAGTTATATTAAACGGTCAAGTAGATCTAAAAGGTGGTAAATACGAAAAAGAAGAAACATCTGATAAAATAAAGAGACAAAATGAAAATGATTTAAATGTAAAGAAAAAAGAAAAAAAAAAAGAAAAAGAAAAAAAGAAAAGAAAAAAAAATGAACATTCTGAAAATAAAAAAAATTGTTCTACTAATTTGAATATTTCTATAAAAGAAAATAATAATATTATCAAAGATAAAAGTGATTGTAGCAATAAGGAAGAGGACGATAATAATATAAAGAAAAAAAGACATAGAAAAAATGATGAAAAAAAAAAAATTAAAAATGAAATAAATAGGAATGAAGAGACGAAAGAAAATATATGTAAAGAAATAAAAGGACTAGATATGATCCTTTATGAAAATGAGGAAATATGTAATTATTTAAATATAAAAAATGAAAATATTGATGTAAATAAAAACGAAGATTTTACAAAAAATACAAAAATTTTTAATTTATTAAATAAAAATATGAATTCGGATGATTATATATATAAAGAAATAAAGGATGATTTTATGAAAGAAATAAATTTACCAAATAATTTCAATTATGATATAAATGTAATAGAAATATATGAAAAAGATATTAAAAATTTTTATAAATGTGTAGTTAAATATATAAATAAAAAAAGAGAAAAATTAAAAATATATTATATCATAAGTAATTTTTTGTTTTTTTTTTCAAAAATGTATAAGAATTACATTAATTTTGATGATAATATTCATAAGGATATTAACAGGAATTTTGATTATAAGACTATAATAATACAAGGTAACATTTTACCATATAATTTTTTTATTCTCCTAAAAGCTTTGCATTTAATGAGTTTATATGATGTCATTAAAAATTTTTTTATAACCGTAAGTTATGATGAAAGAAAAAACAAATGTCTACATTTTTTAAACTTAACAGAAAATAGGTTTTATGAAAATTTTAAGAAATTTGAAAAAAATATAAAAACTAATTTTGTATATATTTATAAGTTTTTACAAAATATGATTCCAGTAAATAAATATTTAATAACACAAGGAAAACTATATAGGCATATGGAAAATATTCCTTTTTCTTTTGAGAATAATGACTTTTTACAAATAACATATAACAAGTCTTATGATAATAAGGATATAGTGTTATATGATGAAAATAATGAAGAATTTACAGATGAAAATCATACATTAGGAAAAAACTTAAATAATATTAGTAATAATAATGCATTACGTAATTATAATTACATAATTTATGATTCTAATAATATTCATAAAAAATTACACAATATAAAAAATTATTATAAAATAATAGATGATAAAGAAATGCATAAACTAATGAAGGATCTTACTGATTTTAATGATAATTATGCAAAAAATTTATTAAAAGAAAATAAAATATTATTTCTATTAGATTTATATGAAAAAAATCTTGTTTTTCCGAATATATTATTTAATTCTATTTTTTTTGATTCATATATTTCTTTAATTTATATTAATTATATAAATAATTTTACAAAAAATATAGAGAATTTCAAACATATCCCATTATTTAAACCTTCATATGTTAATTTATTAGTTCAACATATAATAAAAAAAAAAAATGAAAAAAAATTAAAAAAGACAAAAGCAAGGAATGTACACACTGTGGATAAACTTTGTAACAATTTTTTTAAAAATTCTTTCAATAAAATATTAAATGCAAAAATAAAAGAAGGTATTGATAACACTTCGTTAAATAATTTAAAAAAAGAAAAAATAAATAAAGAAAAAGAGACAAAAGAAGAAGATGATCAAAATAATGATAAAAATAAATTAAATAATAATAATGAATACGATGAAAATGCTATTAAAACTGATCATGTAAAAACAAATGAAAATAAAATAGAATGTGAACAAAATAATGAAAATAATTTACAAGTTACAGAAAACAATCTAATTATAAATGAAGCAGTAATAAAAAAAAAAGATTATGATAATTTAATTATATGTATATTTGTATTTATTAATGAAAATTCTCATACATTTAATGAAGAAGAAAAGGAAATTCGTGAACTCATATTGTATGTTTTAAAATCTAAAGAAAACTTAATTGAAAATAATAAAATTAAGTATGTATTTAAATACAGAAATAATATAAATGATGTTATTACTTTAAGTGAAATCGAGATAAGAAGAAATGATTATTGTCAAATATATATAATAGGTTTAGTACTAAATAATAATATATCTAATAAAAATTTGCAAACTGACTTAAATAATTTATATAACTTAAATCAGACATTACATCAAAAATATGATACAATAAGTTTTGACATTAAAACAAAAGTTTTTACATTTTATTGGATATATGAAGTTCATATATATGGTTCTATATTTTTAAAAAATAAAGAAATAAAACATATGATAAAAAAAGTTGATAATACATATCAATTACCATATAATGTACAGGTTAATATATAATTACATTTACTTTTTATATTATATACTTATTTATTTTTTTTTTTTTTTTTTAAACAGACATATATATTTTAATATTTTAAGATGCTTTTATTTTTTTATTTTAACTTTTTTTTTTTTTTAGTGGAAGAACAAATTATTATGGGGTTATTATCTCTATATAATTCAGGATAGTGTAAATAGTAATTACACAGATGAAATCATTGAGAAATTAAATGAAGAAGGGATAAATATAAAACTGTGTAATGAAGAATTTGATGCTAAAATAGTAGAAAATGATATAAATGAAATTCTAGATTTACATAATTTAGAATTTAATGATTTGAAATGTATGGAAAATAATATATTTATGAATATTATATTTTTAATAGAAAATGGACATTTGACTTATTTTACCTTTATTAATACAGATAATGTATATATAAATCAAAGAAATAATTATATTTCAATTCAAATTTTTAAGTCAAAAATAACTTTTCCATCATTTAATTTAAACACACCTTTATTAAATGATTCTTGGTTAAAAGATGTTTTATCTAAACAAACTTTATTACCTTTTAAAGATTATTATTATAAATTTTAAATGTATTATTTCTTATTTTTTATTTATTACATGTAGATTTCAATAACTTTTTATTTGGTATTATGATGTTTATCTTTTTTAGCTTTGATATTAAAAATGTTAAAAAAAAAAAAATACAATACATCCTTAATACAAATTAGAACAATAATTCTTTAAAGTCTACTTTTAATATATTTTAAAAAAAAACTTTTTTTTTTACATAAACAAAAATTAACATTATATTTAAAAAAAAAAAAAAAATCAAATTTTTATAATTTTTTAAAAAATAAAGAAACAATAAAACACTTTATGACATACATTAAAACTTAAAAAAAAATGTTCATTTTAAATTAAAACATTTAGGATCTAAAAAAAAAAAAAAAAAAAAAAAAAAAAAATTAATTTTACTTTTTAGAATTTTTTTCTTTTTACTTCTTTTTCTTTTCAAAAAATTATGTTAACAAAAAAAATTTTTAGTATTCTTTGTTATTATATATATGATACTTTAATTACTTATTATTTTATTCATCCCTTAAAATGTATTATTTTTGCTTATTTTATTCTATTATATTTATTTTTTTTTTTACACATTTTTCATCTTTTTTTTTTTTTTTTTTTTTTTTTTTTTTTTTATTTTTTTTTTTTTTTTTTTTTTTTTTTTTTTTTTTTATTTCTGAATCTTTTTTTTCATATTTCTTTTGTTCCTTTTTCACTATCATAAAACTACGTATTCTTTTAATTATATATTATTTATTTATATGTTCTAAAAAAAAAATAAAAAAATATATATGAATTTACATATGTATATATAAAAGGATTATAATAATGATAATAAAAAAAAAAAAGAAAAAAAAAAAAAAAAAAAAATTATATACTTTTTTTTAATGGAAATGAAATACCAATAAAATTTTTTCTTTTTGTAGAGTAATTTGATGGTGTATTGCTTTTTGAATCATTTTTTTTATTATGAATACTACTTGAACTATTACTATTTGTTGCAATACTAGATTTGTTATTTTCATTCTTCGTATGAATATAATTATTTAAAAAATTTATTTTTGTCGTTGAATCTTTTAATTTTTGATCAGGAGAAGTTTTTGTTAAATTATTTTTGTCTGTTTTTGTTTTGGATTCAAAAGTTGAACTTATACTTCTTTCATATACATAATTTTTTTTTTTTTCTAAATTAGAAGGTACTTTATAAAACATTTTATTAATTTTAGTTTTATTTAAATTATTATTGTACATATTTTCTAATTTTTTTTTTTGCATTAATACATGAGGATCCTTTGAATTTCCATCAACTGCATCTTTTTGATTTTCATATTTTTTTACTAATGCCCTTACATCTGTTTTACTTCTTAAAAATGATTTGTTAGTACTTCTAAGTATATTAACATTGTTATCATCATCTATTTTGCACTTTTCATTTGATTTTTCTTTCAATAAGCAATTTGTTTGATTTTCTTCTTTATAAGATGGTATGTTTTTTTTTAAAAAAATTAATTTATTTTCGCTTATTTCGTCATTACTTTTTTTTTCATTTTTTATATTATAAAACAGTTCTCTATTTTTTATGTTATTATCATAATTTAATTTACATTCACTTTCTATTTCTTTTACTTCTTCTTGTGTGTTTCTTTCTTTATAACAATGTTGCCAATCATTGTTATTTTTATTTTTATTATCTTCATAAGTTTCATTCTCATATTCAGAATTCATTCTATTATTGTAATTTTCATTTCTCATTTCATTATTTATAGTACTTTTGTAATGATAATTGTTACATCTTTCATTTTCATTATTATCCATTTTGTTGTAATCATAATTTTTATTTTGATTATAATCAATATTACATATGTTTCTTTCCTCTTTATATGTTACTTGGTCATTATAATTATAGATATACTTATTTTCATTTATTTCATTATTTTTATTAAATTTATTATGGAATATGTTTAAACAATCCTTTTTATCATATATACACTGGTTATATTCTTGTGAATTCTCATGAATGATATCATTTGTTATTATATTTTTTGAATTACAATCTGAATTGATTTTATTATTATTATTATTATTATTATTATTATTATTATTATTATTATTATTATTATTATTATCATTTCCTTTTAATTCTTTTTTATTCTCATTTTGTGTTATTATATAAGATGAAAAATTATTAATAGGATTATATTTCGTATATAATTCATTCATATTTACGTTTTCAATGGTCTGATTTCTTAGAAATATGTTATGACTAATAAAAGTTAATTCATTAGATTTTTTGTTTTCTATCTTATCTTCTTCTGTATTTGCATTTTTGTTTGAAAAATTAATTTTATTTTTTTCTTTATCTAATATATGCATTTCTTCTCTGCTGTTTTTATCATGTATATTATTATCACCATCATCTTTTATTCGTTCAGTAATACTGTTTTTCAATAAATGTTCATTATTCTTATTTTTTTCACTATTTATTACAACTTCTTTATTTTCATTTATTAATTTTTTTTCATTATTATTATTATTATTATTATTTGTGCTTTCTTCTTTATTATTAGATGTATTATTATTTTCAATATTCTTAGGAATTCTATACATCATACAAAGAAAGTTGTAATCAGAAATAAAATCATTATTTTTAATGTCATTGAGTAAATCGACATTTTCTAATTCATTTACATACTCTATAATTGTTTCTTTTAGATGTTCAAATTGGTTATTATTAAAAGAAATTTCATTGATATTAATCATTTTTAAAGATTCTAAAAAATCTCTTTTTTTTTTTATTATATCATCAACAGATAAGTCAAAATTATTATATATAATTTCAGAATCAAAATTTGCATATAAACTAAATACATTTTTATATGAGTTAAAAATAGAATTTTCCTTTTCTTTAAGATCATTATGTTCATTTAGAAATTCTTCAAAAGAAAAATTTAATGAATAAAAATCAGGAGAAAAATTTACATTAACATTGCCAATGCAGTTTCTTAAATCTTTATTTAATAAGAGCTCAATTTTTTTATAATAATAAAGCAAATTATGATTATAATTTTTAATAATTTCATGATATATATATGCTAATAGGATTAAGGGATTATTTTTTCTAATACCGTAAAAAATTAATTGAATAAAAAATAAATACTTATTCATAAAATCCATTTTATTTTTATTTATTTTTTCAATTTCTTCTTCGGTATATATTTGTTTTTCCTTTTTATTATTTATTTCTTTTTTATTTTCCTCATAATCAATTTTCATTGAAATATCAACTTTTTCTTCTACATTCAAATTTTCATAATATGTTATATGTGACCCATAAATAGAATAATCAGAATTATAACAGTTAATATCATTTTCGTCATTATTTTTTCCGTTGCATATTTTTTTATTGTATAATTCATTATTATCTATTTCTTTGTATTTCTCGTTATTTTCATTCTCAATTTTCCTTTTTCTTCTTTTTTCTTTTTCTATTTTACATAGATATATATCATATTTACTTAAATTTAGAAATAATATATGTAAAATCCTATATACAAAATTATTTTCTTTAGTATTTTCTTCATATATCTTATTAATAATTTTTTTATATATTTTATTTAAAATTTTTATA
Source organism: Plasmodium gallinaceum (assembly GCF_900005855.1). Taxonomy (NCBI): domain Eukaryota; phylum Apicomplexa; class Aconoidasida; order Haemosporida; family Plasmodiidae; genus Plasmodium; species Plasmodium gallinaceum. The sequence continues at coordinate 1,721,428 of NW_021628238.1, read as the reverse complement.
TATGTATTAATATAAATATAAAAATCACTAGTATCACTTAAATCATCTAGTAATATTTTATTATTTTTCATTATATCAAAACCCAAATTAAATGAAACATTACACACATATTCTAACAATTTCGAATGGTTAGTTAAAAATTCTCTACCTAACAAATTATTTAGTATACTAGTTACTAAACTTCTAGCAATATCTCCATTTTTAAAAAGATAAATATATTTATTTGTATGTATTACTTTTGTGTATATACTTAGACAAACAATAGTATTAATAAAAAAAAAAGAAAAATGTTCGAATGAAAGTTTAGCTATACAACTTTTTTTTTTCATTAAAATATCTACTAATAAAACAGCACTTAAAATTGCATTAAAATGAATAAATGAAGATTTTAAATCCTTTCCAAAACTTTTTTGAAATAAATATCTTAATGCATAATTAGCTCCTTTAATAAGAATAATAAATAAGTTAAAATTTTTAAAAATATAATTCCCATTTTCCGTTAATATAAAATTCCCATTTTTACTTTTTTTTCCTACTTGAACAATATTATCAACAATTAGTTTACACACCTAAAATAAAAAAAAAAAAAAAAAAAAAAAAAATATTTTATATATTAATCACCTTATAAATTTAATATAATTAAAAAAACAAAATAGCAAAAAAAAAAAGAAAAATATTTTATATATTAAAAACCTTATAAATTTAATATAATTAAAAAAACAAAATAGTAAAAAAAAAAAAAAAAAATTATAAGAATTTAAAATTAATTTTACCTTTGAAATTGTTTCTACATTATTGGAATATAAAAAAGATGTTAAATAAACAAATCTAAAGTATATAATTGAATTATTATAATAATTTGAACCTTCTATTTTTTCATTATTTTTTGATTCTAATATATGAAATAATTCCTTCGATTTAGAATAATTATTCCCATCTATTGAAAAATTTAAATTATTTGATATACTAGTGTAAGAAATCTGGTTATTTATATAATCCTCATTTATTTTATTAATTTCAATTTCTTCTATTTTCTTTTTTATTTCTAAAATTTCTTCAACGTTTTTATTAAATTCACTTACATAACCTAATAAAAAAGGGATATAAAAAATAGGCATATAAAAATATAATATAAAATTAAGATAAATAAAATAATAAAATAACTGAAATACCTTCTACTTCTTTTTTTATTGATGCTCTTTGATTTGCATTATTCTTAATATAATTAACTAAAGCAGTATTTTCTTCATCTTTTAAATTTTCTATAAAATATTTATATATATGCAGAAAAAGAGACAAAAAAAAAAAAAAAGAAAAAAAAACAAAGAGAAAGAAAAATAAATTTTAAATTAAAAAAAA
>NW_021628238.1:1712031-1719069 GCF_900005855.1 Plasmodium gallinaceum | reverse complement strand
AAATTTTAAATTAAAAAAAAAAAAAAAAAAAAGATATTAGTAAAAGCAATTTTTTTAAAAAAAAAAACATAATAGAAATTTATTTTAATTATTATGTATATAAGGATATACGAAGTTATACAAACAGCAGTGGTTGCAAAAAAAAAAAAAAAAAAAAAAAAAAAAAAAAAAAAAATAAAAAGTATCTACAATATTTTCATATATAAGTATATAATCATATAAATTAAAAATAATTATAAACATAAATCTAAATGAAAAACTAAATTAAGATTCTTTATAAAAAAAAAGAAAAAAAAAAAAAAAAAATATATATATATATATCTATATATATAATATGCATAATAAATATTCAAAAATATTTATTCCTATATTAAAAGTAATAATTGACTAAGTATATAAATTTAAGAATAAACTCAACATCTACATAATTTTTTTTTTTTTTTTTTAACCATTGCTGTAATAATGCATAAAATTTATTTTTAAAAATTGCATAATAAAAATGTACAACTATGATATATATAATATTTTTCTGTTTTTTTTTTTTTTTTTTTACCTTCACTGTTTTCACTTTGATATGAACTATCATTTTCATCATCTAAAAAATTCACATAATTAAGTGTAATTCATATAAATATATTTATTATTATATATATATATATTTTATTTTTATCTAATGTATTTATATCTTTATTATTAAAATTAAATATTTTTTTTTTTTTTTATAATATACTCTCATTGTCTTTAAAACTAATATTATAATCAGGACATTTTTCAATAAATTCATCCACTTTGCATTTTAGATAATAAGATATTTCATCATTTTCTATGCATCTAAAAATGAAATAAATATATATAATTAATTAAATTACTTAAATAATAAAAATATATAATGCTTATTGTTTTATTTTATTTTTAAAAAAAAAAAAAAAAGTTACTTATAAAAATTAGGACGAAAAGTTTGAATATTTGCAAATATTTTTAAACAATATATGGTTATATTCTTGTTTTTGCTATATAATGTGAAAACTTGAAGAATTTTCATTATATCTTTTTCAAGATTTAAACATTTATCTTTATATAAAATAATTAGTTTCAATATAATATCTAGTGAATCACACATCCTCCTAAAAATATATACATATATATTCATTATATATTTACAAATAAATTTTCGTAAATTTTCTTTTTTCATTTCTTACTTTTGATCACACGATGATAAATTTTTTAAAAGGAGAGAAAAATATAACTTATAATCCGATGTATAACATAAGCACATAAGTATTTCCTTTAATTTTTCTAAAAGAATATAAATTAAAAAAAAATAAATACAATTATAATTAAAAAGATAAATAAAAGATACACAATATTTAAATGGCAAAAAAAAAAAAAAAAAAAAAAAAAAAAAATTACTTCTTATTTCTGATGATGATATATTAATTTTGTCAAATATAAAATTTAATAATATAACTAATTCTTGCTCATTTAAGAAAACGTAATTATCTTCAATTGTTTTTAATACAATTCTTATTAAATTTGTTGAAGCACATAATAACTCATTATTATCCTGATTTTCATTTAAAGCAAAAATGATCCATTTAAGTAATAAATCAAGAAAACCAGATTTTGAAAAAAGTATTGATTGATTGGAACTATTACTAAGATAATCTTTAAAAAATAATATACTCCTAAAAAATAAGGAAACATTTATTATAATTATATATATATATATATATTGAGAAAGAGAGAGAGATAGAGAAAAATATTAAAAGATATAAATAATATATATAGGATATAAAAATGCATACAATTTTATGTAGTATATATAAGACATTTTTCTTTTTTTTTTTTTTTAAATATATTATTACCTATTAATCATATTTGCATTTTCACTAAACATATGTAATAATAATTCATTACTCGTAAAAGATTTAAATTCTTTCATTAAATAATTTGAATGAGATTGATCAAAATTTTTATCCCATTTTAATTTATCTGGTTTGATTTTATAATATGGAGGAAATTCTATTTTCATAATTTTGTTTTTGTTAAAAGAACTTAACCTCTTTACGCTTTTTGATTTTATTATTGTTGGCGTTGTAACACTAAGGTTACTTTCATTTACAGAAATTCTTTTTAGCTGTGAATTATTTGATAAAAAAATTTTATAAAAAGAAAATTCCTCTTTTTTGGATTTCATTTGATTTAAAATATCATGTAAACATTCCTTTTTATGTACTGATAATTTTTCATATATAGAAAAAAAAACAGCTCCACCATATTTAGAGTAAATATTATCTAAAACAATACTAGATTTTTCTCTTACTTGCTCATTATCATCAAAAAATAAATCCAAATAAAATTTGAGAATTTTTTTTTTTATAACATTTTCATTCAATAATAATATATGATTTATGTTAATATTATTTATAATAATTAATATTTTATTTCTTTTATTAATTTTCTTTATATTTTTATTATCTTCTTTTATGTTATTTAATTTTTCATTTAATATATAATTATTGATATAACTTATATATTTAGAAATTCCTAAATTTCTACATAAACATGTTAAAAGTTTATCAATGTGTTCATTAGATATTTCCATATCATCAATCATGCTTATTATAAATTCAAATAAAATGTCTGCATATATGTAAACATTTTCTCTTAATGAAAATATAAGAACATATAATAATCGTATGCATCTACTTTTATTACCATTATATATTTTATTTAAAGCTATATTATTTATTAATAAATCTAATTTATCAGGGTTAATATAATATTTTCCTATTTTTTCAATGATATTTATAATTTTTGACGTATTATTTGCTACGTTATTGGTATTATTATTACTTTCATTCAAAATGTTATTTACATACTCCTTTATTATTTCACTTATGTTTATCATCCTCTCTTCTTCCTCATCTTCTTCTTTATCTCCATCAATTTCTATATTCTCTTCTATTTTGTTTTTTAAGTTTAATCTTTCTTCTAATCCTTTTTCATTAGTTCTACTCATGTTCTCTAACTTGCTATCTTTTGTTATCTCATTAGTTAAATTTTCTTGATTCTGAACGATATTTGAGTTATTATAATTCAAATAAGTATTCGTATAATCAATTTCTATATTAGATAATTTTGAGGGTTCTTCTGTTTTTAAAGTATTACTTTTTTCAAAACAATGTAATTCCTTTTTCTGTTCATTCATATTATTATTTAAAGAATAAGTATTATCATTATTACTACATTTTTTTTTTTTCCACGGTTCTACCTTATTCACATCTTCATATTTTGGTGTTGATGTATCTTGCTTTTTTATTTTATCATATATTTTATTGTTATTATTTAAATTGATAACACTTTTGTCATTATTTTTAGCTAGTATAGAAGAAGAATTTACCCCTTGTTTTAAAATAAATCTTTCTGCATCCTCTTTTAATTTAATAGTTTGTCTTATATTTTCAGATATTCCTTCTAAATAAGATAAAACATATTTATCTCCAAAATTTTTACATAAAATTTGTAACATAAGAATAGAGGAGTTTCTTAAATTAATATTTTTTGAATCAACAAATTTTTTTAAAAAGTATATAAGATTTTTTACATTTACATTAGAATTACTATTTTTTGTTAGAAATATTTTTTGCAATATTTTGATACATTCTTCACACTTCTTTGTATTTTTTGCATCGCTATTTTTTATAATAATATCAATAATTATATTATTATCAAAGTAATTAAAACACTTATTTATAAAATTATTACAAATTATATTTTCTTTTTTATCAGTAACTTTATCAATATATAAACACATAAGAGTATTCAAAATATTTATAAAATGTGGATTGTTAATATTATTAATATTAAAATTATACATCAAATCAATAAAATTATTAAAAAAATCATATATTACGCTATTAAGTTGATTATACTTCCCCTTAAAATCATAACAATTTTTCTTAATTAAACTAATTAAACTTTCTAAATTAATTGTAGTAAAATGCATTTTTATTTTCAACCACTCGTTTAATATATTTAATGCTTCTATTTTAGAAGAATAATTATTAGATACTAAATTATTTATTATATTTTCTGGTAAAATAGAACTTAAATTATCACTCATATCATTTATTGTATTATTATTAATACCATCGTGATTGTTATCTTTGAAAGATTTAATTGATAATTCTGAATCATTTTTATAATTTAGTGAATCCATATTTTCATTATTATTATTATTCCTTTTTTTATTAACAGTAGAACATAAAGATAATATGGACTTTTTCTTATTAGATGGTAAAGTACTAAAAAAGGAGGAATGTACATTTTCACCATAATTTGCAATAATTAATGAATAAACTTTAAAGGCAGTATTTTTAATATTAGCAACAGTATCATTTAATAAATGTTTTGTAATTTCAATAATAGATATTATATTTTTTTTATCAATATAATCAAAAATTCTCAATAGAAAATCAAGAGTAACCATTCTAGTATTGTTGTTTTTATCCTTTAAATTTTTAGATAAATCATCAATAAATATATCAATATTATATATTGCAATAGCTTTAGTTAAGCATTCCATACAAGCATTAGAAACTTGTTTATTAGAATCCTTTAGTTTTGAACACAAAATAAAAGAAAATGTTTTAACTGTGTTATAAATATCTTTTCCAAATTTTTCAATTAGTATATGTAATAATTTTAAAGTTGATACAACAACAGGTAATGCTGACTCATTTTTTAATAATTTCGAAATAATATTTAATAAAGTATTCACATAAGTAGTTTTTTTAATTGAAAATTTTGACTTTATTTTATCATATAATAAATTAATTGCTTCTACTTTTATTTTCCATGGTAATAAATTTTCATTACTTAAAGAATTATTGTTATGATTGCTACTTTTATCAATACAACCTTCTAAAACCCTTCTCTCCCATTGTTTTGTGCAAATTTCTTTAAAAATATCATTTTCTTCCATTAAATTGTTTTCATTTATTGTAAAAGCGTCTTGATAATTGTCATTCTGTTCATCATTGCTACTCTGATTTATTAAATAAGTATTCCTTTTAGAAGTAATATTTTCTCTATTTTCTTCCTTTTTTAATTCTTTAGTTATATAATTTTTTTGTTGACTATTTAATTCACTTAAAACGCTATTTTGAAAATCATTATTTTTAATTAAGGAAAGTATTTCAACATACAGTAAATAAAAATTAGTTTTAACAGTTTTATCAAGCATTTCATTAAATTTCAAGCAATATTTATTTATTGTTTTCACACATATTATATTAGGGCCGAAATAATTTAATAATTTATAAAATAATAAAAGACCAGAGGAAATAACTTTTATTTTAACACCTTTAATATTTGATACGTTCTTATTTGCTTTTATATAAATTAAATTTAGATGCTCACATAACATCGTTATTATATTTAATGTTATCTTATCATTAGAACAGTATTCTATTATTTTTCTTATTATATTAAATCCATTATCAAATGATTTTACATTCGTTAATATTTTTTCGCATAAAACGCTGTGCATTTTCGCATATAAATTATATAATTTATTTCTATATTCATTAACAAAAGAATTTATTAAAGCTTCTTCATTTTCATACTGTTCTTTAAAATTATAAAAAAATATATCTTTTATTACATTTAAATATTCTTCAACTATCTCAGCTGTCTTCAATTGACATATTAAATTACTATCTGATATATATTTTAATATGCACTCTTCATCTTTAAATAAAGAATTAATTATTTCTATTTTTTTATTTATATTATTATCAGTAAAACATTTTATTATTTCATTGTAACCATGCATTCTATACTTTACTAATGTACTATTTATTCTTTCACATAAATCTATATTAGAAAGATCTTCTATTTCTTCATCTATCTTTTCATTTTTATTCAAATTATCTATTTTTTCAGAATTTACTTTTACTTTATTTATATTTTTTTCTACGACGCCACCTCCTAATGCTCCTTTTGCTAATTCTCTTTGAAGTAACTGCTCAAATATATCACCACTACTATGTTCATTGTCATTCTGTTTATAATGATTATTTAAAATATCTTCATTCATTGTTTTATCTAAATTATTATTTTCATTTTTTATTTCTTTATCAATTTCATTATCTTTATTAATATTCATAATATTATTTGAATCATTATTTTTTTTTTTATTCTTTTCGTCTTCATCATTTTCCATATCCCCTCTTAATGGCCCTTTGCGACCATGAACAACACTTTTTCCTATCCTTAAAAATTTTCTGTTATCCATTAAACAAAAAAAAAAAAAAATATAAAAAGTAATATTTTTTCTTCTTTATTTTATATTATAAATTATATTTGTCATGTAATTTTCTTATATATTAAAAAAAAGGAAAATTAATCATTATAAATATAAACATACATATATATATATATATGTATTTTTATTATAAATATAAACATACATATATATATATATATGTATTTTTTTTTTTTTCTTAGTTATATAAAACAAAAAAAAAATTTCATTTTAATTATTCAATAAAATATCAAAAAAATTAACTGTACATATAAATGTATATATAAAATAAATAGCTTCTTTGTTAGATATATGCATAAAGACAATAAAAAAAAAGTATAGTAAAATAAACAAAATAAAGATCTCGATAAGTAAAAGAAAAATTATTATAATTTAAAAAAAAATTTACATATTATAGCAAACTACATTATCTATCTGTTAAATTTTTATAATTGTAATTATTAAAAATATTATTTTTAATACATAAAAAAAAAAAAAATTAAAAAATATAAAGGAAAAAGAAAAAAGTAAATTTAAAAAATAAATAGCAATGTACTATTTGAAAAAAAAAAATTTACATGTATGTATTATATATATTCAAATAATATACGGTTATTAATTTAAAAAACTAATATTTAAATCAATTATAGTTAATATAAAATTATATTTTTATTACATATTTATGTAAAAAAAAAAAAAAAAAAAAAAAAAAAATTATAATTTTTTTT
>NW_021628238.1:1705567-1711031 GCF_900005855.1 Plasmodium gallinaceum | reverse complement strand
TTCTTGAAAAATTTTTTTAAAAAAAAAAAAAAAAAAAAAAGAAAAAAAAAAAAAGATAAAAATATAGATAATTTAAAGAAATTAAAAAGATATAATTTAAAATTTCAAAAATATACAAAAGAATTTCTTTTATGAATTAAATTTTCTTTGTATTTCCTTTTAAATTTGAAAATATCATTTTACAACGCACACATTAAAAAAATAGCAAAAGAAAAAGTTTCATACATTTTGAAGTTATAAAATATAAGAAAAAAGGAATTATTTATTTTTATAATTTTTATCTAAATATAAAATATTTTTAGTTCCCTTTTTTTGGTATTTTTTTTTTTACATTATTGTCTTTACGGCATATAAATTACAAAAAAAGGAAAATTAGTAAAATAAAAAAAAAAAAAAAAAAGACAAACCTTTAATGGTTTAGCAACACCTAAAATTAAAAATTATATCAAGTTCAAAAGTTATAATTAAAGACAATAATATAAATATATAAAAACTATTTAAATTATTTATGTTCTTATTTACTAAAAAATTGTATCTATTTATAATTCTATAAAAAAAAAGGAATGAAATAATTAAAGAAATATTTCTGCTTAATTATAGAAGGAATATGAAAAAATAAATTATATATATATAAATGCACATATATCATAAAATTGTTAATAATAACTTTTAATACAAAAAAAAAGAATAAATAATTGATAACAATCAATCATTTAAAAATATACAAAAAAAAAAAAAAAAAAAAAAAAAAAAAAAAAAATATATATATATATATATACATATATATATATATATATATGTATAAGAAATAATAATGTTAATTTATATATCATTTTTTCTCAAATATGCTAATGAACATTTTATAAATTTTAATAATTTTTAAGAAACTATGGGAACATATAAAACATTTTTCATAATTATGTTATTTATTATAATTAAAATGCCTAAAGAAATTTTATTTTTTAAATATTAATACAACTTTATTTTATTCTCTTGAATAAATAAATTTCAGGTATTCTTTGTAATTTTTCACTTTTGTGGTATATAAAAATTTACTACTGTTCACAAAATTCTTATATGTTTTCCTTTTCTTAAAATCTTTTAACATCTATATTTTTACATATTTATATTGAAATTTTTTTAGCTTCAATTTTTTACTATTACATGCTTTTGAATTGTGTTCATTAATGGATTGAATTGTTTGGTTTTCTGTATATTTCACAGATTGTTCTAATAATGATATAATATCACGATTTATTTTATAAAATGCACTGCTACGAATTTCTATGCAACTTTTCATTTTCTCTTTATAATTTTGTTTAATCCATTTTATCTTATAATCATACTTCTGACAAAATTTACATAAAACTAATTCATTATTTTTGTAAACTTTTGAATGCATATTTCCACACCTGTGATGATAACTATTAAAACACTTATCACACATAGTTAAATTACCACAACTTTTACATTTTCTACAAACCTGTTAATAAAAATGACAAATGTTTAAATATTAATATATATATATATATATATATTAACAAATTACAAATATTTATGATTCTTATAAATAAATAATATTTTATAATGTAAAATTTTTTTTTTTTTACTTCATCATCAGCAAATCCTTTATCAATCAAATTCCACATTTCATGTTCAGCACCAACAATATTATGTAAAATATAGCTATACTGTATAAGAAAAAAAAAAAAAAAAAAAAGGGAATAAAATAACATTTATTATTTTAAAAAATATATGAAACAAAAATAATATATATAATAATTAACATATATATATGAATGAATAAATTATTTATAATTAAATGTATGGGAATAAAAACCTGCTGTATTCTTCTTAATTGCCCTATTTTAATAAGTGAAGGCAAAAATAAGCTGAACGAGTTAATAATATTTTTTTCTCCATCTGAAAATGAAGAAACAAGAATTTTCCAAAATTCTGTAGAAGTATTAAATGGTTTTGATTTAAGTGAAAAAAAATGATTCCACTGAAAATTTAAGTCGTAAAATATCCATGTAGAATAACATTCCATTAATCTTAAATTAGTTGCATTCATTTTACTGTACTGATATAATCCTTTTGTTGCTGTATTATCTATACATATATTCCAATCTTGCAGTTTTTTATGTAGATTATTAAAATTTTCTATTGGATTAAAAATATCATTATTTGTGATTTCATTATCACTTATATCATTTTCACTTTCATTTTTTCTTTTCAAATTATAATTCATACAATTGGGAGAATTACACAAGCATTCAAAATTATTAAAGACAAAATTATAGCTATTAAAAAAAAAAAAAAAAAAAAAAAAAAAATACATATATATATATAACACATATATGTTCATATAATTATAAATGTATTATTTTTTCTTTTTATATTACCTGTAATTATATGTAATTTCTTCTCCACATGGAATATCTTGTAATGCAAAAATTCCAATTCTATAATATCCGCGTACTATCCATTTCTGAGAAACACTATTTGGTGAACAAGAATGATTAACAAATCTTGAAATACTTCCTTTTCTTCTGCTATCAATATGAACATCTCTATTTATTTGAATAGAATACCAGTTGTACATGTCTGTTTTTTTGCTTTCTTCCTTATATGTTTCCATTCTTTTTTCAAAATCTTTTTTTCCGAGAACTTCTCCTACATATTCACAAATTAATTCTCCATTTTTTATATCCCTTTTACAAAATACACCATATCCTGTCTTTTCTGTTTTTTTAATCTAAAAAATATAAAACAAATTAAAACATATATAAATACATATATTAAGGCCACTAACATGTTAAATGCATATACAAATAAACTAAAATTAATATATATATATATATTTATATTTATATATCTAAATGCTTCTATAATAAAATACTATGTAAATAATAATATTCATCAACATATAAAAACTATCAATATTTAAAGTATGAGAGAAAATTCTCATATTGATATTTTTATATTTTAATCTTATAAAAATATATATTCATAATATAATGAAATTTTTTTTTTTTTTTTCGAAAGAATTACTTCTAAATCTTTTATTGCTGAATGCTTAAAAGGGCGATTAAAACATTTTCTATCTTGTATTTCTATTGGCAAATTACACCTATTTTTAGAACATTGAATTTTACTCAGTGAATTATAGCAGGTGAATGGATCACATTCTCCCTGGCATAAGCATCTATAATCATCTGACTTACAAGATAATAAATTTTTATATTGATCATTTAGATAAACATTTTTCGATATATATTCAAAATTCAAATAGTGGCTATATTTTTTTAATGCGTTTACATCAATTTTATACCCATTTTTTGTTGTTGAAAAAAAATCATTCATATCTATTTTACTATTTTTCAAATTTTTTTTCTTTCCTTTTAGATGATCTTCCTCTTCATTTCCATTTTCATCATAATTATTTATTTTTTCCTCTGATTTTTCACATTTATTATCTTCATTTATATTTTTATTTTTATCTATTTTGTCACTGGTTTCAATTTGTATACCTTCACTCAATATTTCTTCCTTATTTTTTATATTTTCTGTTTTTTCGTTATTTTTTACTATATTCGAATTATTTAAATTTTGTTGACATTTTTTTACCATTGCTTCATTGTCTTTATCTTTTTTATCATTATTATAAGGGATTGTTCCTTCTTGTTTTACACCACTTGTTATATCTCCTTCATTTTTTTTCAAACCCTTTTCTTCAATGTGTGAGCTTGAGCTATTTTTTAACTCATTACACATTATATTTAAAACATTATTAGATATGTATTTCATTTTGTTGTCATCATTTCTGCTAGTATTATCACATCTGTTAATGTCACTACTGAATCCAAAAGATGAATTTTTATTTGATTTTTCTTGCGTAATTTCTTTTATATTTGATATATTATTATCAGTAATGCTTACTTTTATTAAATTTTGATTTTTATAATTGTAATTTTTTTCATTTTCAAATTTTTTATTAAATAAAAATATTACATAATTAATAAAGTCTTCTCTCAAAGAACACAGAACATTTATCTGTTCCTCACACTCTTCATTTATTTGATCTACATTTATTTCATTTAATGATAATAGTGATTTTTCTATATCTAAAATTTTTTTAATTTTGACATTTATAAAATTATATTCTGTTTCTTTTTTAATTTTTTCATTTGTATAAGAATCACAATGCATATTTGAATATTTGTCTTTACTAATATTTTCATTCTTATAATTATCATAATTTCTATGATTTTTCATATAAATATCATTATTAATAATAAAATTATCAAAAAAATCGATAATTTTTTCATTTTTATTATTTGTATTATCATTTGAATTACACTTTTCGTTTTTGTCAAAATTTTCACTTAAATTATTCGCATAATTATCATATACTTCATTATCAATTACACTATTTTCTATGTTATTTTCATAATTTATTATTTCATTAACATCTCTATCACTTTTCATAATATTTGTTTTTTGAGGTGATGTTGAATCTAATTTATGCCTTGTAAAATCACTTAAAATATTAATATCTAAATTATAATTTTTTAAAATATCAAGTTCACTAAAATTAGAAAGTTTTCTTTTCTTATTTACACAGTTATAATTATCTAAGTTTAAGTTTTTGCTATCTATATCTTCATTATTAATAGTATTAAAATTTTCATAAGTTTCAAGTAAACTATTCTTATTAGTACTTTCTATATAACTGTTAGATAAATTGTTTAATTTTATGTTATTTATTATTTTTTGTTCATCATTATAAGTATCATCATCTACGTTATTACGAATATTATTTAAAAAACTTGACTTATAAATATCTTTTTCTACTAAATGATCAAAATTATTCTTGTAAAAATTTTCATTCATATCTATTTTATTTTGTAGTTCCTTAAGAATATTCAATCTTTCTTCTTCACCTTCCGTTAAATCAAATATTATTTTCTTATGTATGCTATTATCATATCCATTTTCATAATCCATTTCTATTTTTTCCTTATGATGGCAATCGTTAGTATCTTTTTTTAAATTGCATTCTTTGGATTTACATATATTTTCATTTTTCCTTAACTCTTCATCATTAAATAATATATTTTTGTGTTTTACTTTTTCATTTTCATTCCTAGAAGGATAATTTAATAAAAAATTCGCATCAGGGGAATTAATCATATTTGATATACGTGAGATACTGTCTAATTCTACATATGGATATATGTTACTTTCTTCTATATTATTTTTAAATTTATTTTTTTTAACAAAATTTTTATCATCTAAATTCTTCTTTAGAGCATTCATAGATTCCATGTGTTTTTTTTTATAATATTCTATATGACTTGAACAGAACATAATTTTTTGTTTATAAGAAATTATATAATTATTACTCATACAATGAAGATGAATGGATTTAAAACATTTTATACATCTAAATAAACAATTG
>NW_021628238.1:1695567-1700567 GCF_900005855.1 Plasmodium gallinaceum | reverse complement strand
TATATATAATTGATAACGTATTTAAAATTATAAAAGTTTTGAAAAACTTGCATTTATTAATGAATTATATATTTAATTTGTAAAAATAATTAAAAAAAAAAAATGAAAAATGAAAAAATTTGATAAAGATATACATGCATTACACTAATATTTGTTATAAAATTTTAGGAATAAAAAATCAATTCAAAATTTGCAATTGTATGTTAGATTCTTTACTACAAAGTTGCACGTAATTTCTAAAAATAAAAAAAACCTTAGTATATGTTTATATACATTTAAATATATAAAAGTTTATATAATTCATTATTAAATAAAAAAAATTAAGAAATAACACATTATATTTAAAACAAAAATATTGTTATAAAAAAAAAAAGAAAAAAAAAGCATTAACCTTTTATAGTATTTAAGAAAAAAAAAAAAAAATGATAAATATTTCTTTAAAAATGGGAAAAAAAGTATTGACATGCAATAAATATTTTATGAGAAATGGATATTCCTAACTAAAGACGGATACAGATAAATTATGCAAAAAAAATGTAGTTAATTTATTTTATTCTTTTTTTTTGTATTGTATTTTATAAGATAAACTTTAGGAAAATACTATTTTTACTAATTAAAATTTTTAAATATTAGTTTCTTTTATGTTATAAAATTGTTAAGTCAAAATTTTAGTAAAACATATAAATAAGCCAATACGCTAACAGAAATGAAATAAACAAAAAAAAATTCTTGAAATTTATAGAATTCCATTGTTAATAATATATAATTTTTCTATATTGAATAAAGTTTTTTCTATATAGAGAAAATAATAATTTCTTAAAAAGCTATATGTAATAATGAAAAAAAAAAAGAATAATTAAGACAATTTTTAGAATAGCACAAAAGTACAAACAATTTTATTTTAAAATGCATGTAAAGAAAGCGCAACTAAGTTGTACTAAAAGTTTCCCAATTATTATTTTTTTTTTATTATATATTTTTCATATTTTTCTTTAAATAATTTAACTTTACAAATATTCAAATGCATATGATTTTATAAAAAAATATTTTAATAAGTATTTCAAAAAAATTATAATTACAGGGAATCATTTAAAGCAAAAATAGTGTTCATACATATAATTACATATTATGTAAAATTAGCGAATTAGATAAATTTAACAATTTCTTATATTTATGCACTAATAAGCTTTTATAGAAAGAAATTATAAACTTCTTTTGTTTTTCTTTTTCTTCTATATTCCTTTATTTTAATTTTTTAATCTTTTTTAATATTTTCATATGTTTAGTGAATGTTTTAATTCTCTCATAAACATAGGTAATTGTACATATATTATTATTTATATCTCTCTTTAGTTTTTTTTTTTTTTTTTTTTTTATGCATGAAATTAAATATAAATAAAATATTTTTAATTTTTTATAGGTAAACTAGTACTTATAGTTGAATTAACTATTTTACTGTACAATTTTTTTTTTAATTTATTTTTTATTGAAAATTATTTTTTAAATATCTATATGATATAAAATATTGGAAACGATTTCACCTCAATTTTTTATAACATATGAGAAATAACCATGCTCATATATACTTTATATAATTAATTAATTTCAATATAATTTTTTTATGTATTATAAAATTTATTAATAAAAAAAAAATAAAATAAAATAAAATAAAATATATACTTTTTGCATATACAAAAGAAAAATGAAAGCACAAAAATAAGAGTTTAGCAATAACAAATTCATAAGAATGAAAAATAGAAATTCATTTATGTATTTATGGAAATATAGACTAAATATTTTATAAAATAAAATATTTCATCTTTTATTAAAAAAAATTTTAAAAGAAAAACACAAATATATAAAAAATCTAAAAAAATAATAAAAGAAATTTAATTTGGAAGAAAAATACAAAAATAAAATTATTCCGAATTAAAACATTAAACAAAATAAGAAAATAAATAAGAATCTTAAATTTTTTTTAAAAATGTGTCAAACTTCATATTTATATGTAGGCTAACTTATCCATTTTTAGTATGCATATCTTATGAATATTATTTCAAATTTGTATATAAGAAATATTTTTAAAAGTAGGTCTAAATAGGATATAATACTATTTAAAGTAATTATAAAGGAATTATTTCTTTTTTTATGAATCTAAAAAAGGTAATTGCTATAATATTTCTTTTTTTGAATTAAAGTGACAAAAACAAATTAAAAAAATAGAAAAGTTCAGAAAAAAAAAAAAAAAAAAAAAAAAAAAAAAGTTAAGATAAAAACATATTATATATATAAATATTAAGGATTGCTTTAAGATTAAAGTTCATCATTGTCATAATTTATTTTTTTCTTTTTTTTAATTAAATCAAGATATGGTGGAATTTCCATCAATAAAACTGCTATAGTCCATGTTATCATAGTGTTATTTATCTAAAAAATTAAAAAACATCACCAAAATTATAAATTTTGTTAAAATACAATATATATTTAAGTATTATTATTTTTTTTTTTTTTTTTTAATTACGTAATTTGTAGAATAAAATGATATTGCATTATCAATCTTAAAAATATGTCGTAGAAACTCATATAAAAATACTAATCTATTGAGAAAAATAAAGAAATATTACAATTATGATTAAGATTAATTTAAAAAATGATTAATTAGCATATATTTTTAAGACACGCACACAAAAAAAAAAAAAAAGAAAAAAAAAAAAAAAAATATAAAATAAATATACTGTTAAATTTAATGAGAAATGTGATAAATTCTTACCCGAAACAAGATGTTTGAGCCTTTTCAATATTTGCATTAGGGTTAACCAATTTTCTAATTTCCTCTACAGTAAGAGGGCACAATTCTTCAGCTTTTTTTAAATACATATTTGTGTTAATTAATAATGGATTAAAATTTTCTGAAATATTAAGGATATCCTAATAAAAAAAGAAAAAGAAAAATATTGTTTTTTTTTTTTTTTTTTTTTTTTCACATGCATATACTTATTTTCATATAAATACAAAATTAATTAAATAAATAATTTTGGATTTTTTCTTTTTTTTTTTTTTTTATTGTTTATTTTATTACAGTTGCAAAATGATGAAAATTTTCAATTGCATATAATTTTATAAATTTTTTTAATCTAAAAGGCAAATTATCAATTTCTGAATAATTTAAAATTATTTGTATTTCTTTTCTACATAAATTTAAGTCTCCTGTACCAATTCCTATATATTCATTTTTTTTTAATATTTTTTTTTCATCATATTCATCTATATTCTCTTCAATGGATGTTTTAAATAAATTGCTAATATAAAATTTGAAATTCTTAGGGAAACACGGAATAGGAATAAATTTATTTAATTTTTTGTTTTTTTTATTTTTGTGAACAACATAATGCAAGTAAGTTTTCATTGCATTTTGTCTTCCTAGTACTAAGTAACTTTTGCAATATAAAAAAATATTTTTACGAAATAATTTAATTTTTACTATGTTTTTATTTTTATAATTTTCTTCAATAATAGAATTTTTTTTATTATCCTTATGTTTATAATTAAATAAATTTAAAATATCATCATTCATTTTAGATAATGGAATTTTTATCACAATTTGAGCTGAAGCTCCTCCTATTTCTATTACCCCAATGCTATCGTTATTGTTGTTTTCATATTTATTGTTATCATCATTTATAACATTAATTTCTTTATTATCATTAATATCATTACTTAGATCTACATTATGTTTTTCACTTCCACTATTTTTATTATCATTAGAAAATATTATGGGGCTATGTATAGATTTTTCTAGAAGAGAATATATTGATATAAAAGATAAAATAGCTTCTTCTTTTCCACTTAATACTTTTATTAATAATTCATCAATTAACAAAAATTCATTAAAATTATTATACAAATAATCTTTAAGAAAGTTAATGTATTTCTCTGATTTACTTATACTTAATAACCTAAACCCACCAGATGCTCTAAATAATATAACGGTGTTTGATCGCTCTTCTTTTTCAACATTTTCGTATATAAAATCTTTGATTTTCTTAAAATAATCATAAAAATTTATTTCATCACCTGAAAAATAATTATTTAACATATAAACTAATCCAGGAGATGCTTTATGACTTATAGAAGGAATGAAAATTTTTATATCTTCATTATTATTTTCTATTTTATAGTTATAAATATGAATTCTTGTTCCAGTTGATCCTGCATCAATAATTACTGATTTATATATATCTAAGTTGTTTTTTTCAATTTTATTTTGTTTATTCAAAGTATCACAGTTTATTTTTAAATTCAAGTAGATAATTATTACATAAAATAATACTAAAATTTTAAGCGATTTATTTTTTGTAATTCCATCATTTTTCATTTTTTATAAATATTTTTTTTTTTTTTTTTTTTTTTTTTTTTTTTTTTTGAGAAAAAGTCTTCAATTTTTTATTTTATCAATTTTTTTTAAATGATCAAAAAATTTTAACTTAAAAATTTTTTATAAAAAAAAAGAATATTATCTTTAATATTTATAAAAAATTTATTTTAAATGGATATTCCGCCAATTTTTAAATATTTTCATATATAAAGAAATTTTTAAGATTAATAGAAATCTAAATATTCTTTTATAAATAGTAGAAAAAATGTAATTAAGATCATAAATCTATAGTTTTCAGTTTTATTTTTACTTAAGTATTTATATTTTAGTCTTCACGTAAAAAAAAATATTTTAGTTTCATCATTTTTTTCTTTATTTTCATAGAAGAATTATTAAAAGAATTAATTTTTTCATATATATTTTAAAAATCTAATAAAAAAAAAATAATTAAAATATATTCATATATATGTTTATATATGAAAAGTTTTTATTAAATTTAATTTTCATCCTATTTGATGCAAACTTTCAAATATAATACTAACTAGTGAAAATAGTATTTAAAAAAAATATTGTATTTTAAAGAATAAAAAAAAAAAAAAAAAAAAAAAAAAAAAAAAATTTAATT
>NW_021628238.1:1677731-1694567 GCF_900005855.1 Plasmodium gallinaceum | reverse complement strand
TATTTAAAAAAAAAATTGTATTTTAAAAAAAAAAAAAAAAAAAAAAAAAAAAGCTGAAATAAACTTTCATTTATTTTAAATTAAAAAAAAAAAAAAATAAAATAAAAGGATTTATATAAAGAAAAAGGTTTGATACAAATAAAAATAATGATTTAAAAATAAGAAATATGTTTTACAAGTATATATAAACTCACTTATAATGTTATGTAAAAAAATTAAAAAATAAATATGATTTTAAGAAGTAACGAAACACTTTAAATCTATTAATTTAGTATTATTAAAATAACAAAACAGAAAATATAAATATATATATTTATAAATATATATATAAACAAGTAAATAAATTTTATATCATTTTATAACTATATTATAATAAAAGGTAATATGATATCATACAATAGATCATTTTATTAAAAATTAAAGTTTAGTCTTTTTCTCATTTTATTTACAAAAGTATTAAGATAATTAAAGTTTTTAGAGATACTTATTTTCTTTTGTGTGTGTAAAATATTTTCTTTGGAGTAGTTATAGATATGAAAACATAAAAAAAAAAAAAATATTATAAAATTGTTCATATAAATTAATTTAAAAAGATTAGAAAATAAAATAAATTTAGACTTTGAAAAACAAATTTAAAATCATTTTACATACAGCATCCATTTTCTTTTTATTATAGATTATATATTTTTACTTTTCCCTTATTAAAATAAAAAAACAATTTATATATTTCCATATATATATTTTACAAACCTAGAACTATAATATTAAACTTAAAAAAAAAATAATAATATATATATTCATAAATAGTAAATTTTTTTTTTTATTGTATTTATATAAATTTAATTAAAAATTATATTAGAAAAATTTTTAATATTTAAAATATTATTTTATCTAATATCTTTTAAGAAAAAATTTAGGTAATTTTTTTTTAATTTACAAGAAAAAAATTTTTTTACTTAATTATTCTACAATGTAAAAAAAAAAAATGTTAAAATGGTTTTTAATGATTAACTTAAAATTTTTTGTTTTTTATAATTACTCGTATTCTTGGTACTTGGTAAATCATACGATTCTATAAAAATATGAAATAATATAATAAAAAAAATTTTTTTTTTTTAAAGTTTTTTTAGAACTAACAAAGAAAACTAATTTTTTTTTTTTTTTCTTTTATATGTAAATTTTTAATTTATAAAAAGAAAAAAAAAAAAAAAATTATATTTGTATATTTATATATATATAAAGAATTCTTTCTAATTAGTGGAAAAAAAATTACTCAATTTTTGTATTTTAGAATTAAAATTGATTAATTTATTTAACAAAAATTCTATATAAATATATATATATATATATATATATATCTATTTTAGTTTTTTAATTACTGTTTAATTTATAAAATTTTATTATTTATTTATTAAATTATCATTTTCTTTATAATTTATTATTAAAGGAATTCACTTAGTAAAACATTGTTTATTTTAATCTCTTTTTAATTGAATAATTTTTATTTTTTCTACTTTTTTTCTAAAATGACATTAAAAAAATTTACCTTATTAAGTTTTGTTTTAATAGTAGCTTTTCTACATAAACAATTAAAAAATGATTTTTTTTTATTTAAGTTTTTTAAAGTTAATAGTGTAATAGTAGGAAAAACGGCAAATGACTATGCGTTAAATGAAGCAATAAGTACTATTTTAAAACATGCACCTGAAGAAAATGAAACGGAAATTTATGATAATATTAACAAAGTAATGAGTGAAGCATATAATAATTTTAACACAAGAAAAATATTAATAAGAATATCTTATTTAATTGAAAATGGGAAGTTAGATTATTTATGTGATAAAAATTATTTAAAAATTATATTAGGAATTCCTCAAATAATATCAAGTGCTGAATTATTAGAAGATTTGAAACTATATAAATTAAAAAAATTAATAGAAAATATTGTAAATTCTTTAGTTATTTGTAAACCTAAAGATTTTAAAAGAAAATTTTATTTAGAATCAGGTGGGTGTCAATCAGATTCAGACAAGGCTATCATTTTTGATAATGGAAAATTAAAAAAAAGAAATAGTTTACAATTAAAACCAAAAAATAAATTTTTTAGCATACTGCTAAAATGTTCAGTTGATAACCTTGGTTCTGGAGATAAAACGATGGTATGCGTTAAAGAGGAATTATCTAAAGAAAATTTGAAAATTTCGGAAAGTTGCTCAAACTGTTTTAAAGATTCAGTTGATTGTGGTAAATCAAATTGTTGGTTATCATGCTTATTTAGTGATCCTTGTGGAGATAATTGTTTTCATTGTGGTGTTAATTATTGTAAAAAAGATTTAATTAGTTGCACTGGTTTAAAAAATTTACCAGATGCATGCATATAAATATTTTAATCTTCCTAAAAAAATATTTCAAAAAAAAAAAAAGCAAAATATAAAATATGAATAAATTACTTTTAAAAAAAAAAGTAAGATTAAATAGGTCTATACATATATATATATATATGATTTAATCTATTTACTATTTAAAATAGAAAAAAGAATGATGGATTTTTGTAATCAATTTATTAATATACACAAATACTTTTTTTTTTTGGTTTCCTTCTCGTTTTTTAATGTGATTTGTTTATATTCTATATCTTAATAGATAATTTAGAAAATGCAAAATTTTTTCTATAAATAATTATTTTCAACAATTTGATGCTCTATTGTTTAGTTATCGAGTAAAATATTAAGAGATAAAAAAAAAAATTTTTAATTAAGCTAATATTAATTGAGAAATGTTATATATATAAATTATAAAAAAAATATATATTTCTTTTTTTTTTTTATTATGTTGTTATTGGAACTGTTGTAAATGATAAAACATTTCTTATCCATGGAAATCTATTAATAATATAAAGGATAGATATAAAAAATTGTAATATAATAAAAACAATAATTAATAATGAAGAATGAAAATATAAACAAGATAATATATTTAAAATTATGCAAACAAAATAAGATATAAATAAGGCTTTTTGATTTAAGTAAAATTCTTCATTTCTGTTTTGAGATCTCTGATAAGGTGTTAAGAGAGAAGAAAAACTAAACAATAAAAAAATGTTACCCATAGAATATCTAAAAGCAAATAATTTTACATTTCCTATTATTATCAGAGGAATTGCACCTAAACTTAAAAACAAAAATAATATTCCTAATAAAAAAAATATAATAAAAATAGCAATTCTTTCAAATAATGACAATGTCAATATATTTTCAAAGATATTGTTTTCCCTGTTGTTTTCATTCAAATTATAATGTTCCCTTAATAAATATTCATGCATCTTTCTTATATTGCATATAAGTGATTTATAATTTTATGAAATAAAATAGAAATATTACAAAGAAAATAAAAATAAAGCCATATATATACACATAATGTATAATTTATGACTAAATTTGTAGTTTAAACAAATTGTAATTTAGAATAAATTATCACAATATATAGAAAATTTATTAAAAATTAATACATAAAAATAATTATATAATTTCCATGGGATATTTTGTCTAAGCATTTTATCACTAATTTTTTTACTATTTTAATAATTATTAAAATAATGTATGTAAATACTTAACAAAAACAATATAAAAATATTTAAAAAAAAAAAATAATAAAATAAAATAAAATTAATATGAATATGCATAATATTTACGTTAATAATGAAAATTATTCATATTTATTTGGAAATTTATAAATTAATTTTTTTCTAATAAGAAATTCTGAAATTTTCTTTTTTTCTTTACCCCTACAATTAAAAAAGTATATATATAGTATATATATATATATATAAATAGATAAATAAATAGATAAATATATAGATAAATATATAGATAAATATATAGATAAATATATAGATAAATATATAGATATATAGTTATTTATTATTTTAATCAAAAAATACTTAAAAAAATTATCAACCAAAATTTTATTTTTCTTTTCAATTTCGTTTGCATTCATTCGTATTTATCGGTAACTTTTTTAAATAAAAAGATTTAAATAATAAATTTTAAAAGATTATAAAAATGAGTGTTGATATATATATATATTTTTTCTATTTGACAAAAATAAAAAAGATACATTTACTAAAAAATACCAAAATAACTCTTCTAACTCATGCATATAATTTTATAGTAGATATACAATTAAAAAAAAAAAAAAAATAGTATGTTTTATATAATTTACAAAATAAAATAGGAAAAATGTATGTGCATGTATGTGAATTTTATATTTAATTTAATGATACTTATTTTATTTTTATTCTCTATTTTATTATTTTTCCTTTATGTTTATATTATCTTCATTTTTTATAATATAGCATGTTTAATAGAAAGAATAAATAAATTCAGGTTAATATTTTTTGTTAAATATATATTAGGATACTTAGCTATTAATTTTAATATTTTTATGTATTTTATAAAATATTATCTTTTCTTTTTGTACAATTTTTTGTTTTTTAAATAATTTTAATTAAACAATATTTTGTTCTAGATTATAACAATTATTTTTTCTATTTTATTAGAATTTTAATTACAAGGTCCTTTTAATATTTTTATATATATTTATAATTTATTATTACTATATACAAGACAAAAACATATATTAAAAATGGAATTTTTAAAATAATAATCTTAATAATAGAAAAAAAATGTTCTACAATTGCGTGCAGCAAATCATTTTATTCTTTAGACTAAAAATAAAAAATTTTATATAAAAAGACTCATAAGAAAGTATAATTTTTTCTTATAGAATTAAAATATGTATTATTAAGTCATTTTCACTTTTTTTTAATATAAATTTTGATAAGAAGTTTCCCCATAAAAAACTTTTAAAAATAAAATTGTTTTTTTTATTTATTTTATTAATATGAAATATTAATATAAAATACTTTTTGCTATTTTTTGTTATATAATAATAAAATAAATTATTTAAATAAGACAAAAACATAATATTTTATTATTTCATTTTGATCAACATATATAACTATTTAATGAAATTATTTATATATAATATACAATTTATGTGCCTGTTTTCTTTATTCTTTTATTATATTTTATTAATGCAACTTCCTAAAACTCAAATTATAAGACAAACACAAAAGAAAATAAAGTAAAAATATAAACATAACATTTATGATTTTTATTATAAATTTTCATCATTTTATATATGTTTTTTAAATAGTTTAATTTGACTTAAAAAATTCATAAAAAAATAATAGACATAAAAATCCTTAAAAAAATGATAAAACAATCCACAAATTTAAATGTCAATTAAATTTACATTACCATAAAAAATTAAACTATGCAAAGATACTTTTTTTCCTTTTCTCTTTTATTATTTTTTTTTTTTTTTGCATATAGAATTGAATATAAACATAATATATATATATATATATATATATATATATATATATATATATATATTTTTATAACATATAAATTAATTAATGATCTATGTAATTTTTAAATGAGTATTGTAGCATTTTGTAGAATATTATAAAATTTATTTATGCAAATTATGGCGATAAAAAATTAAAATGGCAAATCTGAAGAATTATTTTTACGAAATAATTTTTTTATATATGAATATAAAGCATTAATTAACATTTTAATTGCTTCTGATCCACCTATTATATAAAAAAAAAAAAAAAAAAAAAAAAAAAAAAAGCACATATAAAGTTAATATTTTTTTTAATGGATATAAAAAGAATATGAATACATTCATACTTAAGTTATACAGATTTTTATTTATTTATTTTTCTCTTTTTTTTTTTACATACCAGGTATATAAGAAACAATAAATGAAATAAGTGCTAATACTTGCACAATTGATGTAATTAGTGCCTATAAATATTAAAAATGAGAAAAAAATATATTATTTTTATACAAAAATTTATTACGTTTAAATAAAATAATAAATTCTTTAAAATATAAAAAAGAATTGTGTTAATGAGAAAATAAAAAAAAATATATGTATATATATATATATATATATATATGTTCTTACTAATAAATATAAAGGGCTAATTACAGTGAAATATAAGGTAGAAACTAAAGATAATATATATGCTGTCGTAAATGGAAGACTGATGAAAAAAAAAAAAAGAAAAAAAATATTAATATATTTTTTTAATAATTTCAAAATAAATACATATGAAGTTTCACTAAAATGTTATAAATATAAAGAAAATATTTTGTTATTTTTTTCTAACCGTTTTTTTTCTAATAGATGAAAGTACAAACTTGAAAACCCTTTCAAAAATGCTAATGAAGAAACAAATGAAATAGAAGATAAAGTGAAAAAAAAACCAAATTGCCTTGGAGCTATAACAATCATTGGTAAAGTTAAAAATGATAAAATCATAAACAAAACACTAACACCAAATAAGACACAAAATAAAGGAAAATTTTTATAAGATAATAATGCTGTAAAACCAAAAAAAGTATTTGATTCATTATTCCTATTTTGATTATTAAATAAAGGAAAATTTGAAAAAATAGACTCTGTTTCTGCAGCAGTTGAATTCGATGATATGGATGGAGTATTTGTTAAATTCGTTTTTTCTAATGTTGCTTTAAAACCTTTTTGTATATTTTCAGCTCCCTTTTTTGATAATCCAATTGCTTTTTCTATTAATCCTTTTTCTTCTTCATTCTTATTATTGTCCATTGAACCTTTTAAAAATTCATTATTTAAATTTTGAAATTCATTATTTTCAAAAAAAGACAAACCTTCATATTTATTTCCACTCATTATTATATAGCTTCTTATTTTTTAATTCACACACATAAATATACACATAAAAAATATATATTTTAATTTTTAATATATATATATAAAAAAAAAAAAAAAAAAAAAGGAAAATTAGGGGAAGAAATTTTATTTTCTTTTATTATAAAAATTTAATAAACTATTCTGTATGAAAAAAGATCATAACTTTAGTTTTTTTTTTTTTTAAAAAAAACTATATATAAAATTATGTACATATATTTACAGCGAAAATTTTAAAAAAAATATACACAAATATTTATACACATATATATATATATATATAAAAAAAAAAAAAAAAAAAAAATCTAAATATCATAATGAAAATAATAGAAAAAAAAAATTAAAAAATTAAAATTAAAATTAGAAAGAAAAAATAAAAAAAATACGCTTTCTTGTTTTTTTAATAATCTAAAATGTTAACGCTATTTTTGCTTTAATAATCTTCTAAAAAGCTTAATATGTTAATTATAACTCAAAATGAACAAAAACATTGTAATTTTACGTTTAATTTTTGTTATTAAAATAAAACTAATAAAAAATATATATATATATATATATTAAAAAAAAATAAAGAAAAACAAAACTAAATAATGCGCAAAAATAAATATATTTTTTTGTGTTTATTAAAATAAATATTTTGAAAATAATGCTAATTATAAAATTAAATGAAATAAAGATATTGCAATACCTTTACTAATTATACAAATTTTTAATGATATAAGTTATAGCAATTTTATTAGTAATGAGAACTTTTATAAAACCAAATATAAAAAATAAAAGAAAATTTTAATTATTAAATATTATTATTAACATTCTTATGTATGGTTTTAAAAAACATTGATAACTTTATTTTATAGAACTAAGGTCTCTATAATACTATATTCCTTTATAGGTTAAATTTTTTTTTTTTTTTTAAATATTTTTTCTTGTATAAAAATAATTCTTACTACAATA
Organism: Plasmodium gallinaceum; assembly: GCF_900005855.1. Classification (NCBI taxonomy): domain Eukaryota; phylum Apicomplexa; class Aconoidasida; order Haemosporida; family Plasmodiidae; genus Plasmodium; species Plasmodium gallinaceum. The sequence continues at coordinate 1,686,806 of NW_021628238.1, read as the reverse complement.
AATAAAAACAGCTATATTTTTTATGAAAAATAAAAAACTATATTTTATTAAGCATATAAATAATTTATGGGTGAATTATGAAACATAATTTTTTTTTTTTTTTTTTTATATGAGTTTTCACATCTATTTCAGTTTTTCCATTTAAAAAAAAAAATTAAAAATTAAAAAAAAAGCAAATCAAAGTAAATGAAAAGGTAAAATAAAACTAAAAAAGTAAAAACAAATTAAAATGAAAAAAAAAAATGAAAAAATAAAAAATAAATGGATGAAATTGTAACAAAAAAAATAAAATTATCAGAATAAAATTTTTTTTCCATTTTATTTTAACAAATTGTAATGATATATAGATTTCAATGTATGAATTTACTTATTTTTAACTATACATTGTTGAAGTACTAAAAAACTTTTTTTTTTTTATAATATATTTAATTTTTTTTTTCTCTAAAATAAACATAGAAAGAAAACCACTTTATATCATTATATATTAATAATTAAGACAAGAATTACAATAACATAATGTCTATAAAAGAAAAATAAAATAAAAAAATAAAAATGAATAATTCAAAAAATAATATATCTTTTCAAGTAACAAATTATAAATATATAAAATAAAAATTTTAATTCTAAAAAAGGAATTAGAAATAATTAAAAAAAACCGTTCCTTATTATACTCCTATGAAATATGATTTTTTTTTTTTTTTTTTTTTTTTTGAAATAGAAAAACCCAATAAAATTTTATAAAAGTATATGCAATTATTTTTAAATGGCTTCAATCTTAGTGATATTATAGATTTAAGACAGATTAAATAAAAAGGATTTCAAAATAAAGGAGAGTCATATATAGTCTTTATTTTTTCTGTATTTGATTTAAATTAAAATATATGAATATAAACATAATTCAGAAAATAAATAAAAATATATAGATTTTTTTTTTTTTTTTTTTATATATATATGATAACCAAAAGAATACTATAAAAAATAACTAAAAAATTTTAGAAATTCCAACTTTTTTTTGTTTTCTTAATCTGTAAATTATCCTAAATGATAAATGTAAAAAATAAAATTATATGTATTATTCATAAAGATAATTTGTCAATTTTAGCTCTTTGAAAATATATTTTTTTAATTTTTTTTTTATGTATCTAATTTATTGTTTTATATATATATATATATATAATATTATAGCAAAGTTATTACAAATTTATAATATAATATGTAATTAAATGAACAGAAATTCATAATATCTTTATTACTTTCCGTTGTTTATTTTTATATTTTTTTTTCAAGTAATATCTCAAATATATATATATATATAAAGGTAAAGCAAATAATAAACATTAATACTAATAATAAAATGTTTATTTGAATTTATTCCTCCATGCACATTAAAAATATAAATCCCTATGAAGCCTCTCCCTAAAAAAAATTTTTTTTTTTTTTTTTTTTTTTTTAATATATATTAAAAAATACCAGTAAACTAAATAAGAAATAAATTAATCTGTTTTAATATAATAATAGCTAATTAAAAAAAAAAAAAAAAAAAAAAAAAGAAAAGAAAAGAAAAAGGTAGGAAAAAAGCCTAAATAAATTAAGTGTAGAATTCAGACTTAATTTCTATAATAAAAATAAAATAGAAAAAATCATATTATTATTTAACGTTTAAATATATATTTATTTTTTTTTTTTTTTTGTTTTTTTTCAAATAAATTTTTATTTGCAAAAATATATGATATATATAAATTATTATTTTTTTTTTTTTTATTTAAAGGCAAGTTGAATCCCATACACTATTAGTAATAAAATAGGCATTTATTAATGAACCTCCAAAATATCTACCATTTAAAAATTGAAATGCTTTTAAAGATTCTTCTTCATTAGAATATTTAATATAAATTTTACCATCTATATTTTTTGTGTTTAACCATATTTTAACAACATTTCCATATTTTTTACATTCTTCTTTAACATCTTCAATTATATCATTAAAAAAATCAGGATCACTTCCTATATTATTATCATTTGGTGAAAACATATTACTCAACACTAAATTTTCTGTAACATTATTTAATGGATTATTATGTACTAATGAATTTTTATTCATTAATACATTTCCTCCTGAAGCATATTTAATAGGTATCTGAAAAAAAAAAAAAAAAAAGAAAAAGATATATCATAAAAAAGATATATGAAAAAATATAGGTATTATAAAATTATATTTAAGGAATAAATAAATTTTACATTATTGTCAATTATGTTATCTCTTTGTAATTTTTGCATCAAAGCTATTTTACTTCCTGCTCCTGCTATTAACCCCCCACCATCATCATCATCATTATCTATTTTTTCATTATCTTGTTCAGCATCTTCATTTTTTATTTTCTTTATCATTTGCTGTTTTTGTAAAATATTTTCTTGGGTATTATCACAAGCTAAAAGGTATTTTGAATCTTGAGCATAACCAACTTTAATTTCTCTTCCAGCTACTTCCATTCCATTCATAACTGTCATTGCTTCAATAGCTTCTGAAGCTTTATGAAATTGAATGAATCCAAAACCTTTTGATTTACCTGTGTAAGGATCTCTATGAATTTCTACATCTAAAATTTCCCCAAATGGATTAAATAATTGTTTTAATTCTTGCTCAGATATGTTACTTAGAGGTCCTAGTAAACCTCCTATATATAATTTTAATGGAATATCATTAGGATCAATCGGTTGGTGTTTTGCAGCTTTTGCTGCCCTATTTTTTTCTGCTTGTGATGATTGTATTTTAATAGGTTTATTTTTTAACATATATCCATTGGCAGCTAAGGCTTTTATTACAGATTCTTGAGTGTAAAATTCTACATATGCTACTCCTTTTGATTTTCCTGATCTCTGGTCTTTTATGCATTGAATATCTCTTACTTTTCCTGCTACTTCAGAAAAAAATTCATATATGTCTCTCTCATCCGCTTTTAAACTTAAATTTAATACTAAAACAGTAAGATCATCTCTCTTTGCTTCTTCCATTTCCTCTTTTAGTCTTCTTTCTTCTCTTTTTTTTTCTCTTATCATTCTTTCTTTTTCTCTTTCCAGTTCTCTTTCTCTTTCTCTCTCTCTCTCTCTCTCTCTTTCTCTCCTTATTCTTTCTCTTTCTCTCTCTCTTTCCCTTCTTATTTTTTCTCTTATTCTTTCTTTTTCTCTTTCTCTTTTTTCTTTTTCTTTCTCTCTTTCTCTTTTTCTTTCCCTTTCTTTATCCTTCCTTTTTAATTTATCATGTTTATTATGCCTTCTTTTTTTGCTACTTCTTGATCTATAATAATGATCATCATCACTTGAATAAGTTTCGCTACTAGAATAGGATCTTTTTCTTTTATTAGAACTATCCTCATGATTACTTGAACTATATTCACTTGAGGAAGAGTAATCTTCTACCATTTTTTTTTCATAACTTGTATCGTTTTTACTTTTTCTTTTTCTTTTTTTTCTATTTCTTTCTTCAGAAGAGCTATAATCATCATCACTATATATTTTATTTGATGAACTTCGTTCATCACTAGTGTAATTTTTTTTATTTATTTCTTTCTTTTTATATTTTTCTTTTTCCCCTTCTCTCTTATCATTATCTTCACCTTCGTCATTCTTTTCATCCTCTTCTTCTTTGTCTTCTTTTGAATCTGAAGGTAGTTGTAAATTCTTGTCATCATTGCATTTTTCATTTTTACTATTATGTTTTCTTTTTTCTTCATTAGATAAGTTTCTATTTTCCTGATTATAAATTTTATTATCATTATCATCATCATTATCACTGTTACTGTAATCTTTTTTTGATTTTTTTTGTGATTTACTAATTTTTTCTTTAATCTTATTTTTTCTTTCTTCTACCTTACTAATTCTATCTTCAAAAGAACAAGAATTTTCACTACTTAAATCTACATCTTTATTATTATTTTTTTTTATATATACTACACTTTCATTATTAGATTCAACAGAACTATTAATTTCATGTATTTCATTTTTTTCATTTAATATATTTATTTTTATATTGTCTTCTATTTTATTATTGCCTTTAACTGGTATTGATGATCTTTTATGCAAAGTTTTATCTTCCTCTAATTGTTTTCTTAGGTTTTTCTTTTCATTTTCTTCGCTATATTCATCATTAAATTTTATTTTTTCTTCCTTTTTTCCTTTTTTTTTTTCGTTCATAAATTTTTTATCAAAGTCATTTTTTAAAATAAATGTTTCATCTTCGCGAGTACTATTTTCATAATTATTTTCATCATTTTCAATTTTTTCACTATGGAATTTATTACTTTTTATAGTATTTAATTCTTTATTTTCATTTATTTCATTTTTAATATTTCCATTTATATTTATATTCGGATTTTTATTTTCGAGAAGTTTTTCTACTGCATCAAAATATAAGTGATCTTCCATTTTTTAAACATTTTTTTAAGATATATAAAAAAAAAAAAAAAAAATTATATTTTTTATTTCTTATATTAATATTTATTAAATATTACTTAATTTATTTATCAAATATTCATTTAATGTTGACTTTGTTGCTATTAATTAATAACAATTCATTAATTTATATATTTTTATTTTTGTTTTCTTCCTCATATATATATCTATTTAAAAAGGTATTTATTTTAGTTTTATTTTTTATAATGTTAATTAATATATTAATTTTTTTATTTTTTTTTTTTTTTTTCTATATTTGTAATTTTTTAAATTATTATTTTTATTACATACATGCCTTATTTAATATACAAATATGTATCATCTATGTATGAAATTGATATTTCATTTAATTGAATTTATGCTATTTCTTTAAAAAAAATATATTTTTTAAAAATATAAAATTAATTTAAATAAATAAAAAATTTTAAATTTCTTTTTTAATTTTTTTAATCTATACAAAATAATTTAATATTAAAATTTTTAGTTGAATATTTTAATATTTTTTGTACATAAAAAAAAAAAAAAAAAAAAAAAAAAAAAAAAAAAAAAAAAATAGGGCAAATAAGTTATTCGTTAATGTTTAACGATAATTTTAATAGTTTTAAAAATAATTAAAAGGAAATGATTTTTAATAATTACTTCAAATATTTATACCATAATAAAGGAAAAAAAATTATTTCACAATTAATCTGGTTGCAATTTTTATTTAAATGATTTCATTTTACTATAAATACGATTTTTGGGTATTTATTTTTTTAATTTTTTTCCATTTCACATTGTACTAGTGTGCAATATTTTTTAATATACCCTTATAACTAAGTTTTATTTTATTCTTTTTATAATTAAATATCGTATAGAGAAAAATAATAAAATTATATTTTACTATCTATTCTAATTTAAATGTGTTTTAAATTATTATTATAAAAATGAAGAAAAACTAGAATAATATTTATGTTTAAAGAAAATCCTGTAATTATATGACAATATTTAAATATATATTTTTCTCTTTTATCATAAGAAGCTGTAAAATGCTAAATAATTAAATTATTAAACATTATATTTATTAATGTGTAAAGAATACAAAATAAACCATAAAAATGTAATTTCAAATTATCAAATATAAATAGAATAATAATATTTCTTTTTTTTTTTTTTTTTTTTATACTTTATTGATAATGGATATTGCAAGAAAAAAGATAAGACAATATGCATAAAAAAGTTTGTAGGACTTTTTAATTTGTTAATGCATATATATATATGTACTTCTGTATATAAAAATGCAAAAATTTTAATGTTTCAAATTTAAATCTAATAAATTGTAGATTTTTATGTATCTTAACATTTTGCACATAGAGATTATTTCATTTTTATCTAAAAAAAAGTTAATAAATAAATGAGAAAAAAAAATAAACACATAAATAATTTAAAAATATTGTGGTAAAAAAAAAAAAAAACTAATAATTTTCTTAAAAATAATTTGAAACTGTAATAAAATATAATGTATAATATATTATATAAATATTAATATATAAAATTTGTTTTTATAAGAGCTAGATATATAAAGTTAAAACTTCAAAACTCTTAAGAATCTTAAAAATTAAAAATTTTTTAAGCATATAATACAGTTATTTTTTTTTTGTAGTACAATTTTTGCACATTTTGAAAAATTTATAACATGAATTTATGATTAAATAAACATATAACTTATTAGCTCATTTTATTTTTAAGGAAAAAAAAAGGTATCAAAACTTTTTGTTAAAAAAATAAAATATAAAATTATATTTTAAACATATATTTTTTCTTCATTTTTATAACTTTTTTTTTTTTAATTTTAAATGATAATAATGTTAAAAATAATAAAAAATTTCATATTTTTTTTATTTAAAATTTTAAATATCATGTCAAAATATATATTAATATATAAATTATCCACTTTCCTGATTTTTTTTTTTTTTTTCTTTATGAAAATACTGTAAGTTATTTCTTCCTTACATTTCTTTTTATTATTCTGAATATATATTCATATTTGTATAGAAAATGGAGAGTTAAAAAAAAAGTGTTATTTTGTTATAAATAGTTTCCAATAAGAAAAAAGTATTTTAAAATAAATTATAAAATAAATAAAAATATGAATAGATTTAAATAAAAATTCATATGAATTTTTTAAAAAAAATACTTATCCATAACATATTTACTTAAAAAAAAAAAATATATGTGTTGCATTTTTCAATATATATAAGGAAACTTTATTATTTTTATTTAAAATGCAACATGTGGAAAATAAAAGAAATAAATGATTAGAAGTTTAACAAAAAAAGTATTAAAAACATGTAGAATATAATAAATATATGAATTAAATAAAATAATTAAAAAAATTTTTAAAATGCTATAAAAAGGCATATTTTAAAAAATTTAGAACTTTAGGTCAAAAAGGAAAGAAACGAAAAGAAAGCTAAATCGGAAGCACTACCTATATTTTAATATTTAAAAAAACAATTAGTGCAAAAATAAAAACGAGGGAAAAAAAGAAAATGTGCATGCGGTGAAAACATTGCTTTTTTTTTTTTTTTTTTTTTTTTTTTTTCTAAAACAAATTATAATTTTTAATAGTGTAACTATTCTTAAAATTGTAAATAATACTTTTATGTTTTCTTTTATTCTATTTACTTTTTTTTGTTTTTTTTTCCTTTTAATTCTTGTGCTACATATGAATTTTTGGAAAATATGAAAAAATTAATAATAAAGCAAATTTTTTTTTATAATGATCCTTTAAAAAAAAAAAAAAAGTATTCAAACATATGAATAAATATGTATATTTAGATGCAAATGATCCAAAATATAGTATTGTCTGTATCAAAAAAAGAAATATACGATATTAAATAAATTTATCAAAATATGAAAAAAAAAAATAAATAACATACAGTATAGTGTGGTATGTAAAATTAATTTTAACTTTTTAATTTAAACGAAATAACATATAGTAAACATAAACTTCTTTTTAGCTAATTTTTTATTTGTCAACTTGTTATTAAACATTAAAATTTAAATATATCAAAATTTTCTTTTTCTCTCTAAAATTCTTTTAAATATTACCTATATTCCATAATTAAAATTTTTTTTTTTCCACTTTCTAATTTTATTAATTTTTTTAAAAATTTTTTTTTGAATAACTAGGAAAATTTTTTGCTATGAGTCCTTTTCCTTGAATAATTATTTTTTTTTTTTTTGCACTTCTTTTATAATATATATATTTAATAACTTTGATAAATTTTCTACTTTATATAATTATGTATGCAATGGCTATTGTATCATATTAATGAATTCGATTTCTTTTCTCTTTATTTTTTATGAAAGGACACTATATATAAGTACAATAAAAACATATATGGTGCAAAATTTTTTTTTTACATTTATTAAAAGCATTTATTATGTTGAAAATTTTTTTTCCTTAGAATTTTGCCTCTTATTTAGCTATGGATTAAAATAATATTTGTATGTTCTTTTATATAGTAAAGAAACAATACTTTTTTGTATATAAATGTATATATAAATATAGCACATGTTAAAATATATATAAATTTATTTAAAATTTTTTTTTATATTGATTTTTCCTTTTTTTCTTTTTTCCCTCTAATTCCTCTTAATCTTGATAGATAATATATTTACTATCTTAGGATTAAAGAAAAATCATTAACATGAATAAATAGTTTTTGCATGTGGTCTCTTTTATATCAATTTTTTTTTTACCTAATAATTCCATTTACAAATGGGAAAGTTTATTATTTCTCGCACTTCAAAATACTATAGTAAATATTATAAATAATTAAAAAAAAAAAAAAAATAGAGAAGTGAAAAAATTATAAATAGAACATTACTTAATAAAACTTTTTAAATAAGATTTCACAAGTGAACTACAAAAAATTTACACACAATGTTATATTTTTTTATGATAATGAATAAAAAATATATATATATATATTCATATTAGTATTTATATATATATAAACCTTTTTATTCCTCTTCTTTCGATTAATGTATTTCAAATATATTATGCTTTTAAATGAAAAATTATTACATTTCATCTTATATAACGGAAATTAAAGGCAAACATTGAAATGTTTTTTGGTCTAAAACATCTAAAGAGATTTATTTCTTAGCCTTAATTTTCTTTTTATTCATTCCTTACTTTTTTTTACCTTTCCTCTTTTTTTTTTTTTTATCTTTATTATTAATATTATTTATTAAAAGGTAATTGCATTTAATTTTATCTTTATATTTTTTCTTTTTCGCTATTTATTATGTATAAATAAAAATATATATCAAATGTTTTGTAGAAAGAACAAAAAAATATTTTATTATACTTAATTTAATTTTTTTGTTAAAAATTGCTATAGAAAAATACCTTTTCATTTTTTTTATTCATTTTTTTATTATATACTTTATTAAGTACTGATTTATTTGTTTTATATAAATATAATATATATATATATATATATACTTATATATATTTATATTAGTTTCTTTGTTTATAGATATCAGTGGCTCATATTTTTTATGAGTGCGTATATACTAAACTCTATTGTAGTTACGAAATTATTTTTTTTTTTTTTTTTTTTTTTTTTTAAT
>NW_021628238.1:1650229-1676731 GCF_900005855.1 Plasmodium gallinaceum | reverse complement strand
AAAAAAAAAAAAAAAAAAAAAAAAAGTAATAATAAATTATATTTTTTTTTATTAATTTTTAGCTCTCTATTTTTTTTTTAATTGTTGCATTAAAAATTTTAATACGTTGCAGTTCAAATAGAGTATGGTTTTAGGAATAAGTAAATGATAAACTTAAAAATGCGCATGTATATATATATGTGTGTATACATATATATATATAATGTGTATAAGGAAAATATTTCTATATTAATATGATACATGAACATACATTCTAGACATTTAAAAGAAATTAACATTTTTAGATTTTTTTAAATGATATAAAAAATAAAATACAAATAAAGTACAAACGATATAAAAATAAAAGAAAATAATTAATAAATATTTACATTTTAATATCATATAAATATATTTTGTTTTTGTGTTTTTTTTTATAATTTTATGATATTTTTTCTGTTTTCTTAATATATTTTAATGTATTTATATTTAAATAACACGATATTTTTTAAATTTGGTTGTTTTGTCTAGTTTTATATTTATGTATATATTTTTTTTTTTTTTTTTTTGTCCACATTATTTTTTTTGAAAAAATAAGTGTAAATTACAATTATTTTTCATATTAGAAACATTTTAAAAAAGAAAATATATTTTATATTAATAAAAGGTAAAAAAAAAAATAAATTTTTTATGAGACATTGCTTAAATAGAAAAAATGCTAATGGAAACGTTGATATATGTTGTAGTTTTAAATTTGAACTTGTTATATATATAGAGAATTGTGGACAATAATTTATATAATTATTTCTTTCTTTTAATGCACACNAAAAAAAAAAAAAAAAAAAAAAAAGAAAAACAAATAAGAATTAAATAATAACAATTAAAGTTATTTTTAATGTTGAATAATCTTATTTATTTCTGAATTATTATTATTTATTTATTTTTTTTTTTTTAAATATTTTCTATATTAAGATGAATATTGAAGAAAAGAAAATAAAATTTCTTTATTTTTTGAAATATTTATATGAATATAAAAAAGATATTAATAGAAATTTTAACATTAATCCAATTGATTTCCATTGTGCACAAATTTTAAATTTTGAATCTGATGATGATTTTTATTTTTATAATTTAATTTTTAATCAATTTTCTACCTTAGATTGTTTAGAAAACTTAAATTATGGAGAAATAAAAGACATAATAGAATATTTAAATAATTTACAAATATCCTATATTAAATCACAAGTAATTTTTAATATATGCATATCAGAATATTTGATATCTTTTTATATTAAAGAAGATACTTATAATAGAATAAATGGATGTAATGGAATTAATGAATTAATTATTTTAAAAAAATATTTAAAAAATATATTAAAGAATTTTGGCTTTAATAATGTATTTGATGATTTAGATATTCAGAATAATATTATTAATGAAAACAAAAAAGAAGAAAACAAATGTAAATTTAAGGAAAATTTTGATAAAGAACCATATACAGATATATTAAACAAACTTAAACTTTTTATTAATTTAACAGATAAAGAATATTCATCAAAAAATGAAACCATTATAAAAAAAAATAATTCTTTAAAAGGAACAGATATGCAAAATTATTTTTATAATTATCGATTATCATTACATAGTAATAATTCTAATGATGCATATATAAATAATGATACAAAAGAATCAAAAAATGATCTCGAAATAGAAAAATTGGAAGAAAAAAATATAAGACAAAAAAAGGGCAAAATAAGTAGGTTATGTAGTATTACGAATGATCAAACGAGTGAACATTTATTAGATTTAGATTCTTTAAAAAATCAAAGAGAAAATTCCATGAAAAATAAAATTTATAAAATAAATAAAAATTATATCCATGAGTATGCATTTAATGAAAACTGCAACAAATGTAAAAATTATCTAAATGAGAAAAAAAATTTAGATTTTGCAAGTTCTAATAATTTAAACAGTAAATTACAAAATTTTATTAAATATAGTATTAATAATAATTTCAATAATAAATTAAATGAAAAATCAGAAGAATATAATTTAAGGAATGAAGAAGATTGTGAAATTAATTATAATTTTGATAAAAATATAAAGAAAAATAAAATCGAAACAATCGAAACAAATAATAATAATAATAATAATAATAATCTTATGGATATTAAAAAAATGATTAATGAAAGTGATTGTGAAGATAAAGAAAAAAATGAATATATCATTAAAGAAGATGATAGAATAAATAATTTACTCTTTCAAAATATATGTAATGAAAATCGGACAAATATAAATTATGAAAATATTTATGCAAATTTTCCATATATTAATTATAGTAATCCTTCATTAAAAAACATGCTTAATAATAAAAATGATTATCTTCTAAGTAATATTGATAATAATTCCAATAACAGTTATAATAATATTGAAAAAAATAGTAGCAAAACAAACAATATAAAAAGTTCAAAAACAACTCATGATAATAGTGAAGAACAAAAAAATATATCTAATATTAGTATCGAAAATTTAAAAGAAACATGTACTCAAAAATGTATGAACACAATCAACAAAAACAATAAAAATAATATATTTCAAAAATTTAATATAATTTTAAACAATATATTTCAATTATTTTTTTATAAATATATTCTCTGTGAGCAGAGTTGCACAAAATCATTACCAAAAAATATACAAAATATTTACTTTATATTTTTAAATCAAATAAAAAATAATAATAATAATATATTAAGTAGCTTAAGTAAAATATGTAATATATGCTTTCCATTTAAAAGTAATTTTATCCTTTTATTAAATGAATATATAAAAAATAGTCTTGAAAAATACAAAATATCATATAACAAATTTTTACTGAAAAATGAATTAAAAGTTTCAACAAGCAACACATACAATGAGAATATATTGAATAAGAAAAAATTAAAACGAAAAGAAGTGAATGAAGAAGAATATAATGAAGATGAAGAAAAAAAAAAAAAAAAAAAAAAAATTTTATTATATATAGATGGTAGTACAAACAAAAAAAAAAATTCAAACAATAATAATAATTTTAATAACAAAGAAATAATATCAAAAGATAATAAAACAGATGAAATGGATTATACGAACAAAAATAATAATGATAATATAAAAATTATATGTCTAAATTATTTCGATAATAATAAATTATTAGAGAATAATGATACATTAAATGACAAAAAAATAAAAAATTCACTGTGTGACATTTCACCATGTCATTACAACTTTATGGATTCTCAAAATGAAAATAAAAGTTGCGATAATGAATTAAAAATCGGAATGAATAATTTCACTAGTTGTTCAAATAACAATAATATGAACATAGAAAAAAGTATGGATAAAATTTCAAATACAAATAAAATTAATTTAAATAATTTAAAAATTGATGAAATGCTGAATGATGAAAATGAAATGCTTTTTAATTATATAAAAAATAATTCATTAAATAATAATAATAATGAAGAGTTACTTTTTAAACATGTAGTAAACTACTTATATGGAAATGTTAACACTAACAATTTTAACAACAATTATGTTGGTACTTGTGATAATAATTTAGATAAATATAGAAATTGTATTAATAGTAATAATTGTACTAATAATAAATGTAATTTTAATAATAATCAAGGAGCATATATATTAGCGAAGATTATTAAAAAATATTTGACAGATATAGAAGATCCTTTAAACAATTATGAAAATAAAGTAATTGATTACTTTGGAAATAATTTAAATTCTCAAATATTAAATGATAAAACTAACAGCCATAATTGCTGTACAAATAGTAAATGTTTAAATAAAAATAATCATTCAAAAATAGAAAAAAATGCTAGTGTTAATAGTGAAAATCCTCCCTTACATAATGCATCTTTTCTAAATTATAGTGACAATGTTATAAATGAAAAATGTTTTTGCAAATGCAAATGTCATTTCAAAAATAATAATACTGCAAAACTAAAAGAGAAAAATGAAATGAATTATTGTTCATCTAAAAATAACAATACTTCATGTTTTGGAAGATTTAATGAAGTCAGTCTTAAAAATTTAAATATGAATAATTATAATTGTAATGAAAAGATATTGGCTGGTAACTTTCCAAGAGAAAATTCGGAAAACAAGTTTAATAATAAAGTTTGCATAAAAAATAAAATACATAGTTATTTAAATTATAATTATTTATGTAATTTAGAAAAAAAAAAAAAAGATACAAAAACAAATTTCGATAATATTCAAGAGATTGAAACAAACATGAATAATGAAAATTCTTTTAATAATATGCATGCTTATGAAAATGATAAAAACAATTCTGATTCATTTACTAATATCTCTAAAACAAAAAAATTGTATCCACATGGCAAATATATAGCATTAAACGATCATATAAAAATTAAATACGATACAGATAGTAAAATAAATTGTTCACATATAAACTTAACTAATTCAATGAAAACATATGAATATATTAAAATGAAAAATATAAATGGAGATAATTTAAAATCAAATTATATTATAGATTTAAATGATTACAAAGAATCTATAATTTGTGTTAAAAATGTAACAAGTATTAATATAAATAAAAGTAGTATTTTATTATTCGGATCAAATATAATAAGTTGTGAGGATAACCAAGATAATAATAATAATAATAATAATAAAAAATATATTGTTGGGAAAGAAATAAGTTGTTTTATAAATGAAGAAAATAAAACTTTTAATAATGCTAACATATGTAATATTAAAAATACATTATCCACTTGTAAAAATGATTCAAAAAAAAAACAAGTAGAAAAAACATTATTACATAATGTAAGTGATGATAATTCAAAAGAGCAAAATGCATTAAATAGCATATATAATAACTTAAAAATAAGAAATGCATTAAATGTATTAGATGATAATAATTTAAAAATATCAAATAAATTAAATGATGGAAGTATAGAAAAACCAGAATCTATTAAAATAAAAAATACAACTTATTCAAATAATGATGAAGCTAACCCTAATTTTTCATCAAATTATTTAAGGAATATAATAAGTTTGAAAAATAATCCTCATAATATTGAATCAGATACATTAAAAAATATTTTATCATCCATAAAAATAAAATCAGAAAAAGATGACGATGTTAATAATGTTTCCATGAATTTAAGCAATAGTTCAGATTCATTCAAAGAGAAGAAAGAAAAATTAAACAAATGTGTTAAAAAAAGAATAAGAATAGATGAAGAAAATGAAAATTATAAAAATGAAATTAACAATAAAAAAATATGCAAACATTTTACAGTAGAAACAAAGAAAAATAATTATAATTCTATATACAATGAAGAAATCAAAAATAATCTAATGGATGATATAATTAGGAAAATAATCAGTGTATGTTATGCAAAAAATAACATAAATAAAATAAATAATTTTAATGATAAAGATTATATAAATTGTATTAGTAATGCTTATAGATGCAACAGTGAAGCAAATGATAGTCATATGAATAATCATAATTCAAATAATATTGAGACAAATAATAATGCAATTGATAAAGAAACAAATAATTGTTGCATAAATAGCTGTAAAAATAATTGTGGAACAAATAGTAGCTATTTAAATAATAATGAAATAGATAATTTTATAAATAATAATGAAACATGTATTAATGAAACAAATAATAGTTATATAAATGATAATAATAAAAATATTAATGAAACAAATGATAGTTACAAAAGTTGTAAAAATAATAATATGAATGATGTAAGTAATAGTTATATAAATAATGATTGTAAAAATAGTAATGAAACAAATAATAGTGATATAAATTATAATTGTGCCAATAATAACATCGCAAAAAATAATGAAATAAATCATAATTTTACAAATAATAATATTATTTATTATAGTAAAGATAGTGATAATTACAAATGTACTAGTACCACAGAAAATGAATGTATGAAAAACTTAGAGGAAAAAATTAAAAATGAAAAAATAAGTAAGTGCATAAATAATGCATTAAATAATTATATGAAAAAGATAACTAACAAAAATATAAGTTTGGAAAATAAAATAAATGATAATATTCTTATCAATCCTTATAACAATAGCAAAAAAAAAAATAAGAGCTACAGAAAGATAATTGATCTTAATTATGATAAAAATAAAAGGAAATATAATAAGCAAAAATATAATTTAAACTATAATACATTATTAACTCAATTTGACTTTTTAGAATATTCAAACAATGAAAAATCATTCTTTTTAAATAATAATTCTGAAGAAGATATAATAAATCAAAATATAAATGAAAAAATGAAAAACAAAAAAAATATATGCAATAATGAACTTGAGGAATGTTTGCATTCATTAAATAATAAAATGAAAGAATGTCTTCAAGAAAGATGTGTTAAAAACAAAGTGAAAAGTGAAGAATACACAATAAGAAAAGAAAATAATATAGAAAAATGTAATGGTTTCATTGAATATAATAATAATATTAATAATGGTAACATAATAGCAAAAAATAATGAAACACAAATAAATGAAGGAATAGATAATAAAAATCATGATTATTTTAATGAAAAGGATATTACTGAAAATAATAATATTGATATAAAATTAAATAATAATAGTAATGTAAATATAAATATAAAGAAGGAAAATAATCCAGATAGTATATGTAAATTAGCGGCAAATGAGCAAGTAATAAATAAGGAAACATTACATGATTTTAGTAAAAATAATACAAATGAAATGAATAAAAACAAAGAAGAAATTATTCACTCAAAATATGATTTGTTAAAAAAAGGTTTAGAAAATAATAATACTGTAAATAATGATATTGAAGATCATTCTTATAGTAATAGTAGAACATCCAAAAGTTTTGATAGCATAGAAGATTATATAAATGATTTAGATAATAGTAAAAAGAAAACAGTAGATACCAATCAATTGGAAAATTATAAGATAAAAACTGATGATGAAAAGAAGAAAAGAAGAAATAAAAAAGATTATGGCAATTCTATATTAATGAAACATGATCCACCAATACCTGGTGTAAGTTTTGATAGAATCAAAAATAGATGGGTTGCAGGATTAAGAACAGAAAATGGAAGATATATACGAAAATATTTTTCAGTTCTTCGATTTGGTATGGAAGAAGCTAAATATAAAGCAATAGAATGTAGAATTAATTATGGAAGTTCTAAATGTAAAAGAAAAGGGAAAATGAATGCAGATATTAAAAATGCATTAATATATTGTCAGAATATTGATAGAAGTAGGTTAATTAATATATTAGACGAAGATTGTGGAAAATCACTTTTTTTATAAACATTTATTAAAAAAAAAAGAGTATTTATTTTTAAAAGTTAAAATTAAATTAATACATCTGAAATAAAAAATTTTTCTTTTTAAAAAAAAGAAATGAATAACAAATAAATAATTAATTATGCATTTAAAAATGAGAACTATTTAAAATAAATATATATTTAAATAATTTTTTAATAAGTTATATCTATTTTATTTATATACTATAAATTTATAAAAAAAAAAAATTTTAATTAAAAATTTATACTTATAAATAAAAAAGTAAATATTAAAAGTCAAATACTAATAACAAATGTTTTAATATTTATATAGTAATAATAATAATTCTAAATAGACAAATATACAAAAAAAAAAAAAAAAAAAAATTTATTTTTAAAAAAATTCTTTTACATAAAAGAATTATTGATTATTTTTGAAATATTATTTTTTTTTTTTTTTTTTGTTATTTTAATTCAATAATATCATTTTTTTTATCAAAAGTATTGTCAAAAAAATTATTTTCTGTTATATATTCTATACATTTCATTAATTTTTTTTCATATATATAAATTTCATTTTTCATTAATTGATAAAGTAATGGTGGCTTTTTATGAATATTTAAAGAGTCAATCATTTGCTTTTTTGAAAATTTTTTTTTTTTTTTTTCCCTTTTAAGGTTATCATTTGAAATGTTATAATAATCATTCTCATAAATATTATGAAAACTATTCTGAGATAATTTAGTTAATAAAGGAATGAATAATGATTTTTGTAATTCCTTTTTATAATATAAATTTCTACCTATTGCTGAGTAATACCTTTCAAATAATAGTTCTTCAATTAAGCAACTTGGTTTTTTTTTTATTTTAGGTATTTTATTATTTTTATCATTCATTATTTTTTTTCTTGTTGGATAATTTTTTTTTCTTTCATTAACCCACTTTTCTATTTCTTTTGGATTATTTAAAATATTTTCATCTTTATCATTTTTCATATGATTTAATAAATGAAATTCTAGACAATCAATATTATATATATCATTACAATTATCTATTGGGCACTTTATATGCTGATTTTTATTGTGTTCTTCTAGTTTATTTTCTTCAATGTTTATATCACAATATTTACAATAAATAAATTTTGGTGTATGGTTATCTGCATTGTTGTTATTTATATTATCATTCGTGTCTTTATTTACATTTTTCTTTTTTATTTTCATAATTTCATTGAAATTATTCATAGATTTATGTCTTTTCTTTATTTTCCCATAGTTTCTATTATTATTTTTATTTACATAACTTTGTTTGTTTGAATCATCTACAATATTCAAATTATTATTATTAAAATAATATTCATTAGTACTGATATTATGACTAATATTACCTTCGATAATTCTATGATTCATTAGAATTCCATTATTTAAATAATTTTTATTTTCACATGTATATTCTTTCAAACACTTATTAAAACTATTATTCTTATTATCATTTACATTATTATCACCTAAATTAGAATTACTCTTAAACTTTTTCAAAGTGTTGTAATTAACAAAATTCTCACTTCTCTTATTATTTTTTTTTTTATTAAAATTATTCATAAAACAACTATTTAAAATGTTTTCTTTATGTTGAATATTGTTTTGTTCCTTATTTTTATTTAAATTATCACTTTTTAAAAAAGGAGCATTTTTTTCATTGGTATAAAAAACTTTATTATTGTATTTTTTATTCTTTTTGTAATTAATATTGTTACTTTTATTGCTAATATTATAGTAATTAATTCTAAAATTATTATTTATTTTATTATTATTAATAATATAATCATAATTATTGTTATCATTGAAATATTTATTTGTATATGGAGAAAACATATTTTCAAAATAAGCATTTGATAATAATTCATTATTTTGAGAATTCAAATATTTAACTTTATTATTTTCATTTTTATTAAATTCCATATTTAAATTATAAGAGATGTTTAATGCATCTTTATCACCTTTAAAGTGATCATGAATATTCACATATTCACTTTTCATATCTAATTCTTCTTTCTTTATATCATTAGTTTTTGATTCATTAAGTACAATTTTGTTATTATTTTGATATAAAATTTTTTGTTCTTTCTGGGAATTGGATAATTCATTATAATTTTTTGTAATTGTATAATTCATATTTTTTTTTAAATTCATTTTTATTCATTTTTTTTACTTTCAAATGGAATATATTTTTATTATAGCTGAATATTTTGGTTACTAAAAATAAAAATTATTTAATTTAACAAATTTTTAAAAAAATTTAATAAAAACAATCAAATAATGAAAAACACAAAAAAAATAAAAAAAAAATAAAATAAAAAAGTGTTAAAATATATAATAAAAAGTAGTTGTTGTATCTAGTATTGTAATTTTTTTTTTTTTTTTTTTTTTTTTTTTTTATAATATTTAAAAAAAAAATTTTTAAAATATAATTTTCAATACTCGTATTATATTTTGTAATGTTTTGTATATCTCAAAACATTTTTGTAAGTTAAAAAATTTCATAAATTTAAAGTCACCTTAATTATATATTATTTTTTTGGTAATAATTTATTAAAATGATATTAATGTAAATTAACTATAAAGAAAACAAAAATTTAAATAAATCATTAAACGGTTTTTTTATATAATTTAAAAACATCAAATATGTAAAGTTCTAATATATCAATGCAATTAAGTATAAAAAAAAAAAATTTCTCTTTTTATATAAATTATTAACATAAAAAAATGTCTTTTAAAAATTCATTTTAGATAAAAATTTCAATTTTTTTTTTTTTTTTTTTTATGAAAAATTATGTGTAATATTTTGTATTTAATTTGTTTTTATTTTAATTAGTTATATTTTAACCTTATTTTTTCTTACGAATATGTATAATAATTCTTTATTTTCTTTAATAATTTAATGAAAACTATGCCGTTATTTTTAAGATTTTGTTATATAGTTTATTAATTTAATTATATATTATTTGAAAAAATATATATATATATATATAAGAAGTATTTGAATGAAAAGACAAATATACTTAACATAAATTAATTTTATTTTCTTAAATATAAACAATTATTTTTTTAATTAAAAAAAAGAAATAAATTAAGTCTTCTATGTTTTTAATAAAATAAGTAATAAAAAAAAAAAAAGTATTATAAAAATAAATTACATTTTTTGTTATTTTTAGTTTTATAGTATCTTAATTTTTTTTTTTTTTTTATTATTATTTTGAACTATATGGAAAATAAAGAATCAATTATAATAGACAAGAATAAAATAAAAGCGAATGATATTCATTTAAATATAAAAGAATGGATTACAAGCATAGAAGATTGTGAAGCTTTTTTTAGAAATAGAAAAATAATGTATTTTTCTGATTATTTATCTAAATTTGATGATGATATAAAAAATAAAATAGAGAACGAAGAAATAATTATTATATGTACTGTTGTTAATATACCATATAAAGTAAGAAAATATAATGAAGAAAAATATATCTTTTGGGATATCTCTGATTTAAAAGAAACACAATCACGATTATTTTTATCTGGGGAAATTTGTGAAGAAAATGAAAATGAAAAAGAAGGTGTTGTAGTTGCTTTAATTAATCCTCTGATGAAAGAAAAAGATCCTCAATATTATAATTCAAGAATCTTAGAAATACACAAGAAAAATAATTTAAGATTAATAGGTTTAATTGATGGATTAGAAAGATGTAAAGGAATAACAAAAAGTGGTAGTAACTGTAAAATAACACTTTATGCCCCATTATATGGATATTATTGTAAATATCACATTAAGCAAAATAAAACACATAAGAAGAGAAAACAAATTAATAATGAAAATGATGAAAATAAAAATGATGATAAAAAATGCATAAAAAGCATTGACATTGATACAAAAGATAGTTTAAATAATAATGATAATTATAAAAAAAATAGTAAAAAGAAAAAAGAAGAAAAAGATATTGATACAGAAGAATATTTTGATGTAGAATCTATTATAGGAATGTATAGTAAAAAAGTAGTAGCTAAAGATAAAAAAAAAAAAATTGAAATAATTAATAAAAGAATAAAAGAGTTAGATGATTATGCAAAATT
The DNA here is from genome assembly GCF_900005855.1 of Plasmodium gallinaceum. Taxonomy (NCBI): domain Eukaryota; phylum Apicomplexa; class Aconoidasida; order Haemosporida; family Plasmodiidae; genus Plasmodium; species Plasmodium gallinaceum. The sequence continues at coordinate 1,665,303 of NW_021628238.1, read as the reverse complement.
AAACAAGAATGAAAACTATTTAGATGCTATAAAAAATGATACTATGAAACAAGAATGTTCAACACAAAAATCCGTCAATGATATATTTTCAGAGCAATGTCCAGAGCTTATATATTTGATTAATAAATCAAATAAAATAACTGAAAAAGAAGAAAATAAAAATGAGGATTTAAAAATGAAAGAAGATATAAATACAATAAATGAAAATATTGTTTCATATGAGGAAAAGCAAAAAAGAAAATTTGAAAATTTTTTAAGTAAATTAATTGAATTGCAAAAATCTAAAGATGAAAATGACATGAAAACATTGTTAAAAGGTTTAATTTATGTTACTAACAACTTTAATTTTCATTTAAAACATATAGAAAACTCAAATATATTCGATATTTGTTATAAATTAATGGATCATAGAAATGAAGAAATTGCAATAGCAGCTCTAAAATTTAAAAGGAAAATTAACAATTTATATATTGATTATTACAAAAATAGACTTAAAAAACATAAAGTTGAAACATCAGGAGACAAAAATAATTGTTAAAATTATTCTATAAAGGAAAATGAACAAAAATTAAAATTTATGAATATAAAAAAAAAAAAAAAAAAAAATGTATTTTTCCTTTTAATAAAAATATAGAATTTAATTATTTTTTAGTATTTATTTTATAAATATTTAAAAATATAAAAAGTTTTTGATTTTTCATATTTTATTTTAAAACATATATATATATAAATATGTTTTTACTTTCATTTTTTTTTTAATAGCTTTTTTTGATAAATATTTTTAAGAATTTTTTTTAAATTAATATATATAAACATACACCCTTTTTATTTTTGAATAAGAAATAGGCTATGTAAAAGAAAAAAAAACAATCTTTAATTTTTCAGTTATTAAATATTTAATTGGAAAATATTAGCCTTTTATTATGACAAAGGAAAAAAAATTATGATAGGAGTTTCACTTGTTTCTAATTTTTTTTTGAGTATATTCTTTTATTTTATATAAAAAAATATTATATGTATAATATACTTATATATATATATATATTTTTTTTTTATATGCTTTACATAATATTTTTTTCATTTTAGGTTTTTTATATAAATCTTATATTTTCCCCAATCTTGGTTTTATACAACAATTATTCTCTTACTAAAGAGAATCTTACATTATTTTTTTTTTTTAAGTTATACACTAAAATAGCTCATTTATATACATGCATATAATATATACATATTTATATATATATTTTTTCTTTATTTCATTTTTTAGTATTATTTTGTTTGTGAAAATTTGTTCTTAATTTTTAATCTTTTTACATAAATTATTCTTATATTTAAGTGCACCTCATTCAGAATTTTTTTTTTTTTTTTTTTTTTTTTTTTTTTTTTCCTGCATCTATAAGCAAATTTTAAAATTTGGAAAATAAAGCTTTGTTCTTCGTTAATTCTTTTTTATTTATACTTTTTTTTTTTTTTTTTTTCTTATTTCAACAAAAAATTGCATTTTAGTATAATTCTACTTCAATTTTGTAAAAAAGCAATTTTAACGTATATTTATATGTATTAAAAATTACATTTAAGATGCCTATTGAAATACCATTAGTATTATCATCTGCATTCCCATTAATATGGAAAGCGGGGGTAGCTCAACTTTCCTTTGCAAAAGCTGGAGGATCGCTAGCTGCATTAAAAGGATCATCTATTTTATTAAGTAAAGTTGCATCAACAGGAAAAAGTGGTCTTTTAGCTTCCACTTCTTCTCAACTTGATAATATCAAGGAAGCAGCACAAAAACTTGTTGAAGAAATTGAAAAAAATGTTAATTTAAGCTTACTATTTTATAATATAGATGACGAAGAAACTGCTGGATATTACTTAATGAAAAAAAGAGAAGAATATGAAAAATTAAATATGTTCCATGAAAACGGAGAAATTGCATAAATTAAAAATAATAACATAAAAAAGTTGAAACATATGGATAATCGTCTAAATTTTTTTATATAAAACATATTATTATGGATATATTTCATTTGGATATTAAATATTATAATTACATTGCAAAATATAAAAAGTTTCATATAATATTCGATTTTGTATTTTTATTATGCTTTTTTTCTTTCTTTTTTTTTTTTTTTTACATAATATATAAATTAATAATAATAAGTTTTAATTTGTTTTTTTCTTCTTTTCTTTTACATAACTTTATTAAATTAATAAAAATGGAAAAGCTAAACTTTATTTTTAAAAACATAGTGTTTTAGCACCATCAAATTCTTTTAATTTTAGAACAAAAATTAAAAATAAGTTATTAAAATTCACAGTTAAAATATGAAGCTTTTTTCTATACATTAATTTTTAAAAAAGAGATTTCTTCATTCATAAAAATAATTTAATTTCATAATATCATTATAATTTACTTAAAATTAATAAATATAACATAACCTACCAAAAATAATAAATAAATCAAAATTGAAATGTCATATGAATACTTAATATATGCACACGGAAAATTTTTGCTAAATAGGTTTTAGAAGAAATTAATCTTGAAATAATGTAACTTAAATGTGTTTGTTCTTATTCTTTTTTAAAGCAATTCTATGAAAACATAAAATATAAAAAGAATCATAATTCTGAAATATTAAAAATTTATCAAATCATATAGATAAATAATATTCTTGATATATAGTACTATTTACAATTTCTTAAAAGAAAAAGTGTAATATCAACAATTAAAATCTTTTATTTATAAAAAATGTATCAATTTATTTATTAAAAAAAAAAAAAAAAAAAAATTACATATATTGAAAAAAATATTATTTCCTTTAAGCATGTATACGTGTACGCTTTAAAAAAAAAAAAAAAAAAAAATTTAAATATATATATATAAATCATAATATTGAAAAAACAAACAAGAAAAAAAAAAATTTACATTTACTTAAAATATAAAAAATAATATCTTATAATTAAAAACATTTTCATGAATAAATAAATATAAATAAGATATATATATATATGCCGCCCTATATGCACATAATTTTGAAAAAAAATTTCCTCAAAATATAAAATTTTAATTAAATTATACAATTTTCTTTTTTCTGTAGATTTCTTGAGAATTTTTTTTGTCATGAAAAAAAAAAAAAAAAAAAAACTATTATTTTTAATATTTTTGAAATTTATAAAAATTTTGCATTTCAAATAAAAAGTATTAAAAATTCTGATTAATTTTTTTTTATGTATTTTTTATATGTTATTAAAACACATATTTTACTTATAAGTTCTTTTTTTTTTTTTTTTTTTATATATTACTAAAACAACATAATATAATAAATAGATATATATTTATATAAAAGGATAAAATAAAATAATATAAAATATAAAATAAAATCATAAAAAATGTTGAACAACAATGACTTTAATAAGAGTATACATCAAATAGATGCTTTTCAAAATAATAATAATAACAACAATAATAATTTTTTTGATCTGCTAACAAACTTACCTAATAATGATTCAAATACATATTCAACTAATTTTTTTAGTAAAAATGTTGTAACAAATGAAAATAATGATAATAATATTAATATGTTTGATAATTTAAATAATAATTTACATTTTAATAACTTTCAAAATAAAAATTGCTTTAATTTTTTTAGTAAAGGAGAAGTAACTAATAATAATTCAGAAGCTCTTTTCACTGAAGTAAAAAAAAATATATCAATTTTCGGAAATAAACTTAAAAATTCTCCATTATTTGCTAATAACTCAACAATAGAAAATAAAAATGCAAATATTAATTTCAGATTCGATGATTATGTAAGTAGTGATAAATCAATATTTGGGAATCGATTAAAAGAAAGAAAGCCACTTTTCACAAATATTAAAAATGAAAATCCCATTTCATTAAATGATCAAAATTTAAATAATATATCTAAGGAAAATCTAACCCAATTAAGTAATCAAAATAATAATCATATAAATTATAATTATGACCAAAAAGACTTTTCTTATATATATAATACATGTAGTAATAATGACACAACAAAACATATAAGTAATGAAATAAATGAAAAAAATAATTTATTTCACAATATGTATAGTCCCGCTTCTTTAAATGTTCAAAATAATTTAAACGTAAAAAGTGTAAGTCCATTTTCTAATAATTTAATCACAAACACATCTACCAATATACCAAGATACAACGATATAAATTCTAATAATTTTAATAATATTCCTAATAATTTTCAATATCCATATTTATATCATAATTCCAATAACAAAGATACAACACATCCTAATTTCACATCCTTTAATGAACAAAATATTATAAATGCACAAACCAATTTATATAATGAAAAAAATAATTTTTCATTTAATGAAGTAAATAATTTATCAAATTATTCAAATTTATTGCAAAACAATAATATATTACAACCGAATATTGGTAATTTTAATGTAAATAGTTCAAATATTAATATTCCTAATCAAAATAATATCAATATCACAGAAAAAATTTTGAAGGAACAAAACGATACAAATCTAATCGCTTCTAATAAATTTCTAGATAATGTTGAACTAAATATAAATAAAAATGAATTATTTTACAATGGAAATAAAATTCCTCAAAAAGATAATTATGAATTGGGATATAATAATCAAATTAATCCAAATAATAACACAAATAATTCATTTGAATACAATGCTAATTCTAATTTTATAGTAGAAACAAGTAATATAAATTCATTGAAAGAAATAGAAAGAAAGAATCAAGATGGTAAATTAAATCAAACTTCTTTTACAAATGAAAATGAAATATTGTTTGAAAAAAAATATATAGAGAATACTCAAAAAAAAGTACTTTTTTTTAATGAAAACTTTATAAAATCATTAGAATTAATAAACATTTATAATTTAAATAGCTATAATGAAAACAGATCTACCATTTATACCTTTCCATGCTATGAATCTTTTAACAATGGCATATTTTATATAAAAGCAATTGAAGAATGTAAAAATGCAGAAAGATTTGATATAAACGATGACTTATATAATAAAATTTTTTCAAAAAATGATGAAAATGAGATGACAGTTTTAAAAAATATTAATATTAATGAAAAAATAGACAATGAAAATATTAATTTGAGTATATATTATCCTTTATTACATGTAGAAAAAATAAAATTTAGGCAACCATTAAGTTTAGACAATTCAAATAAACCGGTATATAATAATTTTGAATTAGGAAAAATACCATCAGTAATTTAGATATTTTCACTAATTTTTGTTACTACTAAAATTTTTACATTTTCTTCAAGTAAAAATCGTATGTATTTTTTCTTTTTTTTTTTTTTTTTTTCTTGTAAACTTTTTTAATAACATATGTCTGATATTTATTAAAATTTGAAATGAATCATATATCTTTAAAATATTCATATAAATGTAATTAAATTAATTTGATAATATTTTTACAATATTTTCCTTTTTCCTCTATTTTGTTTTTATATTTTAATATATTTAATTTTTTTTAATATTGACTTTGTATCCTATATATGTTTATGTAAATTATACTTTTTTTTTTTTTTCTATTTTTATAAAAAAGCAAGTATGAATATACTATAAAATAATATTTTAATTTATAAATGAAAATAAGATAAAAAATAGGAATATAAAAATGAGATGAAGTTATTAAAATACTACAATTCTAAAAAGAAATGTGAAAGAAAAAAAAATAAGTATTTAAAAATAAATAAAAACTTAAAAAAGATAAAAAATAAGATTTACATTTTAAAATTATAAATATGATTAAAAATATATTTGCATTTAAAATAATAGTTTAAATAAAAGAAAAAGTGGTATTTAATAAGGTATATTAAAATATGGCAAAATAGAATAAAATGATATCAAATGTAATTAATGAGGTAAAGCTAGAATAGAATGTATCAATATATAATAATATGATAGTTCAATGAAATTATTACAAATACAAATAAAAATCATTAAAATAAATTTAAATTATAATTTAAAATGAAATATATTAATAAGGAAATACACTTCATGAAAAATAATAAAATTAACATAAATAGGTAAAAAAAAAATATAAATTGTTACGATAAAAACATAAAATCTGATTTTTTTTTTTTTCTTTTTAATAATAAAAAAAGTATAAATATCATGTCTAATTTATTAAATTTATTATTATTAAAAGTATTATTTAATTTTAAAAAAGCAAATATTGTTTAATTTTTAAAAGAAATATAAATTATAATCTCTATAAATTTTTATGAAAATTTAAAAATAAGAAAAAAATTTTGAAATATTTAAAAGTAGTTATAAAATATATATATATATATGTACATTGAATATTTTTCCATAAGAAAAAAAGAAACTGTCTTTTCTTTTTATTTTTGTCATACTTGTGAACAATTTTTAAATAGACATTATATAATGACTTCATTTTGTTAATCTACTTTACCTTATAAATAATAAATATTCCTTTCATTTTATTTATTTATATTTAACTGAACTAATTTTATTATACTAAATATTTTTTACTTCTTTTAATAATTATTACATATATTATACAATAATATTTTAATAATAATGCCTCTTATTATATTTTTTTCTAATATTTTATTATACTTGTGGTAATGCTTAAAATAATATTAACCAAAAAAAAAAAGTTATAATAGCTTTTTATGTAATTTCATCCTACTAACAATAAAACATTCATTTAAAGTATAATGAATTATTCATATTATAAATAATACTATATAATTTTCATTTATTTCTAACATGTTAAAACCTAACTTAAATTTTTTATTCTAATGATATTTATTATGAATATAGTATATAGCACATCTATGGTTATTTACATTATAAAAAAAAGTTTTCTTTTTTTGCTCTTAAAATTTGTTTTGTTAATTATTGAATTATAATAGTTCATTATCATAATTTTATATATTTTTTTTTTCTTTTTTTTTTTTTTTTTGCATATCCTTATTTTATCGAGAATTATTAAATTTTTTATATTATCCATATATTTAATTTGATTCTTTTAATCTCTTGAAATTCTTTCATCTGGAAACCTAAACCAGTTAAGAACATAATTATAATAAGAAGATGCAGTATTTGCAGCTTCAGAAAAAAATTCATTAAGTGATTCATCTCTATCTATATCATCATCATAATAATCATATGAATTTCTATACTTTATCATAATCCTTTTTAATTTCCCACACTTTCCTGATATGTAATAAGCGATAGTAAAAATATCACTAAAATCTTCTTCACATAATCTTCCTCTGTAGCTTTTGTATTTTCTTGATGGATTCCCATTGGCAGGAGGAATATATGAACTATTAAATTGTTGATTACTATTATTAATAATACTATATTCTTGTAGTACATTTCTGTGACTATCTATAGGATTATATAAATCTCCTTCAATGCTATCAAACAAAACATCAAATCCTATAATTAATTTTTGAAGATTTTCCATTGTGTATAACATTTTATATAAACCTTGTAAACCTAATGTCGTGAAATCAAAAATAAACTCCCAAAACCAATGGTCATGGTGTAACGGATAATAGCAAACCTCAAACTTTTTTAATAATGGAAATGAACAATTGCGAAAAATATGTAGCCATTCTAATGTTTGACATCCAATGATAGTTAATTTTTCTAACTTTTCGAAAACTGAAGGACATAAAGCAAAAGGTTCATGTCGAGGTGTATTGTCATTCATGAAGTATTCTGGTGATAATAATTCTAATGTTTTTAAATTAGATACATTCTGAAATATTATCGCAGCAACTTCATGTATATATATCCCATTTCCTGAATAAATTTTTTCTGATGTTTTAATATGTTTAACATTCTTCATTTGATGCAAATAAAATTGTCTTTTATAAATTGGTAATTTGGACCATTTTTCATCCAAGTTTAGTTTTTTAATATGAGTAAAAACATTTATTCGATTGTTTATTACATAACTAGTTAATTTATTTAATATTTCACATTCTAAAATCCTATCTACACTTAAAAAATTCAAACATTTTACATAAGAATCTATAGATAATGGAAAACATTTTTTATAATTACCTTTTTTTTTTTCCTTTTTTGATATTATTGTATTATTTTTTTCTTTATTTTCGTAATTATTATTTTCATTTATCTTTAAATCATCATCATTGTTTTCTTTATTATCATCTGATTTTATTAAAAATACATTTCTAAAATTATTTTTTAAAGCATCCCAAAAATGATAAGTTTTTTCGATTTCAATCCATTTATTTTCTTCCAAATCATTTTTTGTTTTCAGTGAATTCATATCATTACTATTACTTTCATTACCATTGATAATATTATTATTATTATTATTATTATTATTATTAATATTATTAATATTTATATTACTATTATTATTATAAACTAATTTTTTATTGCTTTTAGTGTTATTATTACTATTGTTTTTATCATTATAATTATTACTAATGTTAATACTTACATTATTTTTGTTATATTTTGAAGACATATTTTCATAATATTTTTCAGAAAAATTCACTATTGAGGTTTTATCATTATCTTCTCTTTTATAAAATTTCTTTTTTAATTCTTCATCATTGTATTTTATTATTTTTTCAACAGATGCACTATTTTTTGTTATTTTTTCTTTGTCATTATCATAATTATATGAATTATTAGCATAAATATTATTACTCTTATTCTTATTATTAGAGATAACTTCACTTATATTACTACAATAATCATTATTATTATCCATTGTGCCATAATATATATTAACTTCCTTTAAATTTTTTTGGGATTTATCTATATTTTTTAAATGGTATTCTAATTTTATTATATTTGTGTGTCTACTCTTAATTAATTCTTTAAAATATGTGCAACAATAAATTTTTGCATCCTCTTTAATATTTTGCTGTAATTTTTTCCTATCTATATTATTAGTATTATTTATTCCTTCCGTAATATAAGAAACAGATTTTTCTCCTTTGAAAAAAGGATTATTTGGATTCTTTATTTTATAGAATTTCTTAACACCCTTTTTTGAATTATCTATATTTAGTTTAAATGAAATATTATCTATACTTTTTTTATTGTTTTTTGCCACAATTTTTTTCTTTATTATTTCATCTAGAAATTTTTTTTTTAATATATTAGAATATTTATTACTCTTCTCTTTTAGAAGAATTTCTTTTAGTGTGTATTTTTTAATTTGTAAATTTGAATTATATTTTATTTTATTTGCATAAAAAGCTTCTTTATTTAATTTATACAAAGCATTAACTTTTGAATCAGCCTCAGTATTTTTTAAATTAAATAAAATGTTTTTATTTGAATTTTTAATTATGTCATTTGTATTTTTTTGGAAAATATCTAATGGTTTTTTTTTTTCTATGTAATTTATTTTTTTTGAATATAGAAAATTTTCAATTAATTGTTTTGTTTTCCCTGTTTCAATTTTTAGTTTGTCATTTTGTCTACTAGCCATTTTTTTTTTTTTTTTTTTTTTTTTTTTTTTTTTTTAAATTAGTAGTGTTAGATCAATCATAATTAAAAAAAGTATGAATATAAATATAAATATTAATATTTGTTTTAATGAAAATTTATTAACTTCTAATTATTTAAATTAAAAAATAATAGTAGAACTGAAACTATAAGGCTAGTTAGAACATAAAAGTTGAGAAATTTTATTATAAATTTTTAAAAAGAACAAAAACATCACGATAAAAATAGATAACCTTAGTTAACATATAAAAAAATAGATTAAATCAAAAAAAAAAAAAAAAAAAAAAAAAAAAAAAATTAAATTTGTTAAAGATCTAAGATTATATTTTTTTATTTTTTTGTGATTTTCAATTAATTTTTTTTTATTATATAAAATAATTATATAGAATATTTCTTTTTTTCAATATAAACATACGATGGAAATTTTTCCAAAAAAAAAAAAAAAAGTTATGGAATTATGTGTGTGAACCTAAAATTGCACTTTGCAAATACTTATTAGTAGTGTAATAAGTGAAGGTTGATGTTTCAAATAATTTTTTTTTTGTTATAACTATTTCAATATTTTTACCTTCTTTAAAATTATTTCTTGTATATATTAAAAAGGTTTAAGCATATAGTATTGAATTAATAAATTTAAAAAAAATTAATATGCATAATTATTTTTTGTTCATGCAAAATTAAAAAGGATTCATGTTAAATAGGTGAAATATATAATTTCCAAAAATAAATTTATGAGAATAAATAGAATAGCCATAAATATAGGAAAAACTAAAAAAAAAATTTTAAAAACAAATTAACAATTATACCCTACATTTTTTTAATATTAAGGCTTTATGAAAAGAAAATAAATCGTTGCATTGTAACATTGGAGTAGAAGCTTTTTTTTTTCGTTTCCCATGTAAGTATATTGTGCTCTATTTTTGTTTTTAAGAAGTAACTTTATTGTGCAACTTTCTTAAATTTTATATGATATAAAACATTTTTTAAATATTTTAACATTTATAAATATAAAAAAAAGTATAATTTAAAAACTTAAAAAATATATATATTACAATCCGAGTTTAAAGGAAAAATCTACATTTTTATATACAAAAAAATATTTTTTTTTTTTTTTTTTTTTTTTTTCCTTACCTGTTAAGTTATTTAGGAAACACATATTTTATATAATTTCTACTTACAATGGTTCTATATAAAAAAATGGTGAATGTTAAATTTATATTCTTTTAACATTACACAGTAACAACAATTATAAATTTTTTTTCACTTTACAGTTGTTAAATTAATTGTACTGCATCTGTTATGCCGCTAAAATCTTTTACATTTGTAAGTTCTTTAAAAGTTTGATAAAATTTATCATATTTATAAAAAGCCTTAACTTTGCTTGGAACTAAAAATCGGGGAGCTACTTTTTTTCCATACACCTAAACATATGTATATAAAAGAGAAACAGAAAAATATATTTTTAAAAAAAATTCATTATAATATGTTGCATAATTATAAAAAAAAAAAAAAAAAGATACAATTCTCCATAATTAATATAACCTTTTCAAAAATAGAAAAATCATTTAATCCGTATAAGGCTTCTAAATGCGGTTCTTTTATATCCTTCGTTATCAACAAAATAAAATTTTTATAGTCTACTAACTCAACATCTATCTTAAATAAGAAATTTTGTAGAGTTGCAAAATTTTTTGGTTCTATTAAAAAAAATATATACATATATGTAGTAAAAAATATAAAACTTTTTTTTTATTTTCAATATTATGTTACTATTCAGAAGAGTATATTTTAATGCATGCGTAACAGATTCTCTATTAGAAATAGCTGTTAATTCTTTATTTACATCATAATATAATACATGCGTTTTTTTTTCTTCTTCATCAATACTTTTTTTCTTATATTTTCCACTTTGAAATCTATTTCTAAAAGCAGAATTATTACTTTCTAAATTAAGTGCGTTTAAATTTAATTCACCCTCTCCTAAAAGCAAATATATTTTTTTTTGTTTTTTAGGTTTAAATATTTAATGAATTGTTTTTAAATGCATCATTTAAAATATTACTCTCTTTATATGCTAAATATTTCAAATTATTTCCATTTGTATATTTGTGAAGTTCCTCGGGTTCATAGTCATTTAATTTACATTCATTAGAATTTCTATTTAGTATGTTCTTTTTATTATTTTTCTCTATTTTTTCAAATAGCTCTCTTTTATATAATGCATCTTTTTCACTCGTTTTCATAAATTTTTCATTTTTTTGCTGAGTAATTACTTTATTCAATACATTATCAATATCTAAAATATTTTCATTTTTCTTTTTAATTTTCTCTTTTTTTTTTTTGTTTTTGATATTCTCTTCTTCTCCATATATAAATTTTGTATTTCCATAATATTTATCTTTTATATGATAATCATAAGAACACTTTTTTTCTATTTCTTCTAAATCATAATTGTTGTATATATCTTTATATTTGTAATTATTCGTATTGTCTTTAATTACTTTCTCATCTATATTTTTTACATTTTTATCAACTTGGAACTCATTGTATATATTCTTTTTTATTTTATATTCATTATATAAATCACCTTTTATATGTTCATTTCCTTTATCAATAAAATTTCCTTTTTTACTTTCTAATATTTCATGTATACCTTTTTCATGCTTTCCCTTACTATTTTTTTCATATTTTCTATTAAATATTTCATCGTTTTCTTCATATTTTTTACCTTCATGCTTTTTTATATCTTCATTTATATTTTTATTATGTGTGTTGAATGATATATTTCTGTCTAAATTATTCAACATAAAATGATCATTTCTACTGCTATCTTCTAGAATTATTGAATAATCTCTGAAATTTTTAAATATACAAATATATAATATATTTTTTTTTTTTTTTTGCATTTTAATAAATTATTATTTAATAAATGGTTTTTTTTTAGTTCATAATCTTATATATATATATATTTTTTTTTATTTATTATCAATATTCATATAACAAAATAAGAAATTTTTTACAATATATATATATATATATATACATATATATATGTCCTTTAAAAAAATAAATAATATAAAGAACCTTAAATTTTTCTCATCTGTTGAAATGAAACGTATTTTATTTCTTGACGTATTATTGTTATGATATTTATTGATGTTATTATTTTTCATAATATTTTGATCTTTAAAGACTACTTCTGTGATAAAAAATATAAATAAAAGAAAATTAAATAAGAGTTTTATACTGCTCTTGTAGACAAAATGGTTAATACACTACATTTTTTGTTATTTATTTTAATCTAGTATTATCATCAAATATAACGTGATTTTAGTAATATAATGATTAATTAAATATTTAGACTTTTATTCTTTATACTCTCTATTCTACTTTAAAAAAAAATAGATATCCTTTTTAATTTTATTAATTTTAAGAAGAATTTAACTAATTATAATAGATATATTTTCTATTTTTAAAATACTAATAACAAAATAAAAATAAAAAAGTGTTATATATACAATTATTTTTTAGTAGTATTCTGTAAAATTTTTAGATGAATATCAGATACCAATGTTTTTTGATGTTATAGATATTAATATTTTTTTTACATAAATATTAACTTAATTATTTAATAAATGGTAAATATATATATATATTTTTAATAATAGTATGTGTATTTACTTTTTAATAGAAAAATTTGATAAATATAAATTTTTTTTAAGAAATCATTTAATTGAGATCTAGAATCAAACATTTTTTCGCAGTTAAAAGTAACATTTTTAACATGATTAGATAATATAGATACAATTGTTTCAATTTCTGGATATTTTGTTTTTATTTTTCTTAAATATTTCATAACTTTTAATATTTTTTCATATTTATTTAATATTTTTTCTTCCATTTTTACACTATTTAAACTGTTTCTATTTTTAAGTAATTTAAGATTTAATGGAGAATTTTCTTGATTATTATATTTACTAAACATATACTTGGGTTCATTTGGCTGCACAAAAGATTAAAAAAAATTATAATATTGTGTTTATGTAAACATATTATTATCAATAATATTTTATTTTCTAATGTTTCTTAACTAAATAATAACTATAATTCATCACCTTTTTATGGATTATATTGTCATAAAAATCATGATGATACATTTTCATTTGTTTTTCATTGTAGCATGAATATTTTTCATTATTTTTTTTCTTAATAAAAATTGAATCGTAACAATTAGAATTTTCTTTTTGTTCCTTAATCATTTGAGAATAATTCTTGCTATTTTCCTCATATTTTTTATTATGAAGATTGTAGTCTACTATTTTATTATATAAATTTAAATTATGTATTAACTCATTATTATCATATGTGATTCTTTGTGAGAAATTCATAGATTTTGTCTTTTCATATTTTGAAGAATTTTCAGTGAAATCTGAGCAGTAAGTATCATTTGTATATGATGAGTTATTTTCACTATTGTAATCTTTTTCATAATGTAAATATTTATTTTTTTTGTCTATATTTTCTTTTTCTCTCTCATAATTAAATGGAGAAATTCCATTATCTATATCAGAATGGAAATTATTATCATAATAATATTTATTATTTTTTATATAATAATCATTTTCTTTTTTACTATATAAATATTCATCATCTACTTCATCATGCAAATATACACATTTTTTAATATTATCCTTATTTTCCACAATTTCCTCTAAATTATAATTAATTTCTAAATTTAAATCAATGTATTTTTCTTCTTCTTTACAATTTTTTAAGAGAGTTTCATAGTCAATTTGAAAAATTAAATCTTTATTTTTTTCATTTTCAGATATATAATGTCTTTTCAATCCATAATTACAGCTCGTAATAATTTCTTTGCTTTTATCATCTTCATTCATTTTTTATTTTGAATATATTTATAAAAATAACATAGGGTGATTTATCACAATTCTTAGGAGAAATTTTAAATAAAAGAAAATTAAAATTTTATAAAATTTTAATAACTTTTTTTTTTTTTCATCTTACCTATAATATAATTCAGAAAAAAGAAAAAATTTAAGAATTAAAACTAAATCTTTTTTTTTTTTTTTTTTAAAAAAAATGTATATAGAAAATACAGTTAAAGAATTTACACTATTATAATTTACATATATTTTCTATTTCTTTTTACTTTTTTTTTTTTATTTATTTTAAGACTTGCATAAATATTGATAATCATTCATTATTTTTATTGATATAAATGAAAACAAAAAATGGTGCATTACAATCACTAAAATTCATGAAAAAAAAAAAAAAAATTAAAAATAAATGAGAACTTAAAAATAATATTATCTACAATTTTATATGTATAAAAAAGAAAGCTTTACATATTTAGGAAATACATTAATGAAAATATTATAAGAGTAGTTCAAGTATTTAATATATCTTTTTAGTTTATGAAAGATAATAAATTACAGTAAAAATATAAGCAAAATTAAAAAACATCATTGTTTTTACAAAAGACAATTTTTTTTTTTTTTTTTTTTTTTTTTTTTTTTTTTTATTAAAAT
>NW_021628238.1:1646197-1649229 GCF_900005855.1 Plasmodium gallinaceum | reverse complement strand
TTTTTTTTTTTTTTTTTTTTTTGTTTTTGTTTGTTATTAATATCATCACAAGTTAAAACGATAATTTTACTAAAAAAAAAAAAAAAATAGGGTTAAAAAAAAATTGTTTTATCTTCTACATATTTTGAGAAAATGTAGAATATAATTCTTGATAATATATAATGATTTACAAAAAAAAAAAAAAAAAAAAAATAATATATAAATATATATATATATATATATATATATATTTATATATATGTATATATTTATATATATGTATATATATGTATAATGGAAATATATCGTTAAGCCCATTTATAAATATCTTAAAAAAAAGGAGGCATATTTTTTTCCTTTAATAAAAACATTTCCATTGTTTAAAAAAGTTAAAATTATTAGTTTTTCTTTAATTTTTTCAATTCCATATTCTTCTTTTTATTTTCTTCTAATTTCTTTCTTATTTCACTTAATTCTTCCTCCGTTGGAGGTTTTTGCTTTCTTTTTTTTGAATTTTTCTTACCATATTCTTTTTCAATATTTGAGAGAAGTGAATTAATTTTTAAAGTTCTTCTTGCTTCATTATTTCTTATAGCTAAAACTAAATCATCAATAGGTTGCTCACTTTTTCTTTTTTTACTTTTTTTAGAATCCTTTTTCATCAAATTTTTATATTTTTTAATAATATTATTTATATTTTTTAACGAATCGCTATAGCTAGAAGTTTTCTTTATTTTTTTTGATTTAAATAAGTTTTCAAAAATATTCACAAATCTATCTAAATCATTTTCATCACTAAATGGTATATATTCTAAAATATTTTCTAGATTTCCGTTGAATTTATTATAAAACTGAATTAAATCTTCTTTTTCATCTTCACTATTTTTGTAGGATTTTTCATAATTTAATATATCTTCTACTTTAATTCTAGAGTGAAATAATTTAGGATCAAAGAAATTTTTGAATTCTGAAAATTCATCTTCTAAACCATATTCATCGTAATTTTTTCTTTTGTCTGGATCCCTTAATATTTCATACGCTCTCTGAATTTGTAAAAACATTTCTTTACATTTTTCTAAAGTTAATTCTTCATTATCATTGCTATTTAGACTTTTATCATCCTTTTCTTTTTTCTTTCCTTTTTTTTCCTTTTCAGCTTGTTTTTTTTGTTCTTTTCCTTCATTATTTAGCTTTTTACTATTTGCTAAAAATTTGTCAGGATGATATATCAAGGCCAATATTCTGTATGCCTTAGCTATCTCTTTAATAGTAGCATTTTTTTCAATACCCAAAATATCATACAAGCTTAATTTTTTATCATTTTTCATTTTCTTTTTCTTGTTACTTTTAAAATAGTTTGTTCTATTTTTTATAGTTTTATATTTTTAAAAAAAAAAAAAATTAAATTAATTGAAATATTATAATGATACGAAAAGTAAAGTCTTTATTTTGTTTCTTATCTTAAAAATATAATTTTTTCAAATTTATATATTGTTGAAGTATTCTACTTATTATATTACACAAATATAAATAACTCAAAAATATATTTTTGTAGAAAATACTTTTAATTTTCACATGAGAAATCTTGACTTTTATTTTTTTTTTTTTTTTTTTAGAAACCCAATTTATAAAATTTAGTTTTTTTATTTTTTTAAAAGAAATTTTTTCTTAAAAATTTTAGAATTTTAACTAAAATAATTAAAATTAATAGTATAAAAGCTAATATTTTCTTTTAAATGAAAAATTTTTTTTTATATGTATAATGCCAATTTAAAAAAATTATTTTTTCTTTTAATTGTTTATGAAAATGTTCTATTTAAAGAATATGATTTTTTGATATTTAAACATAAAAATATATTTTTTTTTTTTAAACTTGATAAAATTAATAAAATGAAACTTAATAAAAATTTGACAACTTAAATTTACTGAAGTGCAATTTATTTTATTAATAATATACAATATTTTTATAAAAGATATTTTATTTTGATTAGTAATATTACTTTTTCTTGCAATTTATTTATTTATTTTTTTTTTTTTTTTATTAATGTATTCTAAATAAAAACTGAAATTACATGAAAAGAATAATTTGTAATAAAAATATTAATATATTAATTCTCATAAATGAAAATAATAATTTTTTCATATTAAAGTGTTCATAGCATATAAAATTCCAGCCAATATCTTGTAAATAGTTATACTATTTTTTTGAAAAAATTAAAATAATAAATGCTCAAAAATAATTATATATAATCAACATTTGCCATTTTTCTTCTTTATGTGACTCTGTTTAATAATATTATATATGTTTTTAAGTTTTATTTCCCTTTTCAAATATATTTTGATATGTATATTTATTTAGTAAATTCTTTTCTGTATTTTTATTAAAATTTTATTTCTCTTAAAAAGCACCTATAAAAAATACTAAAAAAATTAAATTTTTTATATGAAAGATTTGTAAAAATTTGATAAAATTTGTGTTCCATATATTAGAATGTTTTTGCTCATATTTGTAAAATTACCTACATACTTTAAAAACAAAAAATAAGAAAATTTACAATGAAGAATACATTAACCATAATTTAATTGTCAAAAGTAATAATAAAGTGTATAAGAAAATTAAAATTAATTAAAAAAAAAATTTATGTAACAAATTGTAAAAATGTAGAATAAAATTATAAAAAAAAAAGTTAAGTTTCTGACATGTTCTATTTAACTTTATGAATATATTTTTTAATTAAATTTTTTTCAATACATATATTTATGAAAACATAGAAGTATGTGTATATATATGTTAATTATTTTTTTTTTATTGCACATATAAACCCTGATAAGAACCTTTTTTTTTTATTTCTTTTGTTTTCTATGAAATATTGAAAAGAATCCTTATTTGAAAAAGAAAAAAGAAATAAATAAAAAATGCACGAATAAAAAATAAAGATAAAAGATAATCTAGACAATATCTATTAGTTCAATGTAAACATCTAAATATCAACACACATTTTTAAATACTTTTTAATTTATTTTTTTTTTTTTTTTTTTTTTTTTTTTTTTAA
>NW_021628238.1:1619319-1645197 GCF_900005855.1 Plasmodium gallinaceum | reverse complement strand
AAAAAAAAAAAAAAAAAAAAAAAAATATATATATATATATATATATATATATATATATATATATATATATATATATATATATATATATATGTTTTCTTTGAAAAATGTTCAAAAAGAAATAATGAACTTCAGTTATATATGTTTATTAAGTAATATAAAAATATGATGTACATTATAATTTGATAAATTTTTTTTTTGTATATATAATATATATTTATATATATATATGTATATGCATTTAATATGTTCTTAGCTATTAAACAAGAGAGTAAATAAATTTAAGTTTGAAAAAAATATATAAAAAAAGAAAAAGAAAAAAGATGAATAACTAAGTATAAAATTTATAAAACAATGCATGACAATAATTTTTTAGAAGATTTGTATGATATAAAGTTTGAGGATTTTTTAAATGATTTTATTTTATTTAAAAATGAGAAAATTCTAACAAAAAATAGCAGTGTGTTAGATAATGATAGAGTAAATTCAACTGAACAAAAAGATTTACATGAAAAAAGTAATTTAATTTATTGTTTGGCAAATAATATTTTAAATAATAAACCGAATATTCATCTTTTTAGAAGGATATATTGGCCTCTTTTACTAGGTATTTATAAATGCAATAATTTAGAAGATTTAATAAAAGAAATACAAAAAAGAAGGAATTTATATAAGCAGGATAGAGAAGAATATATAATTAAACAAACAAACTTAAATATTCAAAAGTTAGACCCTCAAATTTTTCATCCATTATCATCCGATGATAAAAATCCATGGACATTGAAAAAAAAAAACCAAGAATTAAATGAAGAAATAAAACAAGATATTTTAAGAACTTACTCAGAAAAAAAAATATTTCAAAATGAAGAAATAAGAAACACATTAAATAAAATATTATTTGTGTGGGCAAAAAAAAATCCATCAATATCATATAAACAAGGTATGAACGAAATCGTAGCTATTTTATTTATAGTTAATTATCGTGAGCAAATTCATAATGATTTTTCAAATTATGAAAATAAAAAATATTATAAAGAATTCTGTTTATTATTTAACAAAGAGGAAATAGAATCAGATACTTATATAATATTTGATCATTTTATGCATATGGGATTGAAATATTTATTTACATCAGTTGATGAAAAAAAAATGCAATCATCAAAAAATTCCTGTAAAACTGTATTATTACAAAAATGTACTTATATTTTTCATAAATTATTAAAAAACTCAGATAAGTTATTATATAACCATTTAATATCATTAAGTATTGAACCACAGATTTTTTTACTTAGATGGATTCGTCTTTTTTATTGTAGAGAATTTCAAATTGATGATACAGTTATTTTGTGGGATAATTTTTTTTCAGGTTTTATTTTTTTTACTGTGTTAATACATATACATAATTTTAATGCTTATAATAATAATAATAATAATATATTCATATTTTTCTATTTAAAACTTATGTTTTTACATTAGTGTTTTATATATTTTATATATATATATATATATATATATATATATATATATATATATATATATGTATGCATTTATTTATTTATTTATTTTATTTTTTTTTTTTTTAGATTGTTACTTAAAAAACTGTGAAAATGATTTTTTTTTTGACTTTAAAGGAGATAATATAGAAATAGCTCATCAAACTTCTAATGTTTTTCCTTTGGTTGATTATTTTGCTATTTCTATGATTTTGTTTATAAGATCCTTTTTATTAGAAAATGATGAAAATTTTTGTTTAAAAAGACTATTTAAATATCCACCAGTTGAGAATATAAGAATATTAATAGATTTAACATTTAAAATTAAATCTAGAAATGAAAAAAAAGAAAAAAATATAAAGAATGGTGATGTATCAATGGAAAATAAAGTTAATCCTGTAAAAATTATAAAAAGTAATAATTTCAACACAAGTATGAATTCTAATACATATAATAGTTTAAATGAATATCAAAATAATAATAATATAAAAAATAATCATGATAATTATATAACTAATGAGAGTATAGAAAGAAATAAATATAAACCTAATTTTAATGTTCTCACATTGAATAAAGAAGTAAAAACTTATGGTATATCAAAAACTTTATCTAATATGAATAATAAACTAAATAAAGTTATAGATAATTTAAATATTTTTTCTTTAAACTTAATAAATGAAAATCAACGTATGCAACTTCAGCAAAATATATTTCATTTGAATGAAATATATAATGAATTAAAAAATATAGAACATAAATTTGAAAAAAATGAATCTGAAAGTGTAGGAATTCACAAAAAAAGCGAAATACCGATATATTTGGGATAATTCATTAATCTTATTAAAGGAAATTAAAACATATATATATTAAAATGAATTTACTAACAAATTTTTTTTTTTTTTTTTCTTTTTTTTTAAATTCCTTATACATATTTTTTAATCATATATATATATATATATATATCTTTATTTTGTTTTATATATATTATTTTACACTATATATATGTTTATCATAATATACATATATATATATATATATATATTTTTTTTTTTTTTTTTTATGTTTATAATCTTTATTACAAGTAATATTCAAAAAGATCATCATTAAAAAATATATATTATAGACATTATATATATTTAACTTATTTTTTTTTATTTTTGATTTTATAATTTTAATAAATTTCTAATTGTTTTATTATTTCAATTTTTAAAAAGATTAAAAAATTAAATGTTAAAAATCATAATAAAGGAAAACAATTTTATAATTAGAAATACAATTACTTTATAAATTATTTTGTAAAATTTTGAAGAATCTAATAATATAAAATAAAACAATTGTCTAAAAATAAACTCTTCCAATAAATTAAATATTGTAAAATAAATTATACAATAGAAAAATAAAAATGTTGCATTAAATGCATTTGTAATTTTTTTTTTTTTTAATCTATTGTATCACTATTTATTCATCATTTATATGTTATTTCTCGTAGGTTTTAAATATTTACTTTTTTTAAATGAAGAAATTTTAATATATATTTAAAGGAAATTTAGAATTACTTATTATATTTTTTTATTATTCTTATTTAATATTTATAACTGTTATTTTTAATAATTGTTAAATTTTCGTACTTTTTTATGACAATATTCTATATGTATGTTCATATTATAAGATGCTTTTTTTATTTTTAATATTTCTACATTCTATATATTTTACTAATATTTTCTTCATTTTTATTTTTTTTTTTTTTTTTTATCTTTTATACATTAATTTATTTTTAATAGTCCCAATTCAAAGTAATATACTTGAAGAAAAACTAAAAAAACAAAACATGTTAAAATATAATGAAGTACACATATGAAAGTGTAAGTATTGCATTAAAAATAGTACATGACTAGATATTCTATTTTAATTTTATATGCTGATAACCATTTTTATGATAAAAATACATCATTTTATGTAAGTAATAAACAGTATATTGAATTCTATATAGTTAATTTGATTACATATATTTTTAGTATAAAAGTAATAAAAGACATAATAAAAGTAAAGGTAAAAATTGACATATTTTTTTTAATTTTATCTTTTTAAGAATATATAAAATTTCATTTTTTGTATATAAAAAAAATGAAAGAATATATTTTATTTCAAAATTCTTCAAATAATATTTATACTTTTGAAAGCTATGAAAAAATAATAGTTAAAATTACGTTTATCGCTAGTACCATAACATTTTTTTTCTCAATATTGTCAATTGTATTTGTTAATATGTTTCCACAAGATGAAAATAATAAATATGTTGATATTAATATAAATATAAAAGATGAGAAAAAACCTAAAACATATTTATATATACAAAAAGATACTTCCTCATTTTCTAACACAGAAATTGATAAAAGTGATAGTGATACTTGCAATGATACTTTTAATTCTGAAAATGAAAAGGAGAAGGAAATATCAGAAAATAGAGAAAAAGAGATAGAAATGAATAAGGAAAGAGAAGAAATGAATGAAAAAGAAAAATTAAAAAAAGAGGATAACGTAGAAGAAAAAGAAAAAGAAAAAACAACAAATGAAAAGCAACAGGAAAATGAAAATGTAATAGATAAGGGAGAGAGCATAATTCAGAATAAAGATGAAGAAGAATATAAAGAAAAACAGAACAAAGTCATAAGAATAGTAATTCAATAGAATGAAAAATAAAAAAGGAAAAATTATATGAAAGTAAAAACAATCCATATGCAATGTCTTTTTTTATTTTTTTTTGATACATGCATGTACAAAAATTATATGAGAATACAAATAATTTGGATATATTATGTTTCATAATTTTTAATTTTATAAATTAAAATTTAAAATAAAATTATTTGTTATATCTAATGTTAATTCTTGTTACATGATATTATAAAATTCATTTTTTTATTTGTCTTTTCTTCTTTGTAAAAAAATTTATTGTCTTATTATATGCTGTATATATACTTTTCAATTTCTAATTTTAAATATGAGATACTATTATTCACAATAAATAAGAAAGGTTTACCTTAATAGAGACATAGAAAAATAAAAAGGGAACCACATTTTTTTTTTTTATACTTTTAAGAAATATAAAATTTTTTTTTTTTTGTATCAATAAAAAAAAAATAAAGGAAAATAAATAATTTTTATTAATTTTATTTATTACAATTAAAGCAAATATAAATGTTGTTTATCTAAATTTAAAAAAAAAAAAAAAAAAAAATTAATTATTTATATATAAATATATTTCTTAAATAAAAATATTATCAATGATACTTAAAAACTTATAAGTAAAATTCTATTATTCATCCAATATATTAAAATGAACATACTAATAGAATCTATATGAAATTAAAATTGATCAAAACATTATAGAGAATATTAAAATGAAATTTTAATTTCTGTACAATTATTTTTGATTTTTATGTTATTTCTTTATTTTATTTTATTTTTTTTTTTTTTTTCTTGTATTTGATAAGTGAAATAAAGAATTAATAAAGTTTTTTTTTGCAGAATTTTATTCACAATTATAGTGTCATAAAAAATTAAATTTACAGAAAAAAAAAAAAATTAGATATATTATCTATAAGTTAAATATATCAAAATTTAAAATAAACAACAACATATTTATAAATGTAATTTTTCTTTAATAAAAAATACACATTAATAAATAAATTATGATTAAGAGTTATAATATTTATACGATACTGTAAAATCAATAGTTTGACCAGATAAAAACGGAATAACATCAAAATATTCATTAGGTATTTTGAATTTTTTCTTTTCTATATATACAGCAAGTTCTCCTTCATTTAACTTCTTCTCTTTTAAATTTAAAAATCTTGCAGCATTTTTGCAAGCAAAATTTTCTAGTTTATCTAAGCAATCAATTCTGTTGAATATATGAGATAAATAAGATAATAAAAAGGGTTGTGTATAAATTCCTGGTTTAAAATATGGATTGTTTTTATGTTCTCTTTTGTGAGGTGCAGAATCAGAACCTAAAAATATCCTTGGAAAATCTTCTTTTATAATATTACATAATGCAATTTTGTCATCAATAGTTTTTGGTATAGGTTTGCAATAATTATATACATTTTTTATATATTTCTCAATATTAACATTATCTAAAGAAAAATCATATTCGTTTAAATTAACTACATCATCTATAGTTAAATATAAATGATGAGGCGTTACTGAACCTGCTAAATTCTGAAATTTTTTAATTATATTTATTGTGTCTACAGTTGATATATGTTCTAAAACAATTTTTAAATGAGGAAACTTTACAGCTAAGTCATGTATGTGATCTAAATAATTTTTCTCAGCATATAACGGATTTATGTTGGGTTCTTCACAATGTATATGTAAACTTTTATTTAATTTTTCTAAGGTAGAAAATATTTTATAGTATGGTTCTAAAGTTTCAATGCCTTCTTTAGAATTAGTTGTTACATTATTAGGATAAATTTTTATTCCCTGAAAATTGCATTCTTTATAATTGTTCAAGATATCATTTTCATCTGTTTTTTTATTTAAGTATAATGTCATTAGATAATCTATAGTATTGTCGTATTTCATTAATTCATTTTTATAATTTTTTGCATCTTCACAACTGCTTATTATAGGAGTTGTATTAGGCATCACCAATACCCTATTACATCCTCCTTTTTTTATTGCATCTACGGTAAATTTTAACATATCATCTTGCCTTAAATGGCAATGCATATCATCTGCGATTGGTAAAAATATAGACTCAAACATTTTATTATATTATTTTTCTCTTTGTAAATAAAAATAATTAAAGTGGAAAAATATAAATTTTATGAAAATTAATACAATTAAAATTTTACTTTAAATGTATTACATATAAAAAAAAAAAAAAAAAAAAAAAAAAAAAAATCTGTTTAACAAATATTTTAATTTACAAAATAATATAAAAAAATTTGCATAAATATATATTATTTTAATTTTATCTTATCATAAAAAATAATCATTGTTATATAATTCTAAATTCATCATTTATTATAAAACATTAAAACCTTATATTTAAAAATAAAAGATATACTTTATAAACAAAAGCGTATTTCTGTAAAAACTAATTTTTACATACAAAATATATAAAGAAGTTAACTTTTTACTAAACAAAAAACATAACAATATATTATAATATTTACATAAATTTCATATCAATAAAAAATTATAATTATTTATTTTTAAAAGATATATATTTAGGACCTAATATTTTTAATACATTTTTTTTTTTTTTTTTCTCAATCTTTTATAACCATATATTAATAATAACAAGGAAGGTTAATTATAAAAGTAATGTTTTTTCCTATAATATAAATATTAATTATTTTTAAATATATAAAAAAATATATTCTGGAATATTTCGTTGTTTTTAACGTTATATATAATTTTTTTTTATTTTCTCTATATATATATATATTGTTTTTTATTATAAAATAATAATTTTATATTATTTTTTTTTAAAATAAAGGAAACATTGTTTGCCTCTTTAGCTCAGTTGGTAGAGCGCCAGACTTTTAATCTGGTGGTCAGGGGTTCGAGTCCCCTAGGAGGCTTTTGCAAATATACTATAATAAACAATATTTTTATATGTTACGGTTTTTTTTTTAATCATTTTTCATGTTCAATTTTTTTTTATAATTAAAAATAATTTAAGAAGATATATCATTAAAAAACATAGTTCAAACATATTATTAATATATATGAATATTTTATATGTATTAAGAGACAGAAAAGAGAAATAGCCAATATTAAAGTAAATTTTTTTTTTTTTTTTATAAAATAATCTTTTTAAAATTAAATAAATTGTCTTGTTCATGTTATTGTAAATGTTTTTTATTCATCTAAAATGTTTAATTTTTTGGATTAATTTTATATTAAATTATACTTGATACTTTATTTTAGTAAAACGAAAGTTATAAAATTTTAAATTATAATGAAATGATTTAATTATGAAAGTTAAAATAAATGAAAAATACTCATTTTATTTATTTACATTAAATGTATATAGCTTTACATATAATTTTTTCATTAGTTAAAATTTACAAATCATATATACTACTTTTATATTATTCATTTATATCTTGAAAAATTATAGATTAAAGGATGAAAACTTCATTTTTATACAAAATTTAAATATTATTAATAAATGAAGTAAAAATGGATTATTCTAAAACATATAAAAAAGAACAAGAAAAAATATAAATTTAATGTTTGTGCAATTTTTTTTTTTTTTTTTTTTTTGTTATACCATAAAAATAAAAAGGTCAAAATTATTTTTACTTGTGTTTGTAAAAAGTGAAATATATCCAAGAAAAAAGAGAAAGTTTTCAATAGCTACAATATTAAATAAAAATATTTCTCTTTTTCACTGAGTACATATTTAGAAGCATTGTAACATTAATTAAAATATATATTTATGTTATACGTATTTTAAAAAATAGCTATAAACAAATGAGGATGTAGTTACATTTTATTTCCCTGATCTTTGTACAATTTTTTATTATTCGTGTAAATTATTAAAAAATTTATCATTTTTAATTAAAAATTTTGTTTTAAATATAAAAAGTATGACATTTAAGTGAAATGAGAGTAAATTATGCTACATTTATTAAAAAAAATATATATCATTTTCAGTATTCTTTTTTTCTTTCAATGGGATGTAATTAATTCTCTTAATTTTCATTTTAAGGTTAGAGAATACAACACAAAAATAGTGAGTGATTATTTTTATTTAAATAAAAAATTATTTAATAATTATTTATTTTTAAAAACTTTTAAAAAAAAAAAATTTTTATTAAAAACAAAAAAAATAAAAAGTACTAATGAAAATGAAGAGGATAATCTTGGGATTGAAATAGAAGTAAAAATAAAATTTTGCTATTTTCCACTTATTAAAATTTATTAAAATTGCACTATATAAATGAAAAATATGTTTTAAGTGTATTCATATATTACTTTTTAATATTTTTAATTTTTTCCAAAGGATCTTATAAAGAACATAGAGAAAGGCAATTATGGTGAGGATTCTTTAAAACTGTATAAAGAAATTGAAGTAAATAAAAAAAATATGAAAATTGATTATCATCATTTATAATGTAATAAATAAAAGAAAAAGAAAAATTTTAAAATGAACATTTTTTTTTTAAGAATAATAGTAAATTAAAAGAGGAAGAAGAAAAAAAGATAATTGAAAAGTATGAAAAAAAAATGAATATTTACAATGTAGATGATGTAATTAAAAATACAGATGATAAATTAAAAAAATGTGTCAGAAGTGCATTTTCTAGTACAAGTAAAAGTGAAACAGAAGATCCTTACATAAAAAAAGAGCACAACATTATGAACAAAATTGGTGAAACATTTGATGAAATAATAGATGATGATTACCCGGAAGAAGAATTAAATATTTCAAATATATATAAAAAAGTTAATTCTACCAAAGATAATAATTCAGATAGTCCATTTAAAAATGCTGCTAAGACATTATTAAAGGTATTTATAATTATTCTATTTGTTATATAGATTATTTTAAAAAAACAAATTTTTCTTTATAATTTTCAGTATAAAGGTTTGTTACGTATGCCATTTGAAAAATGTCCTTTATTAAATAATAGCTAGTAATTAGAATTTTTTTTTTCATTTAATAATTATAATATAGTTATAATTTTACATAAAAAAAAAATGTTTCTTTTTTACAACATATATATTAAATTTTTAATTATCATAATATAATATTACTTTTTTTATTTTTCTATAAAATTCTGATCATTGAAATATATTGATAATTTTTTTTTTTTTTTTTTATTTAGCTTTCATTGGAGAGAATCAATGAATTATATAGAATGTTATATTCCTATTTTTCAAGGTAAAGTATAAATTAATAAAAATAAGTCCATTGTAAAATTATAATATTATATCTTAAATACATTGCTTTATGAATAATTCTTTTCTTTTTATACTTAATATTTATCTCTATATATATGTTTATTATTTAAGGAACTGTTAATAAAGATATACTTTTTTATTTTAAAAATGATTATATTAAGTTGGAAATACTTAAAGGTAGTGATAAAATACTTTTATTAGATCATAAGGTAAAATATAATCACAAAAAAAAAAAATAAAATAAAATAAAATAAAATATAATAAAATAAAGACAAGTAAAATAATATAATATACATATATATATATATTTAATTTTATAAAATAAATATGAAATGAATATAATTTTTTAAATTTTTTCGTTTAGTTATGTGGAAAAATAAATTATGCTGATACATATTGGGTTATAACGAATGATTATATAGTTAATGAAAAACACATAAATTTAATTATGCCTAAATTAGGAAATTATCTTTATATATGGGAAAAACTTTTACAAGATTAAAACAAACAATTTAAATTTTGTACTTTAATAATTAGTTTTAATAAGAATAATCATTATTTAAATTAAGGTACATTTTATATAATAATTATATAAATATTTACAAAATTGGTGTATTTGTTTACATGGTGTGATTATGCATTTTGTATGTTAATATCAAGAAGAATATTATAACAATTTATAATTTAAAATAGACAGAGATTTGTGTTATACAGTTATTATTTAATATAATTTTTTTTTTTTTATATATATGTAACACATTTTATTTTGTTATTATTTTTTTATTTAAAAAAGTTCCTATGTCAAAATATCTCAAAATAAATCTTATCATATAAAAAAAAATAAATAGAATAGTAATAATTAATGTATATTAAAAAGAAATATACGTTCATGTTAACAAAAAAAATTTAACTTAATAGGAAGATAAAAATTTAATA
Source organism: Plasmodium gallinaceum (assembly GCF_900005855.1). Classification (NCBI taxonomy): domain Eukaryota; phylum Apicomplexa; class Aconoidasida; order Haemosporida; family Plasmodiidae; genus Plasmodium; species Plasmodium gallinaceum. The sequence goes on along the minus strand of NW_021628238.1, from coordinate 1,634,839 downwards.
AAAAAAAAAAAAATTACTAATAAATAAAATATTATAGATAAAAATGAAATTTCAATTAACGTAATAGAAGTTACAAAAAAAAAAAAAAAAAAAAAAGAAAAAATTAAAAATATAAAAGAATATACTATAGTAAAATTTTAAATTAGGAATATATTAATTACTAAAATTTCCATAAGTATATTTTAACTTTTTTTTTCATCTAATATATCAGCTAGTCTATTATTTAAATATTCATCATAATCAAAAGTGCGTCTTCTTGAGGATGCATTGTTTTTTTTTTCTTTTTTTTTTTTATTATTTTTTTCTTTTTTTACTTCTAATTTTAACCATTCTAGTGTATCAAGAAAAGGTGGTGGAGTATCTTGTATAGGTAATTGTATGTTAGAATGCTTTGGTAAATTTTCAGGATCCATCAGATTTTGAGTAAAAGGATCTAATTTGTTGTTATTATTTATATCATTAAATTCTTCATCTATATTATAAATAGGAGGCCCTCCTTCCATTTTTTGTTTTATCTTTAAATATTTATATCTATCAATTGATGGCCATAATTTTTTTATTTCGTCTTCTTCTTCTTTGCAAGGAAAATCAGTATCATTTATTATCATTTCTCTAAATTTTTTTAAAATTTTCTTAATATTTTTAATGCCATATAAAAGAACATTTTTAGGTAACATTCTACAATCGGTCCATATTTCTACAACTAACATTTGCTTAGGATCAGTAAATTCACACCTATCCTCACACCAATATTTCGTGGCAATTTTATGAACAGCAATACGTACCATTCTACATGTACTAAAACTAGCACTTATAGGCATATAATTTTTATTAACTACCTCAAAAACTTCCCTTTTTTTCATACATTCATTATCTGATCCTACCTCTCTTTTATATAATCCTTTTTCATATGTTAACCAATGACCTTTACCATATTCTATTTTAATAGAAATATCAATGTACCCATTTTCTTTTAATGTGCAAATATATTGCTCTCTATTAACTATTTTTAAATGTGAAGGTAAAGGAATCATTCCTGCTACTAACATTAATGGCCCTTTAAAAATTATACGTATATTGCTTTCTACATTTATTTCCTTACTATATATGCACACGTCAGACATATTTAATGCTATCTCAAGTAAGTCTTCTTGCACATTATCAATTGTAGTATCTTCATTCATATTATGAATTTTGATAGCAACTATTGAATAACCATAAATTTGAGTCTGACAAACATATTTTAAAAGAGAACCAAAAGTATGACCATCTGTTATATTTAACGGCCCTATATAGAACTTCTGATATAACCTTCCACTTTGTGGGTATTTTATTATATCTGTTGCTTCTTCTATTTTTATATCATTTGGTCCAAAATCATATTTATCAATAAAATTCTCTCTATGTATATTAGTATTTATAATATTCTCTTTTTCTTCTTTTTTCTTTTCATCTTCTGTATCCAAAAAATCCATTTCAATAATTTCCATTTGATCTATATTTTTTTTTTTTTGTTTTTCTCTTTCTTTCCGTTTTTCATAAAAATCAGAATAATCACCAAAAAAATTAGCATCTCCATAGCCTAATCCACTTCTATCTCTTCTAATACTAAATCTTGGATAAAAAAGAAAAGGATAAAACATATGCCTTGGTTCATTTCCACTTACATTTACTTTATTAAAAAAATCAAACAATTTCTTATAAATTGGGTAATGATTAACATTAAAATCTATTGCTCTAAAACTTCCCCAATATTCAATAGGCATTCTTTTCATTTTAGGCTCTATCATATTTCGTAATGTTTTTATTTCATAGTTACTTTCATCATCATCATATCCTATATAATCTTTCCATTCACCCCTATTAAGAAGAACCCAATTTTTCCATGTATATAATTCTCCTTCAAAAAATCCTTTCTTTTTTAAATATAAAAAATCTTGTACACTAATTATGTGATTTTCATCATTTTCTTTGTTTTTTGCTTTCTCTGATAATTTCTTTAAGAAATAAATAAAAAAATAATAATAATTGTGAATTTTTAGGTTATCATTTTTGTACTTATAATCTAAAATAATGTTTGTTAATCCTTCTGGAGTTCTAAAAGCATCTTTTGGAAAATGTGGTTCATAACCACTACTTCTGCAATTTTTAATTTGTTTTTCATATTCGTCTATTTCTTCTTTTTTCACTTCATACTTTTTTATATAATTTTTTTTATTAAATATTTTATAGTTTTCGTTTAATTTATCTGAATGATTATTAATTGAATGTTTAAGTTTTTTCTTTTTTATTAGCACTATTGTTTTTTTTTTTTTTAATGGTAGCAATATTTTTCTTTTGTTATTTTTAATATTTATTCCCAAATTTCCTAAAAAAAACATAATTTCTCCATATTCATTAAATGAATGTTTGCCAATTTTTAAAGAATTATACGTGCAAATTATTATTATATATATCCATAATGGAATAATAATAAACCGCATTATAAATAATGTTTTATTTATTTTTTTTTATTTTCCTTTATAAAAATATTTTTCTCTTTCATCTTGAAAAAGTATATTACATTTCAACTTTTTTAACATTATCAAAAGTGTTGAATATTAAATATTTATTTTTTTTATTATTTTTTATTTTATCTTATTTCATATATATATGAGTAAAGAAGTTTTTTTCATTTATATTTGAAATTTTTTTTTTTTTTTTGTTTTTTTTTTTTCTTTCTAATAAAAAAAATTTTAATACATATATTGTAAAGCCTCTTTATAAATGCGTTATGATAAAATATTATTCTGTTATGCATTAATAGAAAATAAATTTTTCAATTTTTTTTTTTTTTTTTTTTTAGTTGTAATAAATATTTTTCATTTAATGATATTTTTGAATTATTTATCATAAAATTTCCAGATATATTTTTCAATTATTTATGTCTGAGCTAAAATTTATCTTCATTTGTTTTTGTTTTACTTCCTTAAAATCAAATTAACTGAAGACATTTATGCAAAGTTGTAAAAAGCTTTAATATTTTTTTAATTAGCTATTTTAAAAGAAAAAAAAGAGTATGTATAATAAGAGTACACAAAAAATTTTTTTTAAATAATAATCTTATGAAAATTAATGTTTTTTTATTGATATATTTTCTTATTTTTTTTTTCTTAGGTGTTTGTCTTTATATATCACATTTATATTTATTTTTCATTATAATTAAATTTATATACCTAAAAACAAAATAAAACAAAAGAATGGAAGTCTAATAATATAATAAAACACTCTCAAATCTTAAATTTTTATTTTGAAATTTTTTAACATAAAATTAAATAAAATAAAAAGTAATTTGAAAGTTTCCTAAAATTTCTTTTTCAAAAAAACTGTAGAAATATCAAAATTATATTGCTTTTATAAAATTAAGATAAAAATTTAAACAAAAAATAGAGCAAAATTTTGTTAAACACTTTTATTTTTTAATTGTTATCCTTATATTTATTATTTTTTTTTTTTTTTTTTTTGTAAAGAATTCAACTAAGTTGTAAATAATGAATTATTGTAAATTATTAATTATTTTATATCTTTTTATTCAAATTTATTCAACAGAGAATGATAATGAAGAAAACAATGAAATTTACAATTTAGATATGGATAATTTTGATGAAATTATAAATGATGAAGAAAATTTCACATTTTTGGTTGTATATACTCATTGGTGCCATTGGTCTAATTTATTATTAGAAGATTTAGAAAAAATATCAAAACTTTTAAAATATGTAAATAATATAAGAATAGCTAAAATTAATGCGGCTGTAAATACTTCAATAATAGAAAAATTAAATATATATGGATATCCATCTTTATTTTTGATTAAGAGAAATAACATAAATAGATATAATGACATGAGAAATGTAAGAGGGATAGTATTATGGATATATGAACACCTAGATGAAAGTGTATTTGAAATAGATAGTAAAGAAAAATTGAATGCATTCTTAGAACTAGATGAATATAATAACTCTATTTTGTTTTTTGTAAGTAGAAACAAAAAAGAAGATAAAATAATGATCGAATTAGTCAAATTATGTATATTAATAGGGTATACTTTTTGTTTTTATATGAAACAAGAAAATATAATTGACTATTTTGAAAATACAATAATGTTGGAAAAATATCATTTTGATAATAAAAAATCTCAAAATAAAGATATATACACAGTTTTATTTAAAAATAATGATTTTGATGAATATTTTTATTTTTTAGATGAAGAGTTAAATATATTATATGACTCTGACTATTCAAAAGAAGAAAAAATAGAAGAATTAAAAAAATGTATTTCAGAAAAAATTGAACCTTTAGTTATTAAATTTTCTGAATATTATTACTCTTTATTATTTTCCCAAAATAAAGTTACTTTGTTTATATTATATAATGATATAAATCAGTTAAATAAATTAGATATTATTAAAAGTGCAAAAAAATATAAAAATATTATGTTTTCCATATCAGGTAATAAAGAGGTTTTCGAAAAAAGATTATTAACTGAATTGCTTATAGACGATTTAAAAAAGCCAGTAATGAGAATTATAGAATTCAAAAGATCCATACTAATCCCATATAAATATAAACCTATAAATGATGATATAGAAATAAATGAAAAGGTAAATTCTTTAATCACATATTTTATATAATTTTTTTTTTATGTTTTTATAATTTTCTAAATAATATTTAGTTTATATTTATGTATAGTGTTCTTTATTTCATTTTTATAATATTTCATTTTTCTTTTTCATATATTATGGACATTTTTTTAATATATTTTATTTGTTTCTAGAATATTGAAGAGTTTATAGAAGGATATATAAAAGATAAAAAATATTTTTATAGAAAAAGCGAGAGACCATTACCTGATGAATTTAATAACGGATATGTAAAAATAATTGTTGCTGATACATATGATGATTATATATTTAAAAATGATAAAAATGTTTTAGTATTATATTATGCACCTTGGTGTGGTCACTGTTATAAATTTGAACCCATATATAGAGAAGTTGGAAGAAGATTAAAATTATATAGTTCTAAATTTAAAGATTATGAAGATGATATAATTATAAGTAAAATAGATGCAGTAAACAATGAAATATACAATATAGCTATAGGTGAGAAAAAAATATTCATATATAATTCTATATATATTTACATACCTACATATATATATATTATTCACTTTTTATTTATTTAATTTATTTTTTTTTTTTTTAATATTTATAGATGCATATCCAACTATTTATTTATATGTAAAATCGAATAAAAATAAACCTATTAAATATCTTGGAGCAAGATCTGTCCAAAGTATTGTTACATGGATTTGTGAAATTGTAAAAAAAAAAAAAAAAAAAAAAAAAAAATATATATATTTTTACATATATATATATATATATGCTTTTATGTTGTCAATATATTTTTTATATTATAGTTATTAAATATTAATTTAATATGATAATATTTTAAGATAAAATTTTGTAGTTAAATTATTATTCATTGAAATAATTAAAATTTTAATTTTAAATTATATTTTTTTTCTTTTAGACAAATACAAATTTAGATATACAAAAATTACTTAGCTTAAATTTGGATGAGGAACAACTTTTTGAAAATTATGAAGAATTGTGAATATTTTAAAATTTTCATTATACTTCTTTTTTTTCATTTATTTTTGTTTTAATTCTTTTTTTATTTCTTATTTACATTATTTTTTTTTTTTTTTTTATGATCGTCTTGTAAAAATATTTGCGGGTATATGTTTTTGCACTCATATATGATTTGCAAGTTTCTACTTTTAATTTATATATACACTGATATATAATCATATTATTTTAATTCAAATTTTTTTTTTTTTTTATTTTATTCTAATTTAATTATTAATGAATTTGTTGTTTGTTTTTTTTTTTATGTGCCATTTGATTAGATATATTTATTACAAAAAATTATATTAAAAAAAATTTTTTTTCTTCTCCTTAAGAATAAAAATATAGTTTTTTTTTCTATTAAAATATTAAAAATTTTCTTGATTATATTATTTTTTTTAACAATGTGTCAGTGTGTTTGGGAATTATTGAGTATAGAAAAATCTTTCATGAAGCTAAATGATAGCTGTGGAAAGAATTCTATATATAAGATTTCTAATAATGATGAATTTGATAACTTTAATGATTCTAAAATAGTCACAGAGAAAGTTGACTATGATTATACAGATGAATTATCAAAACATTCCAAAATGATAAAAGATAAAAATAAATTAAAGTTTAAAAAAATTATGAATAAATTTTTTATTTCAGATATTTCGAAATACGTTAAAGCATACGTAAAAAAAAATGATAGCAATATTAGAAGTGAAATAGGTAAAATTTTCTTTTAAAATAATAATATATATGAGTGTATACACATAAACACATGTTTTCTTTTAAAGGAATTACATCAAAAAAAATTCCCATATCAGAAGAAGAAAGATTCTGGACAAATAGTTATATTTATAATTTTATAAGTCATTGTTTACTTACATATAATGACTGTAAACACTATATAGTTATAACAGGTAGTAAAAATTTGATTCAGAAATTAACAGGAACTGGTATTATTTTCTATAGAAGAAAAATAACAAAAAAAATAACAAAAAAAAATAACATTTTCAAATAAATTTTCTCTTATAGGTTATGGGTACTATGGTGTCTATTTTACAGATGGAAAAAAAATAGGAGGATTAGGAAATTTATTTATAAATATAAAACAAGTAAGGCATATAAGTTTTAGTATTATGAGAACGTTACAAACAAAAACGACATCAGATAGATCTGCATCTAATAATGATGAAGCATGTAGCTTTATTATTATGATGTAATAATTAATACACTATTAATGTAAATTTATTATTTTTTCTTTTTTCCATAAAATAATATTTGACTTTATTTTTAATTCTATAAAAGCAAATAAAAACAAAATTATTTGAATAAAATTTTAATTTCATTTTAGTTTTTTATCTTTTAAATTTAATGTTTTTTATAAACTTATTAATTTTTTCTAAATAATTAAATACAAAAAAAAAAAAAAAAAAAAAATAAAAATTATATAAATTAAAAGTAAAAACGAACAATTAAAAGTTTTTACCTTTATATGGTAAATAAAATTTTAAAAAATTGTATGACTATATAAAGTCTTCTTTAAATTTTTGATATTTACTAAAAACTTAGACATATGAATTGCATTTCAATTATTTTTTCAAAAGGCTAAATAACAGTTTGTACCTATTCAAACACACTTAAATTAAAGTGTGTTGAAAATTTTGTTAATTATAATAATCCTTGTAAATGTTATTTTATCTTTTTTGGAAAATCAAAACTTATGATGCTTATTTATTTTTTTAAAACATATATGCAATAATCTAATTTTAACATGAACATGTAATGATAAAAATCATTTTATTTTGTGAAAATACATGTATAGTAATGTAAATGAAAACAAAAGTTATGTATTTGATATAAAAATCATTTATTTATAAAAAGACCAGAACATAAACAGGAATATGCATATTTAAAAATTAATTTTTAAATATGAAATTGAATTTGTTGAATTATAAAGAATAAAAAAAAAAAAAAAAAAAAAAAAAACTATATTATTATTATAGGAAAGATGTTAAGTCCTAATTTTAATTATCCTTTATGTATGCACATATTTACTTTAGTTTTATTAATAACATATTTTTCAAAACATATAATGTAATAAGAAATCTTGCTCCTTATATATATTGAAGTATAAGAGAAAGTAATAAACATATTTTGTTTATGTGATAATACTTGTTATATTTAAAAACGAATGTTGCTTTAATTGGAACCAAATATAAAAATATATAATTTAAAATATAATGAAATTTCTACAAATATAAAAACAACTGTTATTTTTATTGAATTATATATAAAAGTACAACATTACAATCGATATTAAGTATTTTTAGATGGAAGTTATTTAAAATAATAAATATTAACAGAGTTTTTCTTTATATTTAGAAAAAATATAAAATATGATAGAAATTATTATTTAAAAAATAAATTCATACAAAAAGGGAATTATATAAAATATTTATTAGATTTTAAATTCAATTTTATAATTTTTAGTGTTACCAAAATAAGACAGCTCAGAAGATGAATTTTTTTATTCTAAAAATATAAAAGAACATATTTATTTTAATCACTATGATTACTTTATGAATATTATAAAACTTACGACTAATAATTTATATAACTTTTATATCAATATATATATTTATGTCTATTTTGAAATTTTCATATTCTTTTTAAATATCATGTAGTAATAAAAGATATATTTTTATGGAATAAAATATTTCTGATACACCAAAAATAATAAATTAAGAAAACAAATCATATATTACTCTTCACATAATCTTTAATTAGTATATTATAATTAAAAATATAAAATTAAAGTACAATTATTTCATTAAAAACATATATATATATGTATATATATTTGATATCTTACCTTTAAGCAATAGTAATAAATAATAAAAGTATTATGAATATGTAATTATTTTAATAGACTTTATTACAAGTAATGAATTACTTAGTGTAAACAATTTAAAACATTCATATTTTTATTTATAAATATTATATCAATATTTTTTTGCGTTAATACATATAAAAGTTACAATTATAAAAAAAAAATAATAATGATAATATATCCTTAAAAATAAAAAATTAAATTAACAGTTTTTAATATTTCAAGTTTATTCTTTATGTATGTTGTAATTAATGAATTAAATGAATGTGTTCATGTATTTGAGAATATATATCAATAGTTTAAATAAAAAAATTAATAAAAGAAGAATGCTTAGATCATACTTAAAGCTAACAAAAATATAATTGAAAATCTTATTAAATTGTGTGGATGATGAGAAAATTATGTTATTCCAATAAAATGAAATGGGAAAGAAAATATTTATAAGACAGAAAAAAAAAAAAAAAAAAAAGTAATAAAAATAAAACTAAGAAAAATTATTTTTTAGTTCATAATTTTTTATTAGAGTTACATATTAAGAAAAAAAATACATATTACAATGATTTTTATTTCTCTTCTTTCATAGAATATATATATATATATACTTATATTTTTTTTTTTAAATGTATAAATTGTCTTTTTTTTTTTATTTTATTTTTTACATAGTACATATAGATTCTTTAAAAAAAAAAAATATTTGCGATAAATAACTTCTAAAATCTTTCAATAAAAAGTCTATTTTTCTATCCATTTTGTCAAAATATTTATTTTTTGTTATTTCTTTTTTAATTTTCATCTTTAATTTATTATTTTCTATATTAATGAAATATGAACTAAAATGAAAATAGCAGTTGAAAAATTCTATACATAAAAATATACCAATTATATAAGCATCACATTTTTCATTGACTTTTGTCTGTAATAATTTGTAAACCTTAAATAAAAAAATATATATATATAAATATATAGATAGATAGATATAAACACATATATATATATATATATATACACTAATGTTATTTTTATGATTAAATTAGAAGATATTTACCAACAATAATTGCCTTAAAATCAAAGAATTTACACATTTTGCTTGATTACGTGATTTTATGTGAATTAAATAGTTTAATATTATATTTATAATAATATTAAATATTTCATATTTATAGCTTTTTCTATTTTTTATTGAATTTATAAGAAATTTAAATGAATACATATTAACAAAATGATATGAAAAATAACATTTATTTTTTGGGTTTATTATAATCGTATTTTCACTGAATTTTTTTTTTTTCTTTTTTTTATTTTCATCATTTAAATATTTCTTATTTTTTATTTCAACATCAATTAAAATAAATTTTTTTTTTAATAATATTTTATAGATCTTATTATTAAATATAAATATAATTGGGATGTGAAATAATATGTTAGTTTCTTTAAATTTTTGTTCATAGTTGTCATAATAAAAATGCTTTTGAACTATTAATAGTTTGCTCTTATTTTTTAAAAATTTCACAAATATTTTAGGAGGACCAACTATATTTATATAATTTTCTAAAATATTTTTCAAAATATTTTTTTTGGTATATTTTTTTGCTAGTATTATATTTCTTTTAATTTTGTTTTCGTTTACCACTTTATTTGTAATGTTCTTTCTATATATTTTCTTGTAATATGTTAAAAATGATTTTTTAAAAGATATCTTTACAAAATTTAAATGAAACCATGATAAAATAGATTTGTGTGAATGCAAATATGTTGCAGATTTTATTTTTTTAAATTTTTTTTTTACTTTTTTCCTTTTAGATTTTTTATATATATATATTACATTATTTTTGTGAATGATTTTTTTTTTTAAATTCCTTACTAAATTTTTAAGTTGAAACTTTTTTTTCTTTATGATAATTGTCTTTAGTTGGTTTACTCTTTTTATATATCCATTATAATTAAGAAAAAATGGTTTAATGTGAAAATGAATGAAAAAAAAATGAAAAAATATTAAAATTTTTTTGTAAGAAATAGAATGGTTAAAAAAAGTATGATATATAAAATTCATGATAATATCAAAGTACGGGTTGCATATAACACTAATCATTTTAAAAATATTCATTCCCTTATTATATGTTAGAAAATTATAAAAATGATGAATATCTTTTTTGTAAAAATGGTTGTTATTTCTTTTATTTTTGTTTTTTTTCAATATGTTTTTATGAATATATTTATAGCATACTTTATTATCTATATTTAAAGTATGATTATAAGTATTAAGGGTATCAGCAACTTGAACATAAAAAAAAGAATCAAGAATATAACTAATTGACAATATGCATTTACAATTTTTCTTAATTTTTTTTAAAAAAGTTTCACTAAATTTTAATTCGTAATATCTTGTTAAACCTTCTTTACACCATAAATATTTATCTTTTTTAAAATATAAACAATTTCCCCATAAGGAATGGAAAATTTCATGAATAACTAATTTGATGCATAATAATTTTTTATATATGTTATCATTTTCGTTTACTTCAATAATTGATATAAGAAATGTAAAACAATTATAATTTTCTTCACCTATATATTTATATTTGCTTAAAAGTATGAATTGTAAAAATTTTTCTTCAGTTAACTTTTTTCTAAAAATATTTATTTTTAAAAACATTGTTAATATACTTTTTAAGATATTTATAAAAAAAATGTATTTACTTTTATTATATGAGCTGCTCTTTTCAATGAATATATAAACATGTAATCCCCTAATTTTAAAATATATTTTAAAATATAAACCAATGAATAAGCAAAAAGTATAATGGACTATTTTATTAGTTCTATGATATTCATAAGTTATAAACTCTTTTTCTTTATTTGATTTTGAAAGTTTTTTATTATTGTACTTATTAATTTTTTTAGAATAATAAAATTTTCTTTTTTTATAATTTCTTATTATATATAGGTTCCCATATTTATTTTTTAATAAATTCATAATAATATAATAAATACTTTTATTTATAGAATGTTTTTTTAAAAGAAAAGAATTAAAATACACTTTGATCTTACTGTAATGAATATTCTTTAACTTACTGTTGGTTACAACTAAGTTTGAGGGATTAATGACATTAATAAAATTTCTTTCATTTTTAGTATTTGCATATTTTAACTTTTCTTTACATTTTTTTATTCTTTTTTTTGTGTTTTTATTTTGTAACTTATTGATATTTTCTAAGTAATTTATATGTTTATTTATTTTATTATAAGAAGATAGATAACTCAATTTAAAATTATTATTAAGATTCTTTGAACCTTTTAACTTTATCTGAAAAGAGATACTTAATTTAAAATTTGCTTTATAAATATTATCTTGTAAACATGGAAAAATAAGTGGTAAATAAAAGAATTCACAAAACGTATTTATATAATTATAACTATTTTTATCTAGAAATTTAATATTTTTAAAATCAAAATTTAATATTGTCTCTGAATTATTTTGAAAATATAAATAAAACTTATTATCAGTAGTAGAATCCTCTACATAATTACTGTTATTATTTTTACATTCCCTTTTTTCTAAAGGTTTTCTTATTTTTAAAACATATATTCCTTCTATGCTTTCTTTTTTATTCTTATAATAAAAAAACGTTAAAAGTTTATATATTCCACCTAATACAAACCCTTTTAAATAAATTTCTATATAATTGTGTTTTTTTTTTATATTTTTATCATTTATTTTTTCTATAATATTAGATGGAAAAACAATAAACATATTAATAATTATTAGATGATTGGTGTCAGTATAAACTCTTAATTTTTCTTTTTTGTTTGTTGTTTTCAAAAAAAATATTATAGAGAAACCACAATATTTAAAAATAGGTGTTAATTTTAAAAATATTAAATGTATTCTATACCTATAAAGAAAAAATAAAATAAAAATTCTGTAATATCTGTTTATCTTTTTTCCTATTGAAATTTATATATTTTTATTTTTTTTAAAATTTTTCATTTAAATACATTAAAGGTTTTATTATTTTATTGGACTTTATATTTTTTTTTAAATGGTACAAATAAAATTGATCAGTTTTCATGGTGTTTTATTTTATTTAAACACATAGAAAATAATAAAAATAAAAAAAAAAAAATAAATAAATAAATAATTTAAAATTATAAAATATCTTAAAAAAAGGGTTAAAAAGATTAACTAATCTATGTGAAAATTTTCATTGCTTAAAATGTGCTGAAAAAAAAAAAAAAAAAAGGTTAACAAATATTAAAATATTTATATTTATGAATATATATATAAATATTAATTATTAATATATTTATAAATAAATGTGTATTTATTTGAATTTAATAAATGTACTTTTAAAAGCTTTATAGGTTTGGCTGGACGAAATAAAACAAAAAGCTATAGGAAAAAAAAAAAAAAAAAAAAAAAAATAATAATATAAAATAGTATGGGAAAATAATGTATATTTAATTAATAATTTATTTTCATACCACAACATATAAAACAATGTCAAAAGTAATATCAAAGAAAACATAAAAAAATTCATGTGAACTGTATAAATCAATATTTGAAGGAGACAAACATAAAACTTTGTAAATAACCAACAGAATAGGTTTTAATATTACAGCAAAAAATATTAATCTATATTTTCTAAATAAAAAAAAAAAAAAAAAAATACATATATATATATATATCTTTATGTGAACAAATATCCATGTAAAAACAATTATTTATTAATTTACTAATATATTATTCATATTTTAATGATGAAACTATTAAATATTAAATATAAATATTTAAACAAATTATTAATTTTTCTTACTTATAAATATCATATTTTTTATACAATTCTGCCACATGAAATGATAAATTTTCTTCAGATAAACGCGCCTACAAAAAAAAAAAAAAAAAAAAAAAAAAAAATTTTTATTATACTTAAATTTTAGAAAGATATGTATAAATATAAAACAAAATAATTGAAATTATATCATTAGAATTTTTCATTATGTATTATATTTTTATTTATTTTTTTTTTTTTTTTACTGAAAGAAAAGTTGAAGTAAAATTAATAGCAATAAAAATAAATAGATAAGCGAATGCTTGCAAAATATATCGAGGTGCCTAAAAAAAAAAAAAAAATTTATTAATCATTATAGATATTATGTACATTTATGAAACAAATATATAAATATAAAAAATAAATATTTTAAAATATGTATTTATAATTAGATGTATAATTTAAATGTTCTACTTGAAAATTTCCAAGAAATATTTCAAAAAGACCTGTGTAAAATGATATAACTGAAAAACAAATCATAAATTGAATTTCTATTCTACTTAAATGACTTCTTATATACATATCACCTTAGAAAAAAGGAAGTTATATATATAAATGAATTTAAAAAAAAAAAAAAAAAATTTAACAAATTCTAAAGTAAAAAAAAAGGAAAATGTATTTTACCTAGAGAAACTTGCAAATATATAATAAATGAAATAATTTCTTGAATTTTCTTTAAGATATTTGCTGAAACCCTTAAAAATAAAAAGGAAATATAATAAAATAATATATAAAGAAAAAAGAATTATATATTATTTAGTTTTTTTTATTTAATACCAATAATAAATATACATATATCCTTTATCTTTTATGAAATTTACATTTTTATAATTAAAATATGTAGAAAGAAAAAAAAAAAGCATATTAAGAATCATAAATATGTCTGATTTTTCTCTATATTTAATAAAACATATAGTTATAGCTAATACTAATACTAATAACAAAAATGAAGTAAATAATAATACATTTGGAATAAAAAGAAAATCGTGTGATAGATGCTTAGTTTTATAATCATAAAAAATTACATTTCCCTTTAGATTAATTTTTAGTTTGTTATTATTTATTAAAAATAACATATATCTATTTTTTTGATTTATTTTTATTATTTTTTGAATCCTTCCTTGATTTAAAGGATATCTTTTTATGCAATTAAAATGAGATGTAAAAATATAATTTTCTTCATTTTTTAAAGATGGTTCTAACTTATTTTTCAACCTTATATAATTTAACCACTGATTTGCTGTAATTAATACTAGATATAAATTATTAGATTTATAGGAATTGCTAATATCCTTTTCATTACTTTTTATATTATTATTGTTATCTAACTTATAATTAGATAAATTAGTTTCATTTTCTGATTTACTCCAGTTTATTTTTTCATCATTGTATATATTTTGACTTTCTTCTTTATTTAAATATTCTTTATCTATATTAAAATTATTTAGTATATTAATTGAATTCTTATTTGCTTTAGCTAATACTTCTTGATTTTTATTCCTCTTCTTTACTATTTTATTTTCCTTAAAATCTATTTTTAAGTCAATATTAATTTCTCCTACAAAAAATAATATATATATATATATATATATATTTATTCTAGATTCATAAAAGATAAGAAATATATTTTATTTTATTTCCTTTTATTATTTAAAAAAAAAAAGGAATCTGTAAAATATTCTAATTTCTTTTTATAAATAATTAACCTTCATTAAATGAAAAAAAATATGATGGTTTAAAATTATAATAACTGGAAGCTAGTAAGTGTTCATTTTTATATAGGAATATAAATAAGTCATCTTTATCAACTACATTAATATTTAATATGTAACTCTTACATTTTTCAATAAATAAAAAAATTATTAATAATAATGTGCCTATACTAAATTTTTGCCCTTTTAATTTCATCTTTTCACATTTTTATTTTTGATAAAAATGACATTTTTTTTTTTTTTTTTTAACGTATTTTAAAAAATAATTCAGTTTAAAAAATTTCAAAATAACATAATTTTTAATTCTGTATTAACAAAATAAGAAATAAATATGGAAAGAAATTTACATAAATAAATGAACAATTAAAAATGTAGTACTAAAATTCATAACTAAAAACAGTTCAAAAAAAAAAAAAAAAAAAAAAG
>NW_021628238.1:1551729-1618319 GCF_900005855.1 Plasmodium gallinaceum | reverse complement strand
CCATTATAAAAATAATGTGATTTCATAATATTACTTTTTTTTTTTTTATAAAAAATTCTAAAATATTTATTAAAATCTTAATATGNTAAAATAAAAAAAAAAAAAAAAAAAAAAAAAAAAAGCACAATATCTGTTTCCTTTAATTTTTGTTTATTTCCATAAGTTACTAAATTGAAAACTCGTCTCAGGATGCCTGTGAAAATTAAAAAAAATAAAAATATGTCAGTAAACATTTTACAAAATTATTCTTATATTATAAAAGAAAAAAAATAAAATGGAAATAAACTTATAATTTTAATTATTTTTAGAATAAACTATAGATAAAATAAAAAAAAAAAAAAGTCTATCCATAAATATATATATAAAATATTTTAGTTACGTTTGAATATATGTAAGTTTAAAATTATTTAAATCAGATGGATTGTTTAAAACTGAAAAGTATTGATTTGTGTCTTTATGTATGGAATTTTTATTTTTATCTGTTTTTTTTTTTCCTAGTTTTATCTTAAAATAAGATAATACTTCATAAAAATAAGAATCATAAGGCAACTTTATATCCCGAATTTTAGAAAAATCCTTACTTCTTTTTTTTAAAAGGTTTTTTAAGAGGAAGTTGTGCTTTATCAAAAAGTTATTAACTTTATTTTTAATTTCTATTTGTTTTCTATCAAAGTGTTTTAAAAATTTTTCGTGTTCTTCAAAATGTTTTGCTAAATTTAAGTTTTCTGTTTCCTTTGTTTTTTCTTTAAAAACATTAAAATAATTTTTAAACATTTCTTCTATTTTATTTCTACCTAAAGAAATATGCGGAAATTTAAGTATTCCATTTTTTTTCTTTTTATTTTTTATGTTATTATTTTTTGCTATATTTCCCTTATACTTTGTTTCGTTTAATGAATTGACATTAATCACTTTATTAAAACTATCGTTTTTTTTTTCTTCTGTATTATCTATTTTATCCCATTCTTTTTTTTCAACATCATTTAAAGGAGAAAATTTTTTTTTATTATTTTTTTTAACTGATAAAAAAAAAGTATCATTATAGTAAAAGGATAATAAATGCTCTAAAACAGATAAGCTAAAAACAGATCCCATATCATTGGAAGTATTATATCCACCCTCTAAAACACTTATAATTGGAAAATTCAATTTGTTCTGTAATGATAAAATTAGATTAGTTAAATAAAAATATGTGGAAGTATTATTTTTTACAAAACCGTTATTTACATAATCTAATTTATGTCCATCAAATCCAGCTGATAAAAAGAGTAAATTTGGTTTAAAATGAAATAAATGTATTAAAATATTATTATGAAATAATGACAAAAAGTCATTTGCATTCATATTTTTTTTTAAGGTAACATTTATTATATATGGTTCGAGTTCTACTGCATCAAAACCAGTACCAGGATAAAAATATCCATCAAATGCATGAATTGAACTAAAAAATATATTCTTCTTATCATTTTTATCTTTCCATCCCTTCCAACTATATATATCAATATAATCATTAACTCTTATTTTTTTTAATCCCAAATTTCTAATGATTTGTTCAGTTCCATTACCATGATGGATATCAAAATCTATAATAGCAATTCTTTCAAATTTTTCATATTTATATTTTGCATAAGAAATCCCTATAGCTATATTATTTAAAAGACAAAAACCTTGACTTCCTGCAGCTCTATCTTCATCAGTTAAATTAAACTGAGCTGCACCAAATGTTCCTAAATGATGACCTGGAGGTCTTACTACACAAAAAACTTTTTTATTCTTATTTTTTTTTGAATATATATAATCAACTGCATTTAAAACTACTCCGCTAGCATTTAAGGCACAATTGAATGAATATTTATTAATAAATGTATCATTATCTAATAATATTAATTTGTCTATTTTCTCTTTAGTACACTTTTTACTTTTTATTTGAACATCTTTTGTGTTTATATTATTATAGCTGGATACTTTTTCTTTCATTTCATTTCCATCAGATTTTTCTATACCATACTTTTTTTCTCCAATTATTAGTTCATCATTATGTTTATCACATACTTTTTCAATGATATTTTCTTCACAATCATTTCTATCATAACATGTTCCATTGCTTATCTTCTTTTGGTTATCTTCATTTCTTTCTTCAATGAATTTTTTCTTATCAATTATATGGTTTTGCTTTAATACATCAGTTGAATTGGTATTTTCATTAACAGATTCATAAGTATCAATATGATTTTTTAATTTATCAAAATTTTCACAAATAGTATTATTAAGTTCACTATTATCATCAGAGTTTATTAAGTAATTTTTTTTTTTATTATTTTTAGTTTCTTCTAAGAAATTTTCATTTACATCTTCATTTAAATTGTATTTTTTCATTTTATATAATAAAGTTTTCAAGTAAGAAATATCGTGTACTCTTAAAATATCAGTTACTGTTGCTTTTCTCTGAACTCTTTTTAATTTAAAATTTACAAAAGTGTTCAATTTCAATATTCCATGTTTATTAGAAATCAATACATCTAACCTACTAGAATTTTCAGGAATATTAGTTTTAATTTTCTTTCTTAAATATGGATAATCAGTTGGTTCTGGAACATAAATATGTTTAGCACATTCATTTGAATAAAATATTTCTATTCTACTTTTTTTGTTTGTTCTTTTTTTTATAATATAATTGTTTATAAAATCTATTTTTTTTTTTTTCTTATTTAAAGGTCTTTCTTCCTTATAAGCCTTTTTTTGTTTTAAAATATTATTTACATCTGCTTGACTTATTCTTTGAATATTTTCAGAATCTCCTTTGATATTATTAATTTGATTATGAATATTTTCTTCATTCTTGTTTTTGATATCAGACGAATTTTCATCAGGAAACATTCCCATTTTTTCATAACTATTTATCAAAAAAAAATTATTATTGGATATTTCAGAATTTATTTTGTTTTTCTTTGAAATAAAATTCTTATATTCTGATAATTGTATTTCCTCATTTTTTCTTTTTTTCTTTTTTTTTTTTTTTTGACTAAAAAAGTTAAAGCTTAGAATATTATCACAAAATTTAAGAAATGTATTAACGCAATTGTACATATGTGCAAATAAACATAAAAAGTAAAATATTTCTGTTTTTTGAATTATGTAACAAAAAATATATTTATTATAATTAAAAAGGATTTTCAGAAATTCAAAATTTCCAAGTTCAATAATTTTTACAATTACACTTATATATAATTTAACTACATTGGATAAAAACTTACCATTTATATTTTTATTATAAAAAAAATTATTTTTTATATATTTATTATAATTTTTTTTCTTGATTTTATTATTTATTTTTGTATTACTACTTATAATATTTTTATTCTTTTTTTCTGATTTGTTGTTTAAACATTTATCTTTTTTTTCTTGTTCATTCAAATGAAAATCTTCTTTTTTAAGAATATTTTGTTCATTAACTTTTTTATTAATTATATACTTTTTTTTATTATAATATTGGTTTAAATAAAAAAAAAATAAATATTCTACTGTATTGTGTAAGAGTAGTAGGAAAATATATTCGTCACAGTTATACACAGTACAATGTAATGGTAGCTCTAATTTATCATTATATGTTATTAACTTTACATTTAAATTCAAAAGAAGAAAAATAATATTAGTATTAGCAACCAGACAAGCTTTGTGTATTAATGTATTTTTATTATAATCTGCATCATTGAAGTTTATTAATTTTTTCCACATATCATGTGAATACATTTTTTTTTTATAACTTTTCTTTTTTTTATTTAAAAAAAAATCTTGTATTTCTCTTCCTACATAATTACCATATATATATTCTATACTTTTTAATGATTTATTTTTGGTTTTATATTTTTTAATGAATTCAGTGAAGTTTTCATTTATGCATTTATTTAATGAAGTGTAATTATCACAATCTTCAATGTAATTTTTCGAATTTGTATGAGTATCTTTTTCATGATTTTCTTTTACTATACTTATATTTGAATCTAGTTCATGGATATCATCCACACATTTCTTTACTTCACTCATTTTCTCATTTCCCTTATGTTCATCATAGTTTATATTTCTACATTCGGAAATTTTATTTTCATTTTTATTTTCATTCTCATTTTTATTTTCATTCTCATTTTCATTTTCAGAGCAGAATATTTCTTTTCTTAAAAACGATTTCACTTCATTTTCTTCTTCTGAATCACTTAAAAAACTTAAACTTTTTTCACTACTTACATTATCACTATTATCTGATAAAAATGATTCTGTTTCCTCTCTTTTTTTATTTTTAATTTTAACAAGTTTGCTCTTCAATAATTTTTTAGTGTTACTATAATAGTCGTTAATATATATGGTTGGTATAATTACATGTTTAAATAAAGGAACTTTAAAATAAAGCTTTTTAAATTTTTTTTTTTTTTTACCTTTTTTTTTAATATTTTCTAACTTATAATTTCTCTTTATATTTATTTTCTCATTTATCTTACTTTTTTTTCTTGATATTTTTATTTTCTTTCTGTCCTTTGATTTTTTATTGTGATACCACTCAAAAAATTTTTTTGAAAAAGAAAATGATGGTAAGGAAAAATAATATAAAATTATTTTTAGTATTCTAAATATATTTTTGTGATATTTCTTTACATAAATTCTAGAAAATAATATTTTTATAAAATTTTTTTTAGAAAAACAGTCGTGAAAATATGCATTTATTAAAAGTAAGTCAGACATTGAATCATTTTGGTAACTATTATAAGTATTGTTTTCACATATTTTTTTTATTTCATCGTAATCGTTGCTTGAATTTAAGGAATTTTTTAATTTTATTTCATCAATTATCCTCAATTTAAAAAGTAAAGAATGGAAATTGTTAGGTAGGTCTAAAATGTATTTATAAAAGTTCTTATATATCCGTAAACTATTATTTCTTAAACATCTTATATAATTATGAATATATGGATAAAATAAAAGTAAAAAGGATATATATGGTTTACAATAATAAAAACAGATTTCTAAAGAATTACTATTTTCATAGTTAACATCATTGATAATATTCCTATACTCACTTTTCAATATATAGCAAATATAATTAATTTTATTGTTAATTATGTTTAAAATTAAAATATTATCCTTTTTTTTTTTTTTTAACTTATCCAATTCATACTCATAGCGAATATTCCTTTTATCTTTTAAAATTTTCATCTTAATAATGACATTTTTATTTTATAAATATATATAAAAATAAAATAAAAAAAATAAAATCCAAAAAAAATGTCTAAATTTTAACAATACGTGTATATTAAAAAAAAAAAATTAAGAAATAAAATACGTGTTATAAAGAGGTAAAAAAAAAAAAAAAAAATTTTTAATTTTTTTTTTTATATCCTAATGTAAATATGTACAATAATTATTTTAAAAAGACATTTTTGTACAAAAAACAATAATAGGAAAAGTTTTAAAATAAAAAAAATATATATATAAAAAAAAAAAAATATTAAATAAACATGTTTTATCATACATTAATTAATATTTTATATTTTTTGTGGTAATAAGTTATTGAAAATTAAATAAAAAAAAGAAAAAAAAAAAAAAAAAAAAAGGAATTAAATAAAGGAATTTTTTAATTAATTTAAAAATCTATTCATAAAAAAAATTTATAACAAATATTAAAAAAAAAATTTAGTTTGTATATTTCTACTTTTTTGTTAATTTTATTTTTATTATTTTTTTTTTTTTTTATTTAGAACAAATAAAATAATTTTGTTAAAAACTCAACATCATATTTTTTATTATATAAAATATAACGATAGTACCTTTTTTTAAAAAAAACTTTAAACAAAAAAAAAAAAAAAAAAAAAAAAAAATGAATTATTATAACCAGAAACTTATAAATAGGGTAAATAAAAATGAGAATGATACAAGTTTTGTTAATGAAAATCATTTAAACAATCCACATATAAATAAAAAAATATTTGAAAATAATTACAAACCTAATTTAATTCCTAATATTCCATATGAAAATAATTTATATCAAAATAATCTAGTAGCAAAAAATTTTAATTATACTAATAGTGATAACAATGATTTATTAACAAATCCTTTTAGTAATCAATCATATATAAATAATGAAATAAATAAAAACAATGATATTTTTAATAATTATACAATAACAAATAAAAATGATTTAAATAAAAATAACAAAAAGGAAAATGAACAGGATCAAGAAGAGGAAGAGGAAGAATTGCCTTTACTTGAAGAACTTGGAATAAATTTTGATTTAATTTCTAAAAGAATGAAATCTGTTTTTATGTTTTATAAGTTAGAACTCCAAAAAATATATATATATATAAATATATATATATATATACATATACATATTTTTTTTTTTATTCAGAATTGATCATTCATTATTTGAAAACTCTGATTTATCTGGACCATTATTAATAGTTCTTTCTTTGGGATTCATACTATTATTAGTAACATCTATATAATATATAAGATGAACAATAATTTATATTATTAAAAAAAAAAAAAAAAAAAAAAATTTTCAACAGGCAGGGAAAGCTTCATTTAGTTACATTTATTTAATTGGAATTGTAAGTAGTTTAAGTATTTATTTACTATTAAATATGATGAGTCAAGTAAGTTAAAAAAAAAAAAAATAGGTAGTTATAAGCAAATATATATATATATATATATATATATATATTTATTTATTTATTTATTTATTAAAATTTTTTATAAATACTAGAATTTAACGCTAGATTTATATCGCACAATTAGCATGTTAGGGTATGCATTGCTACCATTGGTTATTTTATCAATTATATCTATACTTATAAATTTAAGGTAATAAACACATGTTAATTTATATTTAGAAAATTGAAATTTATTATTTTAAAAAAAGTGAAAATTTTTAATTATTAATAGATCAAAAAAAGGGTACTCTATTTCTTTTTTTTGCATTTTATGGTCAGCTTTAACGGCTTCAAGATTTTTTGAAGTGGTATGTTAAAATTTTTTCATAAAAATTATTTATAATAAAATATCTCTTATTTTTTTTTT
Source organism: Plasmodium gallinaceum (assembly GCF_900005855.1). Taxonomy (NCBI): domain Eukaryota; phylum Apicomplexa; class Aconoidasida; order Haemosporida; family Plasmodiidae; genus Plasmodium; species Plasmodium gallinaceum. The sequence goes on along the minus strand of NW_021628238.1, from coordinate 1,611,251 downwards.
GAATAATTATCTTTATATAAAATTACATATTTTCATATATATGTATATGTATTTGCGGATATATTTTATTTTTAACAGGCTTTGTGTATGAATAGTCAAAGGTATTTAGTTGCCTACCCAATATTTTTATTATATTCTTGTTTTGCATTAATTATTATTTTTTAGTTTCCTTATTTTTTTTAATATTTTTAAATCGTTTTTTTCTAGTTTTTTTTGAATTTTTAATTCTTCGTTTAATAAAATTTCATTTTCATCATCACAATAACCAAAATAATGAATATTTACAAATTTATCCAAGTTTCTTTTATCCTTTTTTTTTTTTAAAGCTAACTTTTTCCTTTCTTCATTTTCTCTAAATAATAACTCTTTTACTCCTTTTAAGTTTTTAGCAGCTCCAAAATATTTATAATTGTTATTTCCTTTTAATTCGCTACCTATAATATAAAAAAATACATAATAAAAAAATAAGATAAAATCATATATTAAAATAATAACATTTAAATAAAAAATTAATGTTACATATACATAAAAATACAAGAAACAAACATTTAATTATATAAAAATAAAAAAATTATTTTAAAATTTTAAAGCATACAATGAGCATTAATTAATGTGTTTGATTCAGTTTGATAATCAGGGCCACCAAGCTAATCAAAAAAAAAAAAAAAAAAAAATATTAAGTTTTTAGCTTAAACTAGAAAAAAAAAAAATAAAATTTATTTATATGTTATTTTTTTCATTATTTATGTTTATATTTTTTTTTTTTTTTTCTATTTTTTAATCCTTTTATTTATTTATTTTTCTTTACTTCTATAATTCTTATTTCCCATTTATTTTTTATGGAAATTAATTTATTTATTTGATCATTTAATTCTCTTATGTGTTGATCACTTAAACTATAATTTTGAATTTCTTTTATTTTGCTACATATCTCTTTAATAATATATTTTCTACTAAAAATCAAATAAATTTATATAAATTACAAAAATTATGTTGAAAAGTATCATATAAGGAAAATAAAGACAGAAATAAAATATAAATTTTGAAAAATTTTATCATATTTTTATTTTTATTTTTTTTTTTTAAATACTATGATATTGCTGATTCCAAGTCATCTACTTCATAAACTTTTTTAGGAATTTTAAAAAAATTTTTCTTCTCATTCAATTCTTTAGCCTTTAGCCATTGATTTAACATAGATTTTCCTTTTTCTACGTTTCTCGCCATCTCTCAAAATTTTATAATTCTAAAATAAATATTATAAAAATAGTTTATCAAAAATAAATTAAAAAATCTTAATATAATAAAAAGGCTTCATAACTGAAATTATAGTAAAAAAAAAAAAAATAACATTATGGTAATAAAGTACTAAATTTCCTAAAAAACTTTCATTTTTTAAATTGTTATATATTTTATTATTTATTTTTATCTTTTTAAATTAAATTACATTTTTTTTAAAATATATATAAAAAGAATAAAAAAAAAAAAAATAAAATAAATAAAAGATTAAAAAAAAAAAGCAAAGCCAAAAATAAATAAATGATGAATTACGATTACATTTCATAAAAAAAAAAAAAAAAAAAAAAAATATGGAAGAAATTTTGAATAAAAATAAAATTATAGAATTTGAAAATAATAAAAGAACTTTTGAGTTGTGGAAAAAATATGTTATAGATGAAGTTCACAATGAAAAAAAAAAAAAAATAAAAAAAAAAATAAAGTCAATAAAGAATTTTAGTAAATATGTATATGAATGGAAAGAATTAAATAGTACAGAAGATAATGAGGAGAAAACAGAATATGCAAACATATATTTAAGAAAAAGTGAAAATTCTCATCTTGCAAAAAATGAAATAAATTTAAATACAAAAAAAGAATTGTTAAAAGAAAATTACATAAATGAATATGAAAAATACATAGAAAATTTAAATAACGATATAGAAAAATATTTAACAGAAGATAATAAATTTTGTATAGTAACTTATAAAAATTACATGGATAGAAATGTAAATATAGGTTATAATGAAGATATAGATTTTTTAAAATATTTTTATTCTTCTATAAATTTGATTAAGGAAAACAAAATTATTGTACCAAAGGGTTTTTATTTATACGAACTAATTTATCCACAAACAGTTCACTCATTTCCAATTATAAATAAATTGAATTATTATTTTGTTAAGCTCTTTATAAATAATAAATGGTATTTAGTATTTGTAGATTTAATATTACCTTTTAATAGTGAAAATAAAATAATATCTTGTCATTCATTAAATAAAAATGAATTATGGTGTTTTATTATTATGAAAGCCTTATATAAATGTTTTCAAACTTTTTATTTTTCTAATTATTATTTTTATATTATTGAAATGCTTAGTGGTAGAAAACACATTAAGACTTATTGTAATATAAATAAAATAATTGAAAATTATAAAAAAAATTATATTCAGTGCATTTTATTACATGAACACAACAAAAATAATGATTTAAATACTTTCAATAATGACATTTCTATCAAAGAAGATAATGAAAATAAAAATAATGACATAAAAAAATATAACTGTAATAAAGAAAATGTAAGTTACTTTTATTTTTTAATATGCCCTTATGAAGAAGAATATTTAAGAATAAAATGTGATAACGTTAAGCCACATAATTTTATAAATTTTTCTGATTATTTAATGAATAAAAAAAAAAACAATATACCAAAAGGATATAAATATTTAGATAATGAAGGAAATATTAGAATCTCCAATGCAGAATTAATACCAATTTCTAATTTATCTGATAAAAATGATTCAGATGATATTTCAGATACAAATAGAAATATATTATTTGAAAAAAAAAAATGTGGGAATAGAAATAATAAAATTATTCACAATAGAAAATATAACATTATTATAAATGAAGATATTCAATCCATCTTCCAGGTATTTAAAGAAATAATAACATCAGAACAGAAAAATTCTAAACATATAAAAAGTGATAAAGACTGTGATAAAAATAGTAAGAATGTTAACTTTAAATATAATAAAAAAGTAAGTTTTTCACAATATATACAAAAATTTAAGTTTTTCTTTTTATATTTTTAGTAATAGATAATTACTTTTATAATTTAAAAAAAAAAAAAAATAATAAAAATTAAAACATTGTTAGTTATTTAAAATATCTTATTTGTAAAAACTTTTATTTTTTTTTAAGAAGAATCATATACATGAGTACATAAGATGAATTATACGTAGAGTAATAAATATCTTTGAAATTATTTAAAAATATATATCCATTTCTAACTTTAATACCAGTTTAAATAGATATTTCAACTATTACTTTAATAAATATTTTAATTACAGTCTTATTATTTATTTGATTTTATTATTAATCTTAAACGTTCTTTTTATAACTTTTTTTTTTTTTTTTTTTTTATTTTTCTTAAATATTTCATAGAATAATAAAGAAATATATATGTGGTTTAATGAAAATGATATTGAAAAAATTCTTGAAAATATTAATATAACATATTCATGTGATTACTTAATAAAAATAGATGAGTTTTTACGAAAAGAAAAAGTTCTTTATTTTATTAATAAAAATAAATTCAATACATTATCAGTAAGTGAATTTATAAAAAATAAAGCTGATAAAAATGATTCATTTCATAAAAATAATAAGAGTAATAAAATTAAAAAGAAGGATAAAGCAGTTAGTAATAATATTATGCAAGCAAACGGCTATCCATATTTAATTTTAATTTGTTCTATTACTATAAATTCAAATAAGAAAGCAATTAAAGAAACTCCAAATTGTTATGAAAATTATTTACATAAGGAATATAAATCTAATGGATGTGATGATAATATAAATATATTACATGAAAATGATAAAATAAAAAGTAATAATTTTAGAATTACTGAAGAAAATAACGACTTACATGAATTTTATTTATCATTTTTTCCTTACAAAAAAAAGAAAAAAAAAAACAAAGTAAAAAAAAATAAATTAAAAAAAGAAATGTTTAATTATTTTAAGGATTGTGAACAAATGAGAGAAAAATTATCAGCCATAGAATTAAAATATAAAGAAAAAAAAAAGACAAAAAAAAAAGTATTATTTACAAAAGATGTTTTTGAGTGTGAATGTTTCTTTAAACAAATATACGAAAATTATTATAAAAAAGATCAAACCAATATTTTTTATTTTAATAATTTTATGTATGATTTATTGAATAACAGATATAAAAGTTATATTTTCTCAAATAAAATACGAAAAAAAACTATGCTTCTTAAAGAAAATAGAGAATATTTCTTTTTTTTATATATTAAAAATTATTCTTGTAATAATTTTTTTATTGAATGGATTAATGAAAATAACAACGACGAAAAATTGATAAATTGTAATTTCATGACGATAGAAGATTTTCTTGAAAAAAGAATTAAAATGAATATTAGTTTTTTTAAAAAAAATATTGTTTTAAAAAAAGAAACCATAAACAAAGTTTTATTGAGATTTACAATAAATTTATCTCTAGAAAAATGCGCAAATACATTTTTTTATTTGATTTACAAAATTAATAATTTAAAACTTTTACCTTACCTTTATTTATATATATGTAACATAGAAAAAAGTGAAGCAATTTATGAAGAAAACAAAGATGAAAAAAAAAAAAAATCTTATAAAAATATGAAAAATACAGAGGAAAATTCTAATATTATAGGAAAATTTTATAAATTTTCATTTCAAGAATTATTTTTAAAAATTAATATACCTGATAATAAAAGTGAATGTAAATATTTGATTCTAATAGTGTCCAAAAAATTAAGAAATTTAAAAGATGAAAATCTTAATTTTGAAATTTCAGTAGCATTATCTCCTAATATTGAAATGGATTTTAATGAAAAAAATCTAGAAGGAAAAAAAAATTATATACAAATTAATGAGCTGTTATCCTTCTTTAAAAATTATACTTTTAATAGTAATAATATAATATGTAAAAATGACACTTCGTTCAATGAATTTACAACAAAATTGAAAGAAGATGATAATAACGAAAATAATAATTATGAAATGAAAAAAGATAGTATTGTTATCAAAAAAAAAAATACAGATAAATATGATAAAGAAGTTGTAAATGATATAAAATTTAAAAACGAATTATGTAAAAATATTATAAATACGGATGACAAAAATAACTTAAAATATATATTAAAAAATAGTAGTAGTAGTAGTAATAAAACCATTAAAATAAATAAAAAGATAGTTATAAATAGTAAAAACAATTTTGTTAATGGTAGCATATTTATAGATCTAAAAAATTATTATTTATTCAAAAATATGAAAGTAAAGATTATAAAAGTTAAAAAAAAAAAAATTAGTGATGAAGACTATGGAAATCTAGACTTCATTCTAAAAAAATGGGAAAAAAAAATAATTTTACAAAAAATTAAAAGAAAAAATGTTTTCTTTAAGCATGTAGAACTTTCAACAAATGAATCCTATTTTGTACATATTGAAATAAAAAAATACATAGATCTAGAAGATCTTAAAAAGAGTGACAATTATGTTAATTATAGTGAAAATCATAACTCTCATTCTAAAATATTAAATTCACAAATGAATAATTATTCAAATGTAATTTTAAATGTATATTTAAATTTTTCTGAGGATATATCATTAATTAGTGATCCATCTAATGAGGAAGTAGAAAAGGAAATAATAAAATATCTTGAATTTAATAAAATTAATATAGAAGAGGTAAAAAAATCATTTTTCAATAAAAGAATAAATAATATTTTTGATTTAAAAAATGAATTATTGTTAAATTTTAAAGAAAATTATAAAACTATTTTTATTAGTTTATTAAATGAAAAAGAACAAAAAATGGCAAATAAGAATACAATTAATGGATATATATTTAGTAACTCTTATGATGGCGATAATGATATTAATAATGATAATAATACTAATGAAAGACAGAAGAAGATAAATGAAAACAATAAAATTTGTAATTATGATCATAAAAATAATAGTAAAGATAGTAATATAAACAATAATGAATATAATTTTTTACAGAATATAAATAGTAAACAATTTATAAATAATGAAGAGAGAATATTATGTAAGGAAGATTTTTATAATATTTTGTTAAAATTTAGTAACTTTGATAAAGAATCATTTGATTTTTTATTTTCAAAATATTTAGGAGAGAACACTGATAAGATAAATATGAGCAAATTCATTGAAGTTTTCGAAGGATTAAATAACGAAAGTAATTATTTAAAATTAGAAAAATTCGAAAATTTTGAAAAATACCCTTTAACATTATTTACTGATGATAAATTTAATAATGAAAATGAAGAAAAAGCTAGCAAAGTAAATAATTCTATAAACATAGATTCTGATTTATCTTTTGAAAATTTGTTTTCGTATCCAAATATTTATCAGAAAATTATTGATGATACTATATGTGATTTCAATTTAAAGAATAAAATTGATATTTTAAAAATCAAAATGGATGCAGAATTACAATTATCACAAAAATATGTTTGTCTTTTAAGAAATGCAAACAATTTCACGGATATCATTAAAAATAATTATCTTTTTTTAGAGAAAAAAAAAAAAAAAAAAGGTAGTAATTTGAATTCAGAAGTAAAAAATATAATACATAACAACAATAAAATAATTGATGTCCCTTCTAAAGAACAAAACATCAATTTAAATTTGCAAAATGTAAATATTTCAAGAAAAGAAACAGAATTAAAATTATGTAAAAGTGTTAAAATAGAACCAGTAATTATAAACATACAAGATTTAATAAATGTAGTAAAGAAAATCGACAAATCTCTAGACATATGTGATATTAAGAATATGAAAAAGAATATACGTAAAATTATCAAAGAAAGAAAATTATTTATTGAAAATATCAAAAATTATATTAAGACTAAAAAATTAAAAAATTTTAAGTTACAAGAATTAAAAGACTTACATAAAAAAGCACTGGAATTGAACTTAGAAATTTATAATTGTGATTTAATAGATTTTATAAAAAATCAATATGTTGCAATAGATATATTAAATAGTATAAAATGCTTATTTAAGAATAATGAATTAAAAAAAAATAAAACAAATAATGATATTAATAAAGAAGAAATTTTAACAGATAGAACTTTATTTCTAGAATTATTTCAAAAATATTCTGATGTAATTAAAAATCACAACGAAATTCAATTAAATGATTATTATAAAAATATTTTTAAAGATTCGCAACAAATATATAATAAAATATTGAGCGATTCAACGTGCAAACATGAAAATGTGTAAAGAATTATTTTATTTAGGAATAATAATATAATTTTGTTAAATAATTTATAATCATATATATTATTTGATACATTAATTTATTCATTCATCTAGTGATATATATATGTATACAAAATTTAGTATCATATATTAAATATATATTTTATAAATTTTGTATCTTCAGGAAAAATAACCCTAAAAGTTATTAAATACAATATGCTAATACTAAAATATTTTCATATTTATACTTTTATTTTTATGTAGAATAATTTTTAAACAGTTAATATTTTTTTATATTTTTAACATATTTCCATTTAGTAATTTTATTTATTATTATATTTAAATTTGTAGTTTTCAATATTCATTCAAATAATATTAAATATTATCTTTACTATATTTTAATTGTACAATATTAAAAATTATTTTATTTTGTTAGCCATTATTTCATATTATCTTCTTTTTCTTTATTTTTATTGGGTATATTTCTTTTGTAAAATACTTTTAATTTATAAAAATATTTATAAACAAAAATTTTCTCACATCAATCATTTCAGTAAATGATATTATCTTCATTTTAAGTAAAAAGTTTCAGACAAAATTAAAAAAATAAATAATAGACAAAGATACAACAAATACTTTAAATGAAAAATAATTATAGAATTTGTTAAAAAGTAACAAAATTAATAAAATAATTACAAAATAAGAAAAAAAAAAAAAAAAAAATTAATATAACAGCATATAAAGCAATTTGAAAATAGTGCATTACAATATATATGCATGCTTTTAAATGTTTAAAATAGCAACAAATACAAATAACAAATTTTATTATAACATTCACCTAAATATTAATAATTATTCAATAATATGTTTTTTTTTTTTTTTTTTTTTTTTTTTTTTTTTTTCATTAATATCTAACGACAATTTCTGGTTTTTCGTTTTTTTTACCTTTCGTTTTTTCCACTATTTTATAATGAAAACAATTAAAATTAGGAACAGTTAAAGTTGGATGAGGTGCACAAATATGCAAAGGTGATAAAAAATTATTTTTTATTTCGGAAAAAAAATATTTACCCATAAATTTTTTTTTAGGTTTTTTTATTTTTTTAAAGTTATAAATATTTTGTTCATTATCCTCTATGCAATCATTTTCGCTTGATTTATCATCATATGTAATATTTATTACTGTATTTCTTTCATTTTTTGGAGTATCATAACTTTCTTCATCTTCATAAGTCGAATTATAATTAATATCATTAACTTCATCCATTTGATCATTACAGTTATTAATTTTATTTCTATTATTCTTAATTCTTATTTTAAAATCACTGTTCCTATAATTATCTACAGGTGTATCTTTTTCAAAAATTTTACTATTATGGTTAAAATTTTGTAACCTATTTTTGTTTTGATTAAATGTAGCTGCATGCAATGAACTTAAAGGTGTATACTGCATATCATTGTAAATCGATGTATCATATGGATAATTTTGTTGTGCTTTATAATATATATCATTCTTATTTATATGAGAATTCATTAAATTTAAACCACCATCTGAATAATATTGTGACTCATAATTATCTGAATTTCCCATAACTTTATCATTTCCTGGATAAGATTTGTAAGGATCATAATTGTTGTTTCCATAAGAATAAAAATTAGTCTTACTATTTGTAGCGTACATTTTTTTTTTTTTATTTTAAGTTTTATATTATTTACTTTTTTTGTTGTTTATATTACATATTCTATCATTCATTCTTTTTTTTTTATTTTTATTATTCTTGCAAATTGGTATGTTATTTATTTATTTATTATTATTTTATTTTATTTTATTTTATTTTATTTTTTTGTAATTAGTAATCAACATTTTAAAAAGTTTTAAAATGTATTACTTTATGTTTTTCATATGAATAGCTTTTAATCTATAGATACATTTATATTCTATTTCTATATATTATATGTATGTACACTTTTTTTTTTTTTTTTAATAGTTTAATATTTACAATATAATTTTAATTTTTTATAATGAATTACTTTTATTAACAGTTTTAATGTAATTTTTATTATTGTTAAAACAAATAAAAAAAAAATTTAAGAAGCAAATATTTTATTGTTTATAAAATTTATATAATAAAAAGTACTTATATTTCTAATTAAATTCATTAAGATAAAAATGTTTATATATAAATTTAATAGTATTCTCTAGTTAATAATGTTTTTCCTCTTTATTGTGATAATATATGTTAAAATTAAAGACAATTAAAAATAAATTACATTATGTTTAAGATATCACTTACAGCTATAAAATTTTGTATATATTTTTAATTTTATACTACAGTGTAATTACTGGTATTTTATTTTTACAATTTAAGCTATTTTATTATGATCTATTATGAAAATTATTGTAATAAAATTAAAATATTTAAGAAACCTATTTTTTTTAAAGGTTAATAATTATTTTCCCTATTTTTAAATAATTTTTATGTGAAGATAATTTTTCATTTTAACCCTTGTAATATAAACATAATTTTAGAGAAAAAAAAAATCGTTAGTGATATTAACAAATATTCTAAATTTTTTTCCTTTCTAAATATTAATTTGTCTTTACTATTTTTTTTAAACAATTCTTGTTATTCCACATTTTTTTTGATATACAACGCATTATTTACTTGATTTTTTTCTTGAAATGCATTACTTTTTTGTTCACTATTACAATGAATAAATTTTTTTTTTTTATAGGAACTAATCTTTTGTTATTCGTATTTTTATTTTAATGTTTTCATTGGACTATTTCTCATATAAAAACTATTCCTGGTATTATGTGGAGTTTTATAAATAAGTTCATATTTAGGATGAAATTTTAAATTAGTAGATTCATTTAACAAAGTACTACTATTATTGGTAAACACTGTTCTATCAAAACATTTTGATTTTCCCATCAATTCTTTATTATTTGCATTGATTACTTTTTTTCTATCATAATTTATTTGTTCTCTCAGGAGTGTGTAATCTGTATGTAACTTCCTAGACTTATTTATAGAATTTGGCAGATGCAAACTGAAATTTTCAATCTTTTCTGATAATAACCCTCCAAATGATTTATGGTTCATTGGCGTAGAATCATAAAATAGAGCATTTGGTGTTCTTTTTATAGAATTATCGAAGTTTCTTCCAGAGGATTTATCTTTTAAATTCAAATGTAATTTTAAGAGGATATTGCTTTTCATTTTATCATTTATACTATTCATTTTTTTTTTTCTTGATAATTTATTTATTAAATTTGGGTTTCTAACACATTTATGTGTATCCACATTCACAGGACAGAAAAATGTTTTTCTTCTATTATAATTTGGATAATCCTTATATCCTATTTCATTGTGTCTCATAATATTCATATTTTTAATACAATAATTATTTTTCTTCATATTTTTTGGAATATTTAACGAAGATGCGACAGAATAATACACTTCTTTATATTTTAAATTTTCTTTGGGGTCTTTTAAATTTATTAATATTTTTTTTTCTGACGATGTATCTAAATTTACTTTTCTTGATTCTTCAGAACTTTTTTTCTTATTTTTTGATATTATGTTTTCATTATCATTTTTTTTGATATTACAGTCTATATTTTCCAACATATATTCTGCAAATTCATCTTTTGAGTGAGAAAATAAGTTTGAAATATGAATTGTATATTTATCTATTTTTTCATTTTTATCTATTGTTCGGTTTTTATTTTTAATATTTTCACATTTGCTCCTTAGAATTGTTTTTGTTCCTAACAGTGTATTAGGCATGCTTTTATCTTTAGGTAAATTATAGTCTATAGATTTGTATTCTTTTTTTTTTCCATCGCTTGAAAGACTAAAATTAGATGCAAAAATTTTGCATTCATTTTTATGTGATAATTCTTTTTTTCCGTCAACAATTTGTTCTTTACTTAAGATTGACACTGGAAAATTTGAATCTTTAAAAAGTTCATTTATTTTAAGAAAGGATACATTTTCACTATTTTCTCGTTTATTCTCTAATAAATCATCATTTTTATTATACTTAATATTGGTTTTTATTTTAAAAGAATAATTAGAACTTGATACACTGGAATCTTTTACACATGTCTCTTCATTATATTTTTCTATACCATCAGTATATTTTGAAATTATATTATCTTGTATGTTATCATCTTTTTTACAATAAACTTGAATTTTTTGATTTATTTTGTTATTATTATCTTCTATTATTAATTCTTTTATGTCTTTTTCATCTTTCATTTTTTCGGGAATTACAGAAATGCGTTCTAAAGAGAGTGTATCTAATATGTTTTTTTTTTTATTCAATCCATTCTCTATTTTTTTTGTATTATTATTTCTCAAGGATGAGAATATTTTATTAAATCCTTTACTAAAATAATAGTTTTTTTTTGTAACAGTTTTTTTTATATATTCTTCTCTTTTTTTATCATTTTCACAAAATATAGAAACATTTTTATTTTTTAAAAATTGTGTAGTTTTTAATTTTTTTTCTTCTTCTTCAATCTTAGATTTTTTTTCCACTTTTATTTTTTCCAATTTTTGCATATAGCGTTTTGGGTACAAATAGCTATTAATTTTCTTTAAATTGTTATATCCTACAACCTTGTTAATTTTATTAAAATTTTTTGTAGAAATGTTCTCGTTCTTTAAATTTTTTATATCATCGTTACTTTCTTTTAGAGATACAGATAATTGTAATCTTTTATCATATGGAACCTTAATTTCGTTTTTATTTTTTATCCAATCACAGTCATTATTGTTTTTGTAAGGAAAGAGTTCTGTTGTGTTTTCACTTAAAAAATAATTTATTGAACAAGATTTTTTTAACTTATGGTTAATTTCATTTTCATCAATGTCATTAATATTATCTTTATCATTTTTGCTATTGCTATTATTATTACTACTAATATTATCAATAATACTATCACTATTGATATAGTCATTATTTTTTCTATTATCCCTATAAATATTATTATTATTATTATCCTCATTATTTACATCGTTATTGTTATTTTCATTATTCATATTATTATCATTATTCTCATCATTGTTATAATTATTCTCTCTATTAATATCATTAATATTATTCTCATAGTTATTATTATTCTTATCCTCATTATTTATATCATTATTATTATTTTCATAATTCATATCATTATCATTATTCTCATCATTGTTATAATTATTCTCTCTATTAATATCATTATTATTATTATTATTCTCATTATTAATGTCATTATTATTATTTGCATTATTTATACTATTGTTTTTATGAATATTCATATCGCAATTATTATATTCATTATTGATACTATTATTATTGTTATCATTATTGATATCCCTAAAATTATTACACATCATGTCATTATTACTAATACTTTCATAATTGTTATTATAAATATTATCAATTCTATTATTATCATTGCTATCATAATTTTTACCATTTTTATCAGTGTTATTATTATTGCTATTATTATTATTGTCATAAATATTTCTATTTTTATTAATGCTACTAATATTATTATAATCATTAATTATGTTTTCATTACTAATAAGTACATAACTGTTATTGTTGTTATCATTATTACTAAATTCATTAATAATATGAACATTATTATTATTGTTGTTATTACCCTTGTTATAATTCTCATTATCATTTAAGTATATATACTGATATAAATTTTCTTTTTCACACTTAAAAGGTTTATAATTATTTCCGTTATATAGATGAACATTGTTTGATTTACATAATTCATTTCCTATCATATAATCAAAAACTAAATTGTCGTTTAGTTTAGTAAAAAGTAAGTTTTCTTGAACCCCCTCCCCTGGTGTATTTTGAACAATTATTTTTTCTATTGGGGAGGGGTAAACTAGTTTAAATATTCAGTTTTTTTTATGTTATTTTGTACGAATTGATTTTTGTTGATTATTTCATTAGGTATAGATGGTATAATTATGTTATTTGTTTTGTTTACAAATTCCTGTGAAAAGTTCCTTGAATTTGCATAGTTCATGCAAGAAATATGTTTGTTTGTGTTATCTAAGGAATTTTTAGAGTTTCCATTTATATTATTTGTCTCTTTTATATTAAAGTTATTAATTCCTTGATATACCACATTTTGACTGGCAATTGATTTTCCATTACTTTCTTCGTGTAAAATATTCAATAATTGTTTATTTTGTAAATTCATTAAGTTTTCATTTGATATCTTAATTATCTTGGATATATCTATATGATTGTTATTATTTTTGTTTATCTCTAGTAGGGAATTGTTAGGATTATAAATATTGTCATTAAATAATTGACAATTTGAGTGATTTGCTAAAATTTCTGCAGGATTATGTACATTATAATTCACATTTTGTTTACCATTGTTGAAATCTACATTTATATAGCTCATATTTGAAACTTTATCTTTTATAGGTGTATGTTGCATATCTATGTAAGATTTAAGCCAAGGAATTTCGTTTTCCGATTTAAAAAAATTGATTGTTGAGTCAACAGTTTTAACTTGCTCTACGCATTTTTCTTTTGCATTGTTCATGTTCGCACCATATAGATTTTTGTTGAATTTAGTTAATGAATTAACAGAGTCATTTTGTATATATTGTTTGTTTTCTAAGTCATTTACACTTCTCATTACTCTATTATATGGAGTATTATTGGGATTTAATGATTTAATAAAACAGTTATCTAAATTACATTCACCTTGTTTTTGAACATTACATAAACCATAATTATTATTATAATTTGTATGTTCTACACATTGTTTTGGTAATTCTATTAAGTTGCACATATTGTAAGGCGATTTTATTTTTTCATTTGTATGTACTTGAGATAACTGCATTTGCTCTAAAAATATCGATTTTTGCATTAATGGTACTTGTGATTGCAATTGAGGTAAACGATTCTGTATATGAAGATTTTGAGTTTGCATTTGAGGATTTATGATTTCAGATTGGGGGATTTCATTTTGAAATTGAAGTATTTGGTTTTGTGATTGAGGAACTTGAGTTTGAACTTGATGAATTGTATTTTGCATTTGGGGAACTTGTGTTTGTATTTGATGCATTGAGCATTGTTTTTGAGGCATTTGATTTTGCATATGAGATATTTCGGTTGGCATTTGAAGTACTTGGTTTTGTATTTGTGATATTTGTGATTGTATATAAGGTACTTGTGTTTTTACTTGAGGCATAACATGTGTTTGAGTTACGTTTGTTCGAATGTTACTTAGGAGAGAATTTGGTTGATATGTCATTGATTCGCATTGTGGTATGTTTTCTTGAATATACGTCAATTCGGATTGTATTGAAGGTAATTGATTTTGTAATTTATGAATTTCTTGTTGTGGCATATGTTCTTGAATATGAGTTAACTCGGATTGTATTAGAGGTAATTGATTTTGTAATTTATTAATTTCTTGTTGTTGTGGTATTTGTGTATGCATATTATGTGTAATAGATTGTTCTTCGTGTACATTTGTTTGAACAACAGGTGAATATACTTGTATACTAGGTATATGCGTTTCTTCCCCAGTTTTTATTATGTTTATAGGAAGGGTTCCTTGTATATGTGTTACTTCATTTTGTATATATGATTGTTTATTATCTGAATTTTCTGTATTATATATTTGATTTTGTTGTATTTCTGAAGATTGTTGAATCATTGGTTTGTTCGCTATCATATTATTAGGTGTTTTAACATTAACATATTGTGGTTCTTTAAACTTAGGATATACAGTATTATAAAAACCCAAACTCATATTATTTTGAGAGTTAATTTTATGACTTTTATTATTACGTAATGTATGATTTCCTTTATAATCACTTAATAATTGATCTTTTGTTGAATCAGAACTCTTCCTGGAATAATTTTTATTATATTTTTTCTTATTTTTGTTACAGTACATTTCATTTGATAAGTTAAATCCATTGTCTATATCATTTTTTAAAAAATTATTTTTTTTAAATCTATGAGTTTTTTGTTTAGACTTTTTATCATTATTTTTTCTGTATGATTCATAAATATCATTTTTTTGTGTGTTTTCTTTAGCTCTGGAATGCTTTTTATATTTAGTTGATAAACGTTTCTTTGAATTTTCTTCTGACTCTTCCTCTGAATACTCACTATAATTTTCTTTTTGTTTTGATAAATTTGCATTTACTTTTTCTCTCGGTTTTAACTTAGATTTTTCTGTAGTTGAATAATTTGATATACTGTTTTTACATTTTTCATGATTCCAATAATAAGCATCTTGGTTATTTTCTTTTTGTGAAAGTGTGTCATTTAAGTAATTAAAAGGCGATTTATTATTGAGTAAATCATTTGAACAATTTAGCATGTTATTATCGTAACTCACATGCTGGTTTCTTGAATTATCTAATTCGATATTTAGAAATTTGAATTCCATTAATGTTGAGTTAGATAAAGTTCTATTTGGTGAAATATTAGAATAAATATTTATACTATTTTCATTTTTAGGATAAACAATATTTAATTCATTGATTTGATTTATTATGTCTTCTTTTTTCTCATCATTTTTAATAATTTCATTTTTGTTTCCTATTTCATTGTCTTGTTTTTTCAGAGAAATATTATAATTATCATTATTCTTTTCTATAATATGTTTTGTTCTATTTGCTAATTTATCATTATTTATAGTATTATTTAAATTTTCATTCGATTCAGAACAATGAATAGAATTGTTCAAATGTCCTTTGAATTCATCTAAATTGCCATTAATAGTACTTTCAGTATTTTTAATAAATTCATTTAATTTTTTATTTTTTTTATCTGTTCCTTCCAAATGATCTGAAATTTCATATTCCTTATAGTTACCAAAAGTGGGAACCTTCTTAATTACTAGGTTTTCATCATATTTTTCTGATGCTTTATTTTTTTTTTTTTTAGCTTTGCTTTTAGATAGATTAGAATATTTTTGTTTTTTTTTTCTATCATTAGGCTTTGAATAAATAGGATGTTTAGACTTGACAATTGAGCATATAGTTGGGAGTTCATAGTGTCTTTTATAGTCAAATCCCCACAATAATGGGTTAGATTTATGGAGTGTTGCATATGACAGTGATGATACTCCATATTCTGTATTGGGATTATGTGGAATATATTTTGGGTTAATATTCGATCCTGGTAAATGTAAAAGAGTTCCATTTTCTTCAAATTTTTTATTTCTGTATTCTAGTGGGTTAAGACTCAATGGATTAAATTCTTCACTTTCAGTTTTTTTTGAGATTATTTTTTTTTTTTTTTTCTTGTTTTTGTTTTTTTCATTTTTAATATGATTTTTAAAATAAGCTTTATTAGCTTCTGAGTATACTTCTATGACATTTTTTATTTCTTTTTCTGACAGTGGATTAATGTCACTTAAGTTTTTTACAACAGTTCCTCTATTCTTAGGAATTCTTCTAAGAGGAGTTAACGGTTTTATTATTTCACTTTGCGTTCTCATAATATAAAAAAGATACAAAAAGAAAAATATGATTATATATTTTAGGATATTAAAACATTTAGAATTGTACAAAATTTTCAAATATAGGATATAATTTTATTTAAAAATAATTTATTTGAATTAAATATTTTTCTTTTAAATTAAAAAGTACTTATTTTAAGTTATTCATAAATTTAATAGTACAAAGGCTACTTTTTTTATATAATTGCATAAAATTTTTAAATTATCTTTTTTTAGAAAGATATATTAAAATCTATTACATTAATAAGACAAAAATACAAATACAAATACAAATGAAAAAACAAAAAATAAATTTTCACATATTCACACTTGAAACAATTAAAAAAATATTATATTTATTAAAAATAGCTAATTATATATATATATATATATATATGTATATATATATCGAAATACATACTTTTTATTTTTTTTGTATAATAATTCTCTATATTAATATTTTTAAAATTTCGCTACTATTCAATTGTTTTTTTGGTGACTAAATTTTGAATTATACTTTTTATTTTTTTTTCTGAATACAAACTAAACGTTTCAGTAAGAAAATTTATTTGTTCAGAAGAATTTTGAAAATTTTTTTTTTTTATAGCTACCTAAAATAAAAATTTTAAAATACCTTACATATTTTCATAATATCTTATCCATGTAATATAAAATTACTATTATTATGGAAATAGAAAATTATTACTGTATTTTATAAATTTTAGATATATAACAACACTCTTCAAATAAAATATAGATAAAAGAGAATATAATTAATTATTAATAATATAGAAGTGTTTTTCTTGAATAAAAAATTGTATGTACATTAATATATTAAGGTACACAAAAAGTATAAAACTATAGAAACGTTGCACACTTAGTCTCATTTTTAGCTTAAATGTAGATATATATGCACATATGTATTAATTTGGTATTTATAAAATATATTATATGATATAATAAAAAAAATTGTTATACACACACTTCAAAGAAATAAAAATAAAGGAAACATTAATTTTCAAACTGTTATTCTTTTTTTATTATAAAAATTTTAGGAAATATTATTATATAAAAATTAATATGAAAATAATTATAATAAATACACTATAAATAAAATATCTTTTTTTAGAAAATATTCATATCATTTTTTAAATAAAGTATTTTCTTATGGACTTTAATTTTTAAAGTTGGTATTAAAAACTTTACTATAGGTGCATAAACAATAATTTTTATGACATAAACAAAAAGGAAATTTAGGGGAAAAAATAAAAGTATAGTTTTTGTTTTAATTTTTTTCTTAAAAGCCAACGAATAAAAAATGTTAACAATCTAATAAAAGATTTTTTGTATTAACATAAAATGTATAATTTTTAGCAAAATTCTAAGTAAACTAAAAACAGTTATGTATATAATATCCTTGTATTTTTTTTTTTTTTTAAAAGAAAAATAAGAATTACTTCATTCCATATGAAGTGAAAATTTTTTTTTTTAGATATTATTTTGTTTTCTTAGTTAAATGAAGCAAACGAGATTTTTCTTAAGAAATTTTTTTTTTTTTTTTTTTTTATAAAATAATTGTTTATTTACGTTTAAGCGTTTTGTTTAAACTTTTTGTCCTTTAATTTTTTATTCTTAAACTTTTTTTACTTAAATTTTCTTCTGTTTAAATTTTATTTTTGTTTATATATAAATTTCTAGAAGAAAATTGTTGTTATTATAAGCAAATGATTGTCTTAAAATATAAATAGTTTTGAAAGAAAATAGTTATATTTATTTTTTTCATTAAATTAAAAAAAAATGTTTAGCAATGAAGAAATTTGTTTTCCTAAAAAGATCTTATCTATATCTGCGGTGACTCTTACTGTAATTTTTTTGATATTTACTATTATAAATGAATACAAATATGTAACTTATTCTAAAGAGTTGAGGCCAATAATAAAAAATGCAATTCCAGTATGAACATATTAATTTCATAAAATAATTTTAAAAAAATTTTCAAGTTAACATTTGTATTTCATATGAAAAATTCATTTTAATCTTAGGTTTCATGTATTCCTCTAGAGGAAAATAACGGAAAAATTATACATATAGTAAGAAAAAAAAAAATTGAAATTATATGATATTAATTTGAAAATAATAATATTAAAATCAAGATAGTAAAAAAAATATTAAGTTATTATTCTAAATTAAATTATTTTAAATAGAATTGTCCTTTACAAGACCTGGAAACCTTTTATGCACCATCAGAATTCAGTAGTAATATTTATTCTTTTCGAGGAGTGTTTTTTGAAATGAAAGTTGAAATGTATCAATTGGTAAGAGATTATGGAAATTTAGGTTTGTATACAAGGGGAAAATTTGAGGATCATATAGTACGAACACCTTATAATTTTCTTTTTTTCTTTAAAAGAAGAAAAAATCCTACGTTTATGCCAGCTATTGGAAATGTAGGGAGAAAGGTTATAACAAATTTTAAAACAAAATAAAAGAAAAGTTATCATTTTTATTATTATTTATAAGCATCATTAATTTATTCGTTTAAATACATCTATATTATTTTTTAATATAAAAAAAAAGAAAAAGCATATATATATTATAAAAAATAAAGGTGTATCATATATACTCATTCTATATATTTGCAAATAAAGTGCAACTTAAGTGCTTAAAATTCTCTGTTTTAAAATTTAATAGTTCAAAAATTTTTTTAAATTTTTCTGTATATTTGCTAAATCTATATTATTATTACTTTATAAACTATATATTATTTAAATAAATGTTTATTTTATTAATATATTTGTAGTATGCAAATTATGCAAAAGCTGGAAATTACAGACTTCCTAAAAATTCTCTTATAAATTTTCAAAAAAAAAAAAAATTAGATTTAGTCGATGATGGTTGGTTTATTGAGTCCGAAGTTAAGCCTCCTTTTACAATTGATCATTTGAATACTAATGTTTATGACAATTACTTATATACAGGGGATCCATTAAATCCTCAAGTACATTTCTTATGAAATATTGTAATCATTTTTTTATGAGATAAATAAAATATTATTAAATAAAAAAAAAAAAAATTTTTAAAATAAAAAAAGAAATTAACTTGAAAAAATAAAGAAAAAAGAAAATTAATGCATATATAAGAATAAAAATAAATATATTTCTTTAAAAGTTATGGCAAAAACAATAAAAAGAAAACATTAATATAATTAATAAATAAGATTAAAAAAGTATAGAATATTTTAGTTAAATGAATCACTTATTTTTCTTCTTTTTTGGGCAAAATAGATTAATGTATTTCTTATTTTATAGGTAGGTGATATTAGAATATCATTTTATGGTAGTACAGCTGCGCATGCAACAATTGTAGGTGTCCAAAAGTCAAGGTTAATGAATACTATATTTGAAATAGATGGGATAAGTGTGACAAACCATAAAATGATATTACTATCTGAAGATAATAAAACAATGATCAATCAAATTAAAGATTTTATTCATAAAAATTATGGAAATATAACATCTTTGTGGTTATTTAGAATAATTACATGTTTTTTTATATCTACACAAATATTTTCTTTCCTTTCAGATAACTCAAGGGTAATCAATAAAAAAAGAAAAAAAAAATTATAAATTACTAATATATATTAAATTTTAATATTACTTTTTGAAATTTATAAAAAAAAAAATTCTTTAAAATTTTTAGAATATATTTTGGAGATTTAGTGTAAGTATAATTACTTCTTCTATTGTTTTGTCATTATTTCCCTGTGTTTTTTGGTTTTTTTGTGATACAGCTGTTTTTTTATTTTTATTTGTGTTAATTTTTTTAATGTCAATATCTTTATTATTTTTATGTAACGGTGAGATGGATGATGGATACAATGAAATGAAAAATTACATGAAGAGATCTGTTACAGAACCAACAAATTATACATTTTTAAATATACCAGATGAAAATGGAGATATGGATGATGATTATAATTATCAAAAAAATAATGTTAATGTTGTCTTTGGATCAAATAGTGATATTTCTTTTTCTCAATCTATAAATAAACAAAATAGAGCACAATCTGAATCTTCTCCTACTTATATATATCATAATTAATAAATTTACTTAAAAAAAAAAAAAAAGTTATTTAAAATTATAATGTCACACATCAAGCGCACTTCTTCAATGTGTGTTATATATGATATTTAATATGTCAACTAGTTTTTGTTAAAATTAAAAAAAAAAGAAAGAAAAAAAAAAAAAGTATTTAAAAAATGAAAACCCTTTTATAAATTTGCATAAATTGGTGGAAAAAAGGAAATTTTTCATAATTAAAATTAAATTATACTGTTTAAATTATACTTTTTCTTTTCTTTTTGGGGATAGAATATTAACTTTTTTTTTTTTTTTTTTCATTATATAAATTTTTATTTTTAAGTTTCTAAGTTGTATTTTTTTTTTTTTTTTTTTTTTTTTTTTTTTTTTTTTCATATTATTTTTTTTCATTAATTTTTAATACTTTTTGTTCCATAGTATATATAAGTATTTTATAATAGTTTTTTCAATTTAAAAATTATGATTTTTTATTATTTATAAAAAAGAAAATTAATTTTATTTATGTCTACAATTGTTTATTTTTTATTTTTATATAAATTTAAATATAGTAGAAAAATTACTAAAATAAAATACTCAATAAAATTATAAAAATTAAAATTTCTTGTATAATTTTTTTTTTTTCCCCCATAATTTTTTTTCTTTTCTAAAATAAACTTTTTATTTTTTTACAGCTCATCATGCTTAAAAATTAATGAAATTTTTACATTTATGAAATTTTTTTTTTTAAAATTTAATTCACTTAATTTTATTATGAAAAAAAAAAATATTATAAAAATTTTTGAAGTTTTTTAGTCAAATTACCAAACAAAAAACGTCCATTTATGGATAAAACAATAAAAGTGTTCAAAATGTTTTTTTTTTTTTATGATTAAGTTTTTTTGATATAATTTAAAAAAAAAAAAATATTAAAATTTCTTTAGGTAATGTAGGAAATCCTAAAACATGAAATATATTTTTTTATTTGTAAATCCAACTTCTGGTGGAAATAAAGCATCTATATTTACTGAAGTAAGATTAAAAAATTTCTATATATTTATATATACATTCACATGTTATATTATTTTATGTAGAGCTTAAATTTAATATTATATGTATGTTTAGTTCCGAACGAAATGTTTCTTTACATACAAAAAAAAAAAAAAAAAAAGAAAAATTTAATAAAAGAACATTCGTATGTTATTTAATACAATTTCTTCTAAGATACGAAAATTTGGAAATTTAAGAAGAAATTCTTAAATATTACATATTATAATTATTTAATTTGACTTTTTTTTTTTATGAATATATGATATAAAAATATAAATTAACTTTTATTAATTTTATGTGTATGCAAAAATAATTTTGAAATAAAATAATTATTAATACAAGATATATATACTTATGCAAAAAAAAAAGAAAAAAAAAATGTGTATATATATTAATTAGAATTTTTATAATTGTACAAAAATTTAAACATTTAAATTATTGAATAAAAGAATACTGTTAATTGGTAAATTAAGAATAATATTCAATATTATTTGAATAAAAACATTATTTAAACTTTAAAATAAGTGTATATATTAATGTATGAAATATTAAAATTTTTTAAAAAATAATCTTTGCAAAAAAAAATATTTTCTTTTAAATAAAATAAACATTGTTATTTTAAATGATTTAGTAGATATATAATTTCAATTAAATATATAAAAAATGTATATATATATATGCATATATTAACATTAAATTTTTTTTTTTTTTTTTCAAGTTTGGAGTAAATGAGATAATATTTCATAAACCACATAAATGCCACTTTTTCATTTACAATATTTTGGAAGGAGAAAAAGGAAAAAAACCAGGGTTTCTAAATTTAAGATCAATAACAAATAACCCTAGGAAATTTGAAAGCAAAGCTTTTTCAAGTTTTTCAAAATCTAAAAGTTTTACTGATAAAAATAATTTATCATTAGAAAATAAGGATAGCTTAATAAAAAGGAAATACTTATCAAAAGAAAAAATTCCTACAAATTCCAATAGAGATAGTAATGATAAAAATATTGATTTGGATAAACATAATGAACATGAATGTGAAAAAAATAAAGAACTAGTAAATGAGACTAAATGTAATGAATTAAATTGTGAAAGTAAAAGTGATAGAAAAGAAAATGAATTGCTATCAAAAAGGTCTAATGAAAATAAAGATATATCTATATATGTTTTAGTAGCAGGAGGAGATGGAACATTAAATTGGGTATTAAAAGAATCGGAAAGTTATAACATTAATAATAATAAATTTGCTGTTGGTGTGATTCCATTTGGTACTGGTAATGATTTTGCAAGGGCTTTTGGATGGAAAAAAATAGATGGAATATTTAATCATTCTTTTTTGTTTAATATACTAAAAAAAATTGTAGATCAAACATTTAAATCAAAAATAGAAAAACATGATTACTGGAATATAGAAGTTGTTTTAAAAAAAGATGGATATTTTAATAAAATTAACTCCAAAACTAAAAAAAAAGAAACTTTAAAAGAGAATAATGAAAATATAACCGAATTGAAACTTTGTATGAGCAATTATTTTAGTATTGGTATTGATTCAAGAATAGGTAGAGGATTTGAAAGACATAGAAAAAAAAATGCTCTTTGCAACAAAATTGTATATGCTGTTGAAGGTTTTAAAAAAATTTCTTTTAAAAAGAATATCCCAGTTAATTTAATTATAGATAAAATGGTTGCAGGAGAAAACTATGATAATGTAATATTTACTACTAATAACAGTGAAGTATATCCTTTATTAAAAAAATCAATGAGTATTATATGCATTAATATTCCGTCATATTCTTCAGGTAATGACATATGGAATTATACTCATAAAATTGGTTTAAATTTACCAAAAAATTTAACTAGTGATGAAAAAAAAGTATATGATGAATTAAAAAAATCACAACAAGAAGTCGGTGATGGTATTTTAGAATTTGTTATATATCAGTCAGGCATTGATTTAGGTTTAGAATTCACCTTAAAAGGTAGAGCTTATAGAGTACATCAAGGAATAGGTCCATGGAAAATTTTTTTTAAAGAACAAAAATATAATGTTTATTTTCAAGTGGATGGAGAATATTATCTTATGTCATTACCAAATTATATATCCATTTGTCACTACAAAAAAATAAATGTGCTCAAAAATATTTTATAAAAATTTTCAAAATTAGATATTATAATTTCAATTAATTTTGGAAAATTACTGTTTAATAGGAGTTACGTAAAAGATTTACTAAAAATGAATAATAGGAAAATTTAACGCTCTTAGTTCATATTTATAAGATTATTTTAATGATGATGTATTATGGCTTAATTTGAAATTTTGTTTTATTTTTTATATTTTTTTCGTCTTTTTTTTTTTTTTTTTTTTTTTTTTTTTAATATTTGTATATAGTTAAAAAATATAAACCTACTTTATTTTTATGTTATATTTAATTATTTGAATTAATGATTTTTATGGAATGTACATTCATTTATAACAGAAAACACACACTTTCTATAAATCTTTTTTATTTGTTGGAAATATATATATATATATATATATATATATATTTCATCAATAATAGTAAATTATTATGTATGATTTACACCAAAATAAATAGATTTATATAATTATATAGATGGACAAAAACATATATTTATTTTATTACAGAATGTAATTTCTTTCCTTTTTATTTAATATGGCTTTTATAAAATTTTTTTATGTAAGAATAAAAAATTTTGCTTAAAAAAAAAATATTTCTTGTGTATTTTTGCATGCAATATATTTCTTACGGAATTTTTTTTGTATAGTTAATTTTATATATGTAAAGGAATATCATTTTAAAGAGATATGTATTATATGATTACATTAACAGTTAATTTTAGTTTTTTTTTTTTTTTATATTTTCCTTTATGTAATTGAAAATTTTTTAATATGTATATATATATATTTTTTTTATTTCTCTTTCTATCTTTTTCTTTTCTTTTTTTTTTTTTTTTTTTTTTTGTGTTGAAAAAAAGTTGATAAAATTATGAAAATTTGTTTAATGAAAAATCATATATTATATTAGGTTCCTTTTTATTTTTAATGGATAACAAAGATTTAATTATTATTAATAATATTTTAAGATTTGCTATTTTTTATTTTTATTAATCACATTTTATATATTTTATTTTTTTTTTTTTTTTTTTGGAGTATAAACTTTGAAGACAACTTTTTATAAGTCCTTTTGTTTTAAATCTAAAATATACATTATATAAAAAAAGAAAGTGAAAAAAATTTTATGTAGAAAATATTTTAAATAATTATAGAAATAGAATACATATATATAGAAAACATTATTTAATATATATGTATATATATATATATATTTCTTTTTATATGTAGTTCTACTTTTTAAAATTTTCAATTTTAACAAAAAAGGAAAAAAAAAAAAAAAAAAAAAAACAGAAATTTAATTATATTTTTAATTACATATATATGTACTATATTTATTAGAAAGAAATTAAAACAACTTATTTAATTGAATTAGAATCCTACGGGAAAAAATAAAATGATGATAATTTTATTCAGAAATATTTTAAGACGCTCTTTTAGTAGTTTAAAGAATGAATTACAAAAATTTGAAACTTTATCAAAAAATTTTGTAAATAGTATTGAAAAATATAAACAAGAAAAGGACATTTCAATAACATCTTATGTAAATTATAAAAAGGAGATAAAAGAATGTATTGGATTTTTATTTAATAATAATTTAGATTCTTTGGAAGAAAAGGATTTTAAGACAATATTTACGTATAGCATATTATTATCAAG
The DNA here is from genome assembly GCF_900005855.1 of Plasmodium gallinaceum. Classification (NCBI taxonomy): domain Eukaryota; phylum Apicomplexa; class Aconoidasida; order Haemosporida; family Plasmodiidae; genus Plasmodium; species Plasmodium gallinaceum. The sequence continues at coordinate 1,585,536 of NW_021628238.1, read as the reverse complement.
AAGGGTATTAATTCATAAAGATCTTACAAAAAATGTATTATTAAGATATATAACAATTAAAAAAGAAAATAAAGAAAAATGTATAGATGATAACCAAAGATATACACAAAAAGATGAAATAAAAGAATTATTATTAATGCTAAAATTTCTTTTTTATCTAAACATAGACTTCGATAAAGTAATATATAATTATTTATATTCGGAATTAAACAATGAAATAGAATTTTATACATTAGAGGAATTAGTAGAAACAATAAAAATAATATCATCTTTTAAAAATAAAAAATGGGTTAATTATAAAGTATTTTCTAGATGCATAAATGAAGTTATTAAAAGAAATCAAGAAGAAAAAAATGATATTTATAAATTTTTAATAACTATTATAAAGTCATGTTCACGCCTTAATTATGAAATATATGATATACAAGATTTATTAGAATCATTTAGACAAAATTATGATAAAAACATAAAGGGTAACATGCATATATTAATAAAAGTTTTATATAATTTATTTTTATGTAATTATCATAATTATAAAAATACGAACCAATTAATAAATATATTAAAAGAAGAAATTATGCAAGTAAAAAAAGAAGAAGATTATCCTTTATATAACAAATATTTATATAATAGTAATGTTATCCTTGATAATAATTTAGATTTTAATACTGGCATATCAAAAAATGAATTTGATGTTAATATCTGTAATGATAATATAAACAATATTCATGAAATGTATTTTAAAACGAAAGAACGATCTAAAGACATTTTATCAAATAGTGCTATTACATCAATCAATTTGTATAGACTAAAATTTATAGATCTTGTTATACGTTCAGATAATTATCTTTACAATTGTTTTTATTCCCCAAATTCTCATTTTTTTGATTTCATTAAACAATTAAACTTAGAAAGTTAAATTATTAAAAAAAATGAAAAATATCTAAAATTTTAAAATAAATTCTATAAATTAAAAAACGAAATTAAATATATATATATATATATATATAATTTTATTGTAGGTAAAAATACAAAAGAAACCATTTTTAGTAAACAAGTTAAATTTTTTATAAGAGAAAATGGGTAAAAAAAAAAGAAAAAATATATTTTATTTGTAAAACCATATAAAAATTTTATGTTATTCATTTTATTAGGTTTAGAATAGAATATAAATATGTGAATATATATCCAATAGTTTTTTTGTCAGATTTTAAAAATACTTATGTAGAATTTGTACATAATATTTGCATTAATAAAAAAATGAAAGATAGTCCAAATATATTTCATAAAAATTATTTAAATTATAAAATTAAGCATTTGAAATTTCTAGGATGGTTAACATAAATATAAATATATATATATATATATCTTCTTTAAATAATTTAAATAAATTTTATGTTAAAAATTTTTTCTCTTTTATATATTATTTTTTTAGGGATGCAATAACATTATATGAATATGAATGGAAAAAACTAAGGTTATAATAAATAAGGAAAATCCATTGAAAAATTAAAAAATTTACCTATAAAATATAATTATGAATATATATATTTATATATATAATTTAATATTTATATGTATCTTATTTTTTTTTTTTTTATATTTACAGAAGTTATAATGAAAAATTTGAATATATAAAAAAGGCATTTAAAAGTATTAAAAGCTCTTCACAATGAATTTACTGAATGACAAATTAAAAAGTATAAAAAATTTAAAAAGTAAAGAATAATAACACATTTGTATATCTGATGTTGTAAATTTTATCAAATATACATATATAAATAAAATTAATGATAAGAATTAAAGAAATATTTTTTATGAATATTTCTGACAAAAAAAAAAAAAAAAAAAAAAAAAAAAGGGAAAAAATTAAAATTTTATGGTTCATTATCAAGGGATTTATTTGTTTCTAAGTTTTCTTTTTTTCTTTTTTTCATTTTTAATGACATTCTTCGTCTAATTGTTTTTTGTTTCTAACAAATAAAAGGAAAATAAATAATTTGATTTTAATATTATAAATATATAACATATATTTAATATAAATTATAAAAGGAATAAAAAAGAAGAAAAAAAAAATTACTTGGAAAATAGTTCTTAATGGCTTGTATAGTAATGGTACAACGGGTGTTTCAACTTTAACCAATTCAACATCAATTTTTTTACATAAATGATTCATCTTAGCTATTTTTTTAATACATTCATGACTTAATCCATGTATAGTTACATTTTTATTATTAATGTTATATCTGTGTTTAACAGATGTTAGTGCTTCAATTGCTGTATAATCAAATAAGGTGCTTTTTCCTTTTAGGACAATATTAACTGTTGGACTATCATTTTCATAACTAAATAATCTTGTAAACATTTTTTTAGATGCATAAAATAAATGCCCTTCAATTTCATAATACTAATAAACAAATAAAAAAAAAGAAATACTTATATGTGTATGCATATATTCATTGTTTTATATTAATTTTCATTTTTTATTTTTATATTATATTGGATCTCTATTATTTTAATTTTTTTTTTTTTTTTTTTTTTTTTACTTTTGTGTCGGTATCTTTATCATAAAATATTTCAAATTTGAAGGTTGATTTGCTTTGCCATACATATACTAAAGCGGATAAAATAATTCCTGCTAAAACTCCCGTTGGAACACTAACAACAACCTGAGTAAAAAATAAAAATAATTTTTTTTTTTTTTTTTAAATTATTATGTAAATAAAAATTATAACTTTATTATTTTTTCTTGTTTAATTACACATAAAACAGTAACAAGAACAATAATGAATGCATCCCATCTTGATATTTTTCGGCTCATACAAGGGTGGCACTTTCTTATATATCCAGGACAAAAGGTAAAAAAAACAATGGGAATAGAAAACCATTTGAAACAATGAATAAAAACGGTTATCATAATTCCACATAAAAAAGATAATGGAATATAATTTAATAAAGAATAACCAAAAAGCAATATGGCATATATTAAAATAGATGCAACTACACCACTTTCTTTACCTCTTGCTCCATTTCTATAATTCAAAACTGATAGTCCCAACAAACTACTACCACCAACTGCACTTCCTAATGTTGCTAAAAAATTTCCAATAAAAAGAGAAAAAATTGTTTCGTTAGTATCACATTCAGCACCACCCATATCTTTTATTACTTCGCTAACCATTAAAACTTCAATTAGTAATACCGTAAACATATTTGCAACTATAAAATATACATATATTAAATTTTTATAAAACTCATACTTATATAAAATAATTTATAAAAATAAATATATGTATAGAAAAAGAATACTTAAAAAACATCAATAAATTTGGTTATAAAAAATTTTACCTTGCTTAATAAGGTCCATATCAAAAACAACTTTGGAAAAATCTAATTCCTTATTTGTAAATAAAAAAGTTGGCTTTGCTTTATCTAAGGTAAAAGAAAACATATCACCTACTGTAAACGATTTAACATTTTTAAATGACTCAAAATTGTTATGTAAAATTTTTCTAAGAATAACAAATTCAACAAAAATAGTAACTGTTATAGCTATTAATGTGGAAGGAATTTTATGACCTACCTATAGGAATAAAAAAACAAATAATAAATTTTATATTGATTTTGATATATATGTAAAAATAAAAAAAATTTTTTTTTTTTAAACACATTCTGTATTTATAATATTAGTATTACTCATATTATTTATTTCAAAAAATTTATTATGTATTATGTTAAAAAAAAGGATAACATTTTCAATTCAATAATATATTTACCACCTATATATATATATATACATAACTTACACATAAATATGTATGCTTATTATTATATATATTTTTATTTCTATATATTTATAGAGTTATTATATTTTATAAACGTATATATATATATATATATATTATCTTACCTTTGGTATTTTTTTCCAAAGTTCTACAATGATAACAACAAGAGTACATATAATAATAAAGAAAAGTAAAAAATATCCCTTGATATATTCATGGGTATATGGATTTTTTAAAGTATGTAATTGAGCCATTAAAAAAATAATAGAAAGGCCATTACAATACCCAATAAAAACAGGTGTTGGAATTAATTGAATTAAAGCTGACATATGAAATAAAGAAAAGAAGAATAACATAACGGAGCATATTAATATACAAACATATAATTTTTCTATTCCTTCAGGCAAATAATCAATATGATCATTTTCTATTAAATATTTTGAACATACTGAAGCAAAAGCTCCTGTTACACCATGAATAACAGCAGGAGAACCACCAAAAATAGATGTTATTAAACATAAGAATGAAGCTCCTTGCAATCCAATATATGGTGGAATTTTAGCTATCATAGAAAAAGATATCATTTCAGGTAACATTGTTAAACATAATATACAGCCACATAATATTTCATTTATATAATATTTGGATACTTCTTTTGGTGTATTTGTAAATCCCCAACCCCATTTTATACCATCTATTATTGATATAAATGATTTTAAAAATCCTATTCTAGCAGGTAAACACACTTTTATATCATTGTCGTATAGATCATCATGATACAGTTGTGTTCTCTCATTTGTTTCATCCATTTTATTAAATTCATCTGTTTCATCCATATAATCATTAATTGTTAAATCATTACTCTTCTTTATGTCAAACATTTTTTTTCTTTTATTTTTTTTATCTATTTTTTTTTTTTTTTGAAGAAATTATTTTTTAAATATTCATCAAATTATGCTTACATGTATAAATTTAAAGATTTATAAAATTTAAACATATATATGTGTGTGTGTGTGTAAATTTATGTTTTCATTTATAAGCATAAAGCTTTATATTTTTTCGTATTTTATACTTCTTCATAACTTATTTTATTTTATTTTTTTTATTTTTTTTGTTCTTTATCATACTTTTTTCTTCTTGTATGAATGTTCTTTCACCTTAATCTAATTTTCATAAAATAAATATACATATATATATATATATATTTTAGTTTAATTTTAAAAAATCTGTTTTTTTTTTTTTTTTTTTTTTCTCCTATTATAAATATTTTATATTATTTCTTTTAGGATAAAATATAAACTATTAAATTAAAATATTTTAAATTAAAAAAAAAAATTATATGTGTTCATTATAAATTGAGAAAGTCACTTTACGAAATATAAATCATTATGCGTTTTTTAACTGAGCGATTAATTATTTTCTGATAAAATGGCTTAAAAAAATTAAAAGAGTTTATATATTTTTTCATTTAATAGTACAATATTTTGAGAATACAGTAAAAATGCTTTTAAAAATATAAAATTCCCAAAAATTAAAAAAATGAAAATGAGTTAACTGTTTTAATTTAAAAAAAAAAACTGAGGATATATATACAGTTGAATTAAAAAAAAAAAAAAAAAATGATTACATATGTTTTATTAAAAAAAACTTCATTATAAATAGTTAAATATAAAAAATTAAAAATAAATCTTATATACCATAAAAATTTACATTTTTTTTATTTTTAAAATTTCTTCATAAAATCTTTGAAAAAGAATGTACGAAAATTTGAAAAAAAAAAAAAAGACATCTTAATTTATGTTTTTACTAGTTTAAAAGGAATATTAATTTTTAACTTTTTATTTTAATAATATAATTATCTACTAATCTTTTTTTTCTTTTTTACATTTTTTATTCTTTAATTTAATTTTTTTTTTTTTTTTTTTTTCTAAATTTTCTTCTTTTTGCATGCTTTTTTAATATAGGCATTTAATATTTTCTTGAAATTTCAGATCTGAAAAGTTTTAAAAATTTAGATCTAAATTTTATCACACACATAAAAAAAAAATAAATACATATGCATAAATATTTATATATATTATTATTCTTTATTTGTTACAGGTAAATTAATACAAAGATATAAAATACAAAAGTTTATTTTTCCTTTAAAACATTGTAAATACTATTTATATAATTTAATAAAGAAAAGTGAAAAATAAAAAGTGCTATTTATTTTGTAACTGTCTCTTTCTAAAAAATACAAAAAAGGAGGGAAATTTTATAAAAAGCTTTATTTTATTTTTCAAATTTTAAATATTACTATGGAAATTAAAAATTTTGTTTAACTATCATAGTTGAAATCAGTATAAATATATAATACTGTGTATTTGCAAAACAAAGATAGTATAATGAAAGGATATTTTTTTTTTAAAAAATATCAAGAAAAAAAATTACAATTATTTATTGAAGGAAAAAACTAGCTATAAAGTTATATTTATATTTTAAAGATAATTTTTTAAAAATATAATTAAATATATTTAAAAATGTAAAGTAAAAAAAAAAAACAAAGAGTGGATTTATTTTACTGTTTTAAAAAGTCAAAAAAAAGAAAAAAATTAATTGTTTATTATTTTTTATAAAATAATAAAAGCATTCATTTTACATATCAAAATAATTCACTAAAAATATACAGTTTCGTTACATAGAAAAACAATTACAACTTTTAAAATTTTAATTTTTTAAAAAATTTTATTGTTTTAAAACCTCTTTTTTTATTTTATTTAAAATTATATCATATATTTACAATTCTAAAGTAAGAAACATTTAAAATTCATATGATTATAAAACAAATTATTTCTGAAATTTCATATTAGGATTAATATTTTCTAGATAAAATGAAATTAAAATTTTAAACGAATAATTAGGTTACTACAGGAATATAAATAATTTTTTGGTTTATTGTGAGCATTTCTTTAAAAAAAAAATATTTTTATTCTTTTTAAATAATAGAACTAGAAATGTTCAATATATATGTAGCTATGATTTAGTAACATTTTTGTTATACTGCTAAAATTTAAATATATTTATTATTGTTACCTTTGGGGCTAATATTTTTTACTCTATAATTTGATTATAATATATATGTCATAAATATATATAACTTATATAATTTTTTCTGAAAAAAGAAATCAGTAAAATACTTCTTTTCATATATATGTGAACTTAGATGTAATCATATACTTATAAAATATTTCAAAAATTGCTGAGAAAAAAGTAAAAATATATATATTTTTCAACAGTTTCAATAAAACTTACATTAAAAAAAAAAAAATGATAAAACTTGAAAAATATCCTTTAAGAAAAAAAAAAAAAAAATGGCAATAATAAATAATATTAAAAAAAAAGTTAAGATAAAATTAAACAAATTCATAAAAAATTAATATAATCATTTAGTTTTATTTTGATTTTTAATTCAATAAAAATTTTTGCATCCAATTTTTTTTCAAAGAAAAAATTTATATACTTTTTATGATTCTACAAGAGTAACATATATGGATTTACTGCATGCATTAAATGTACTAACCTAAACATTTTTAGATATATGCATGTTCCTTTACATCTTCAATTATTTGTTATTTATTATTTTTCTTTTTTTCTAAATTATATAATTTAATGTTTTTCTAATATTATAATTTTATTTTAAAACAGTTATGTGATTTCAAAATTATTATTTTTGAAAATCTATTTCAGAAAAGCGAAAAATAAAATTTATAATTTTTATTAAAGCTTTATACTTATTTTTAATCCATATATATATTTTTTTTTTTATTAAATTTGTACTATATATATAGAAGTATTATTAATACTAATTATAATAAATGTATTATATTCATTAATGTGGTTTTATTTAATTATTTTTACATAATTAAGAAATAGCAATATATTAAAATATAAATTTATGATATTGATTTTGCATTTATCACCGATTCGGAATATAATTTACAAAGAAATTTATTCATAAATTGGCTTCGATGAATAAAATTCACAGATAAATATTAAAGTTCAGCTCTATATGGAATATATATTCTCTTTAAAAAAATATATTTTTTTTTATTTGTATTGTAAAAATATGATTTTTTTTTTCTATTTAGTCTTATAATTTTGTATCATATTATTAATTTTTTTTTTTTTTTTGAACAGTATTTTAAACATTTAAAAATATATTTTAAAAAGTCTTACATTATTATTTCTAATATTTTCGTGGTATTAGATATTTTACGCAGCACAAGTTTGAAATATAACTTTTCTTTTTTTTTATTTCCATTTTAAAATTAATAAATTAATATTATTTATAATTAACAATACATAATATTTTATTTTATTGTGCTTTCTTTTTTCCAATATGAAAATAAGTAAAATATTTATCTTTTCATTTGTATTTTTGTTATATAAAAATAACAATATTGCACAGTGTGAAGGATATGGTGATATAGCTGCAACAAGCGCGATACAAACTATTGTTAAGGAACCTATATCGTAATAAAGAAATATGAAAAAAAAACAAACATAAATACTTATATTTTAATTATTCTTATATCTTTTTTTATTAAAATATAAACTTCCTTTAGATTTATTATTCATTTACTTGATTAATTATGTTATTTTTATTCTGTGTAATGTGCTTATATGAAATTTATTATAATTTTGTAAAACTTTTTTTTTCTCTTTAGATTAACAATAAAAGATTTGTATGATCACGCAGTAAAAGATCCTGTAACAAGACTTATAAATAAAATTAAGAAAGTATTACGTTATAGAAAAGTTTTGAGATGGTCTCGTATATGGTGGATATTGTTAGTTAGAGAAATTGTAGGAGATAATAGTATTGAAAAAAGAACAGAAAAAGTAAGTTATAAAAAAACATATATTTTTTTTTTTTTTATAAAATAATTGATAATTAATTTTTCTTTTATATTTCCTTTATAATGTACTTATTTTATATATATTAAATTTCAATCATATGTTTATATATATTTTTCCATATATTTTATTTCACATTTTTATTCAAAAAAAACGAGAGATTATTTATTCATAACCCATATATAATAATGTAAAATTAATAATTTTTATCTTGTAATATTTTTATAATTGTAAATATTTTATTTATTATAGGAATTAAGAGAAATATGGGATCAATGTACTATTGCTGTATTTAACAATACTTTAAATACAGTTGAAACTAAACCATTGTTATTTTTACATGGTATATTAAATGAATGTAAAAGTAATTTTTCAACAAAATTAAGACAAGATCCAAGTTTAATTGTAGCAAAAATGGATCAAATAATAAAGTCCGGTATATATAGATTTTGGGTTTCAGATGCTTATTTGAAAATAGGAAGATCAGGAATTTTTTATAAAAATATCACACCAAAATTAGTTCCAGCATTACCTAAAGAACATACTCTTAAATATTTGTCTGCATATATGGTAGATAAATTAAAATCATTAGAATCTAAGAAGAATATAGAATCAGGAAAATATGAAATTGATATAGGCCCTGACCAAGAAGATAAGAAAGATGAAGCTACTGAAAAGGAAGATGATTTAGATCAAACTGTTGAGCCTGATGAAACAACCAATGAAGATGATAATGATGAAACATTTAATGAAGATGATATTAATGATGAAACAACTAATGAAGATAGTTCTAGCAGTGATCTAATAAGCGAAGATGGTTTTGACGATGATTTAATTGATGGGGATAATGTCGAAGAAGGATTAATTGATGAATATAATGTTGATGAATTAGATGAAAATGAAATTGATGGTATACTTGAAGGTATAGATGATGAAGACAATGATGGTGAAACCAGTTAAGAATATATTATTAAAAATTAAGATTATTTTTATTTTAAAAATAAAAATGAAATAATTAAATTAAAATCAGTATAAATATGTGAATATTTTTAGTTAGCTGAAATAGAAATTATATTTTTTACAAAAATAGGTAATTGTTTAAAATTCTTAGGGTTTATAATTATTTTAAGTAGAAACATTTAACATTGCATATTTTATTTTAATAGAAAATTATTTAAAAGTTTAATTATTTTCATATTTATGTTTCTTTATTATCATTTTTTAATTTTTATATCAGCTCTAAGGTTTTTTAATTTTTCACATTGAAATTATTTAATTTATTTCATTATAATTTTTTAATTGTCTTATATTTATTAATAATTTTTAATTTTGAGTTTTATGTTAAATATATCTTTAATAGTTTTTATTTTTTAAAAAGTTAATGGAAAACTTCATATTTAAGGTACAACTAGAATACAAATCTTTTTAAAATTTGTTTAAATGAAAAACTAATTTTATTTTATTAAAATAGGGATTTTATCCTATAAAAGAGAAAATTGAAAATGAATAGTTTTAAGGAGTTACATTATAATTGTAATATCTATATATTTTTTTATTTTATCATTGCTCTTTTTCAAATATTTTAACCTTTTAAATAATTGTTACAATTTTTTGTATTTTTGTTCATATTATCATTAAAGAATATTTCTTTTGCTTACATTTTTATAATTTTTACATACTTTTTTATGAGATAAAAAGTATAACATCGGAGTATTTTTTTTATTTAAATTTTTTAATTTTAATATATATAAACTAATTATATATACATTTAGCAAAAATAGGGAATTATTAATGCAAATATTTTAATATACATTTTTATTTAAAATTTAAATTCTAATTATATTATTGTTGATTTTTACAATAAGTTGCTAATATGTTTAATATATCCTAGTGTAAAGGAATATCTTGTGTTAACCCTTTTTTCTAGAACACTTAATGTTAATTTTTACTAATATATAAATTAAGTATAATAAAAAAAAAATTTTAAATAAATGAGTTTTAAGATTTAAATGTTACAATATTTTTGAAAATTTTTTTTTTTTTATTTTTATCTACTTAAAAGAAATTTATTAAATAGTATTATTTTTCATATTATTAAAGAATTAAAGTAGAATATTAAAGTTAATAAATAAACCAAATTAAAGTAATAATATTCGATAAAGCACACATATATAAATATATTTTAAAGTATCATTGCTTCTAATGTTAAATTAAACAAAAAAAAATAAAATATTTAAAAATTTATTCAACAAAATTAAAAATGGCAAAAATCTTTATATTAATATACAAAATAATAGTATATATGTATAAAAATAAACAAAAATATATTAAAACACTAAATTAAGGTATAATTTTATTTAAAAAAAAAAAAATAACCATATATTAGGAGAAAGTTATATGCACTTACGTATATGCTTATTTAAAAAGTTTTTTTTGAAAAGTTACGATAGCCTACACCTACACATTTTATTATATAAGAATAATCTATTTGAGACTTTTCTACTTTTTTAATATCAAAAGCAACACTAAAAAAGTCACTTAACAATCTAATTAACACAATAGAGTATGGTTTTAGAATATTTAATGTAATTTTTGAAACCGAAGTATCATTTGCTAGTGCCATATATAGTATAGGTAACCACTGATAATTTGTATCAATTGATGACAACCCTTTTATTTCATTTATCATCTTTAAGGAAATAAAAAAACCTAATCTTTCATATATGTCAACTTGATGAAAATTATGTGTTATGCCATTTGAAAAATTATTATAATCAATACAACTATTTTCTTCTTTAGATGATGGATCGTTGTTATTTATAAGAAAATTTTCTTCAATTTTTTTACATTCTAATTTATTTTCATAATTTTGAATACTGTTTCCATTGATTATTCCATGACTTATGGAATCAGTATTACTCCTTTTATTATTAATATTTAATGTATCTTTAACATGTTGTAGTAAAAACTCATCAATACATAAATCAGTTGCATAAATACAATTATTTTGTGTGTGCGCAAATAGGGATAATGAAATAAAATGATTTTCTTCATCACTTTTTTGAAATTTGGCTTTTTCAATTTCAATGTTAACATAAGGGGTAAACTGAAATAAATTTTTTTTTGCGCAGTTCATGAATTTATTTCTAAAAATTAATGAAATTTTATTACAAAAAATAGATCCCCTTATTTTTTTAATTAATCCTGGATCGCTTATGTCAAAAGGATTTACTGATTTTAAGTTGTTCATAAAAAATGATACTTCACCTGAAAAGTCAGATTTTATTCCTCTTTTTAGAATTGTAATGTTCAGAAAATTTTCATCAACTTTTAAAAATGTTTTAAAAAAATGTTCACTCACAATTTTTAATGTATAAACAGTGCTATCAATAGAATCATCAGTTATTCCTTTTAATAATAATTTAACTGGATTTTTAAAAAATGGAACTATCATTAATAAAAATTCGAGAAAATATGTTATACTTCTTTCTTTGCCACAATGGAATGTTATATTTAAATCATTAATTCTTACTTCATCATTTACATTACCTATTAAGAATCCTGGCTTAAAATATAATTCATCACCATTTTCATTAATTTTAATTATTGTATTATCACATAATTTGTCAATGAGTTTTAAAATTTTTGCTTCGTATTCACGTAATCCTTCAATTTCTAGTTTCTTGTTTACTTCATTTAATTCTTTATCATTTTTTATTCCATTTTTGTTCTTTCTTATATTTTTAATTGTTATAGCTTTTCCACTTATTAAACTTAAGGCTAATCTAAATCGGAAATAATTACTTCCATTAAATTCCATTTTATATACAAAAAATCAGACATATATATATATATTTTGAACTACTATAAGTAGTCAAAACATTTGAAAAAAAAGATAAATTTTTTTTATTTCCTTCAAATGTATATTGATATACTTCCATGTAATTTACTATAATATTTCATAAGAGTTTTTTTTTTTTATTGTTTTTATATTGTATAAATTTTTTAAAGTTAGTTAATATAATAAATACTTCCAAAAAAAAATTTTTTCCCATATTAATGTTGTACTATTTGATCTTTTTTTTTTTTGTATGTTTTATATATGATGAATTTGTTATTAAAAAGAAAAATATAATCTTTTTATATATGAAAATATTAAAATTATAAGCTTCTATAATTTTTTTTTTTTTTTTTTGCTTATAAAGAAAAAAGAAAAAAAAAAAAATTATAGTTATTATTTAAAAATTTTAATAAGAAACACTGTATATATAAAAGCATCTATTAAAATTATATTAAAAAAAAAAAAATAACACCAATTCGACTCTATAAAAGAAATTTAACCTTTTCTCATCATAATTTTATATAAAATTGAAAATGTTCTTCTTAAAAATGAAAATATTAAAACTCTTTACCTTCTATTTAATCAAAATTCCTTTAATTCATTTTTCTAAATTTTTTTTTTTAATTTTTTCAAAAAAATTAAAAGGCAATATGATGAATTATTATTTTTTTTTTATAAAAGTCATTATTTTCTCAGACTTTTTTTAAAATTATTTTTTTTAGATAAATAGAAAATTATTCAAAAATTTTTAATAAATATATTATTTTTAACACTTAAAATAGTTACATATAAACTAAACAAAGTATAATATCATATTTTTAAAAGGTTTTCAGTGAATAATTTTAATTTTAATATTTGTGTTTATTAGAAATTTGATACAAATAATATAGTCACGTATATCAAGAGTCAAAAATAACAATATATTCTTAAAAAACAAAAATTGTTCAATTAAAAATATGTGATTACATATTTGTATTCTTCATATTTTTTTTTAAAAGAATTCTATGTAAAAAATGATTAATGAGTAAGAAAAAATTAATGTCATTTAATTATTTACAAGTTGTACTTAATGAATTAATCTAATTATACATAAGACATATTAAATTATAAAAAATTAAAATTACTTAATATATTTTTTTTAAGTGTAAAATTATTATAATTCAATGAATAAATTAAAAAAAAAAATAAAAATAAACTGAAAAAATGAATAGAAAGTATAATTAATTTAATCAAAATTTATTAATGATTTTATTAAATAAATGATATATAAATATATAAACACATGATAAAGAAATAATTTTAAAAAATAAAAAAACAATTTTTTTTTTAAAGAAATTAATTAAAATATATATATACAAATTAATATTAATATATTTAATAATTTATATTTTTTTTTTTTGTTAAAAGAAACCTTAATTCAAGTAATTTAAGATAGGCTATTTTAAACAAATATAAAAAATATATATTGTAATTATAAAATATTGAAATAGTATAAAAATGCATAAAATAAAAATAAGTGTTTAAGTAAATGACTATGTTTTATTACACATAAAAAAAATTTAAAAGTATTCAACATAACTGTTAATTTTTTTAAATAAATGATGAATAAAGCTATTTTAATATTATAATAAAATAAAAGAAATTCAAAACATTAAATATTTAAAGACAGTACTATTAAACGTTAAAAAAAATATAAAAAAGAAAATAATTTTTAATAAAATTTTAAAAAATATCAATGTATTTTGGTATTATTTATTTAATTTTTTTTTTTAGATTTTTATTGAATTTTATGTATATGAATGATTACTTATATTTATAATGATTTCAATTAAGTTTATTTTGGTTTTATTTTTGTTGATTTTAATGTCATTGCCTTTTATTCCTTTTTTTATGCATAAATGGATGCCGAATGAAAATAATTTTCTTTTTTTTATTTTAATTACAATAATGGTAACCACTTTATCGGTAATTGGGATGTACTCATATACCAGAATAAGTGACGCAGATATGTATCATAGGAAGAATGATTAGTTTTTAAATAATTAAAAAAAAATAAAATAAAATAGACAATAATATCATTAGTAAATAAAATAGAATAATGGAAAATAATGTTTAAATTTCTGTGTTTACATTTTTTTTTTTTTTTATTAATTTTAGTTGTAATTTTTATGTAAAATATGATGTCATTTTAAAATAGTAATTGAAAAATAAAAGATATAATAACAGTAAAGAGGAATAACGTTATTTTGAACATTTTTAAGATTGCATTACATGTATTATGTTTTTTTTTATAAGTATACTACATGTTATTTGTTAGTATACTTTTTTATTCATTCCTTTTTTTAACATTAAGAAGAATAAACATAACTTTAAAAAATAAAAAAAATAAAATTTAATAAAAAAAAATAATGAAATTTTTTTTTTTTTTATATATAATGATTAATTATATTAGAAAATAGTTATATTGTAAAAAGTTTCGCATAGAAGGAAGAAATTATAAGTAAACCTTTAAAAATGTAAAAAAAAAATTCCACATATATAATGAAAAATAAAATGCATAAAAAAGAGAGTAATTTATATAAAAAGAAATAAAAAAAAATGTACATAAAAAAAAAAATAAAATGAAAGACGTGAAAAATTTTATTAAAATTTAAATTGTGACATACTGCTTTTGTATCTTATTATCAGACATAATTCGTAATTCATAGTTAATTTGAGTTAAAAGGAATCTTTGTTTTAATTCTTCAAAACATTTTTGAAAAATAGCTAAAGCTTCTTCTAAATTTATATTTTCGTGATAATATTTATCTAAAATTGCATTAACTAAATAAGCACCATAACCATGTGCCCCTTTATTTACAGCATCCATATTACTTAAATAGTCACACCAATATAATTGATATCCATCTTTCTAAAAAAAAAAAAAAAAAGTATATATATATATATATTGAAATGTTTTAATTACAATTATTCATATTCGTTAAAAATATAAAAAATATATTCTTATTATAGTTTACATTATCATATCCAGCTATTAAGCAATTAACTTCATATGGGTTTCTCCTTAAATAGTAAGCTAAATTTCTTCTGGTAAAATAAGCAAAGGATTTAACAAATAAATCAGTCGAATTCTGAAATTGATATAAATGAACATTTTTTCTAATAAATTCACCAAATTGAATTCTATCTCCAATAGAACCTCCTAATAATAAACACTTATTCCCATTTATGTCATAAAATTTTGTTTTATCATCATTTTTTAATTTAACAATTGAATTGATACTATATGTGTCTGCTGCTAATATAACAAAATTTTTTCCTTTTAAACCAATTAACGTATCCATAGTTAAAATAAAAAAAAAAAATTATAAAATTTATAAAAAAATTAAAAAAAAGAAAAAATTAATACATATATAAAATTAGAAGGAGAAAACAGATATACCTTATTTTAAAAAAAATAAATGTATATATATTATGAAAATGCAGAAATATATAAAAAAAATAAATATAAAAATAGAAATAAATTGTTCTATTTGTATTTTATTTGACAATTTAAATTATTAAAAAAAAAAAATATATGTATGCTTCTTTTGTAATGTATAATAAAAAAAAAAAAAAATAAAATAAATTATTGCTATTATTTATGTTTAAATTTTATAAAAATTTTTAAAAAAATATTTAAAATTTTTGTTAATACGTTCAGAATTTTTAAGAAGAATTAATGAAAAAAAATATGTTTTATAAATGCCACACTTTCTAAACATATTTTCATTTTATTTTTTTTTTTTTTTTTTTTTTTTTTTTTTAATTAGCAGTACATAATTACATTTCATTTTTATTTTTTTTATTATTTTTTTTTTTGTTTTTGTGTAGTTTTATTTATTTTATTTTTAACATAAGGAAGAATAGAATTAAAATTTTAGCTTTTTTTTAATTTTCTTTTTGCATAAAAAAGTGTAAAATATATTCAATTAATAATATTTTATGTTATATTTCACTTTTTTGAAAGAATATAAAACAACTTTATTTTAAATGATATTTTTTTATAATTCATATATGAATCTTTTTTATTTTTTTAGAATAGATCAATTATTATTATGTTTTTTTTTTTTTTTTCTCTTTTATTTTATAAAGTTCAATAGTTGAATTATATTTAATTATTCTTACTAAAAATATCATGAAATATAATAGTTTCATTAAATGTTCTTTTACACATTAACCCGTATATTCATTTTATTTTATTAATATGAAAAAAGCAGTATTTATTATTTTTATTAGAATAAAAGAAAAGAGAAGAACAATTTATTTCTTAACATAAGGAAAGAGAATAGAAACATTTATAGGATAAATGTTTTATATTATTGAAAGAATATATATTAATTTTAAATAGAAATAATGAAACGAAATATTATGAAATACATAAGAAAATAAAGACTATTTTATAGATTAAAACAAAAAAAATTATAAGGACAAATAATATAAATTTTTTTTTGAAATAAATTTAATTTAAAATAAAATGATACAAAAAATATAATATATATATATATGAATAGAAAATAGCATTATAAAATCACTTTTATTTAGGTAATTAAAATATTTAATTTTTATAATTATTTCTTTACTTATATAACCCAAAAATATATATATAGAATCAGTGAACATCTTAAATTTCATTACTAGTTTTTATATTAGATTGTTTTCCATCTAATAATATAAATAAAGATAATATAAAATATTTATTAACGTGGGAATTCTTAATAATGTTTTTTTCAGAATATTTTTTTCATTTTAGAATAATTTAAATAATTTTTATTTATTTACATATTTTTTATGAGATTTTTTTATCGATAATAAATTTTTTACATAATTTTTGAAGTATTTCATAAAATGTAAAAGGCAAGGAAAGTTATGCTGAAATGAATATGAATAAAATTTTTTCAAACCAAATTAAGGTGAATTTTTTTTATATTATCAAGTAAAATTTATAATTATATAAATTTTTCTTAATGATATAAAATCATTATGTTCAATATGAAGTCAAATAATGTATTTTTTTTTGTATAATTATTATTATTTCTAATATTTCTCTTTTATTCGATTGTATAAATAAATTAAAAATGAATAAAATTTATTTTTTCTAAATTATTAAATGCATATATATAAAAAAAGTGTAATTATTATTTATTTTTCTTTTTTTTTGAAGTTTTATTGAATGAATATATTGTAAATATTTTTTTAATAATGTTCATTAAAATCAATGAAATGTAAAAAGGAATAAAATAATAAATATATTTTCATTGAAAATGATTTATACCAATAATATTTTTTTTTTTTTTTTTATCTTTAAATTTAAATTAGTTTAACTTGAAATTTTTTAATTAGAATTTTTTTTATTAGTCAACATACATTTTCTATTAAGGCCAAGACAAATTTTAACTTGTATGAAGCCTACTAGCCATATATTTATCTATATAAAAATATTTATATGCTAAAAATGAAAATATAAAAAAAAGGTTTTAAACAAATAATATGAGTTCATAAAAATTAAATAATTGTATATTGGTTTTTTATGTTTAAATAAGAATATTTAAAATTTTAAAATTATAGATATATATTTAAATTCATATAATATATTATTATCACTTTACGAATTAAAAAATAAATGTGAACGAATTTTACTGATTTTTAATAAAAGCTTCACCATAATAATATTTGTTAGATTAAGGAATTAAATACAGAATAGTAGAATATACAACAAGCTTGTTGTTTTAATAGAAATGTTTTTTTATTCTTTAAATTAATTATATCTCATTTTTTTCATTAAGATTTTATTGTTTTTATTTTTTTTAAATAATTATGTATATGAGCAATTTTTTCTGGTTTTCATTTTTTCTTTTTTTTTATGTTCTAATAAATCATAATCAGCAGTTCTAATATTTATATTTGCACTTGAATTGCTTTTTTGATTCTCTATATTTTGTAATATTTTCTAAATTTAGCTATTTTTTTATTTGATGATCCACTTAAATTTTGTATATTCATATATATTTTTACAATTTCTTTTTATATCATGAATTCTCTATTATAGCAATATATGAATAAAATAATAGCTTTATTTAGAATTCTTTTAAAATATTTTATATTTATATGGTACAATAATTTTTATACTTTCTGTATATTCTTGATTATTTTTTATCAACATTCTTTTTTATAAAAACTCATTTCATATAAGTATATTTTTTAAGGAAAAAACATATTTCTTTTTATGAATGGCTGTACAAAATATTTTTTTTTAGCTTGAATAAATAACTATATTGAGATTTTTAAATTATATATTTTATAATAATTAAATAAAAAAATTTATTTTATTCTTCATATAAAGTTAAAATAAAATTTGCACTTCTTGTATGAGAACATCATTTTATAAAAACTTTTTTGTAACTATAAATTCTTATGTATTTTTCCTCCTTTTTAATAATGAAAACTATTTATTATATTAATAGATTTCACATTTTTTTTTTTTTATTTTTGCAAAATTCAAGGATATAATAAAAGTAGAATTATACACACTATAACAAAAACAATTATAAAATATAACTTTTATTAATGCTCAAATGTATATGTTGTATGTAAATAAAACTTTTTACAATAATTTCTTTTTTTTTTTTCAAATTATAACTTAAAATTGAGAAATTATATTGATATAATTTATAAGAGTAGATTAAGATGAAATTTTTATTATATTTCAATTTTATAAAATTTCTGTCTTAATGTTTCATTTTTTTTTTTTTTTATTAATATTTTTATATATACTATTAAATTTATTATTTTTTTTTCAAAAAAAAACATTATCATTCATATTTAAATTAATGTATAATCAATGTAACCAAAATTATAAAATTCATTGCAAAATTATTTAAATAATGCAAATTTATAAGAATATATATATTTATACAAATATATGAAATTCCTTTAAAACTTTAAAAACATTAAAAATACATAATAATGAAAATATTAGTACCCAAATGGTACTATCTAAAATATTCTCACATATATATATATGCTGATTTATAAGCCATATAGAAAAAATTTACAACAAAAAGAGAAAAAAAAAAAATTTATGTATATAAGAAATATATGTGATCAGATTTAAAAGAACAATAAAATTATTATTTACTATATTACTTCTTATTTAAATATATGTGTAAAATTTTTGTAGATGTTAAAAATTATTCCAAAATAGTGTAACCAAATGATAACACAAAAATACTAATTTTTTTTTTCTTTTATATTTTTCAGTAAATACGAAATTATAAAATTTTTGATACGCTTTCAAAAAAATTATTTATTATATTGCTAAAATTTATTAATACGAATTTTTTAAAAATATGAAAATTTACTTAAAAAATATATAAAATTTTTTATATAAATGAAAAATTTAAAAAAAATTGTAAATAAAATTTATATAAACAATACATAAAAGAGGAAAAAGAATAAAATACCAAGTTAAAAATCATAGAGAATCATTTTTAAAAATTTTAAAAGATATAATAAATTTTACTTAATAATTCATTTTATAAAAAAATATAAAAATAGGAAAATCAAAAATATTTATAACATAAAGGATTAAATTATTGAGAAATTTTTTGTATTATGTATGAATTACAAAAAAAGTAAATTAAAAATAAAACACAGGATATAAACAAAAGGAAAAATATTTAATATATTGTAAAATAAAAATAGAATATAAATATAAAAAAAAAAAATAAATAAATAAATAAATAAAATAAAAGAATAAATAAAATAATAAATTTATAAAATTGATTTTTTAAAAAAAATGAAGTAAAAAAACAATTAAAAGATACTTAAGAGGAAAACAGAATAATAAAATATAAGAATTTATATATATTTAATGGAAATGAAAGAAAATAAATGATTTAACTTAAAGGATAAGAAATTTAAAAATGAATAAAATCAAGGAAATAATAAAATGAAAATTCAAACATGTTTTAGAAAATGATAAATAAAAATAAATAATATTATAATAATAAAAAAAAAAAAAAAAAAAAAAAAAAAAATAGCTTTTCATTAAAATGTTAAATTTTTCTGTATTTTACTTTTTTATGGTCTTATGTATTTTAAAATATAATTATGCTTTTAAGAATAAGAAAAACATATTTTTATTTTTGAATAAATCTATTAAAAATAAGCCTATAATTAGAAAATATAAGTGTAGGAGATATTTAAATAAAACGAATGATATTAAAAACATCAATATAGGAGAATTAAAAATAGGAAAAATATATGATATTATAAGTAATGATATATATATTCAGTTAAAAGATAGTAATCATCATGTTATTATAAAAAGAGAAAATAATTATTTATTGGAAAACGAACTTTTATATGAATATTTGTTTAATTCTAATTTAATTGATAATATTTTATATAATAAATTGATGAAAAAAATTACAAAAAAAAATGAGGAGAAAAATGAAATAAATGAATGTGTAGTTTTAATTAAAGAAATAAATGAAAAAAATGAAATAATTGGTGAGCTATATACTAATGAAATAAGTAAAAGAAAAGAGAAAATTTATGATAAATTGAATGAGATAAAAAATTTAGAAAAAAAAATTTTCATAAAAATTCTAAAAAATGTAAGAAATAAATATTTTACAGTTCTTATACATGATTGTATAAAAGGTTTTTTGTTATATGATGAAGAAGAAGATATGTTTGATTCGATATTTTCTCAGAAGTTAAGTGCATACATAATTGATGTAAATAAAAAGCTTGAATATGTTTTTTTATCAATGAAAAAATTATCTCAAAACACTTTAAATGACAAGTTATTGAATTTCCAACATACTATTATATTAGAAAACCTATTTGAGAATAATTATTTTAAAGCAGAAATTTCTGATTTTTGCAATGATGGGAATAATGTAATAGTAAAAATATTTGATAATAAAATAAATTCGATAAAAGTAAAGATAAAATCACATAATATAATCAACACAAGAAATATTTTGAGGAATTTTGATTATATGAAAAATAAAGTTATAGATAATCAATTTAATAAATATAATGAAAATACAGAGGATTCATATGATGACGATAAGATTAACATGAAAAAGGAAGATTTCGATGAAAAAAATATTAATAAAAGAAATAAAGTTGTTTCAAAAAAAGATTATAATGAAAAACTTAAAAAATTTAAAGAAGATTTCTATGGTTGTAAAAATCCAGATGCATTAAAATATATAGATATGGATAATTATATTTATAAAAAAGAAAAATTACTTTATGTTAGAATTATAAATAAAACATCAGATAAAAACATGTATGAAGGAAGTATGGTAAATTCAGATATCATAAATCAACACATATATGATATTATAAAAAATATAGCTAACGATGAAAATAAAGTTTCTTATTATGATGAAAAATTAAGATATCCATCTAAAGTTCTAGGATTTTTTAATAAGTTTGTTATACTATCTACAAGAATATTGAACACTGATAGCAATAAAGAAGGAAATAATAATAGTAATATCGATGAAAATACTAAAATTTATAGTAATAGTAACAATAATAAACATATCAAAGATGTAATCACACTGATAGAGAAGCGTTATATAGATTATGAGAATTTAAAGGAAGGAGATATTTTTTTTTGTAGATTTGAAAGCGTAAAAAGACAAAGTATTCGTAATGTACTTAATTTATCAAATAGTACTATAAATAAGATATACAATCTATATTTTAAAAAAGAAAAAAACACAAGTGTTTTGAAAAGAAATATAGAAGAAAATATAAATGATAAAAGGGATAATTCAGAAGAAAATAAAATGAATGAAAATAAAGAAAATAGTCATGGAACTATAGAAAAAAAAAAATCATTAGATCAATTAAAATTTGAAAAAATATTTTTTGAAAAGCATAATATTTACGTAATGAGAGCAGAATTACATAAGGATACGGAGTATCGGTTAAACAAAAATAATATAGATAAAAATTTTAAGTCATTAAAAAATATATGTGATAATTATTATTCTGGTTTTAACAAATTATATAATCATTACTCAAGCATACGTGAAGAATTTATATTAACATATTTAGGAAAAGAAAATTACAAATTGTATAGAAAAATTGTATCTGATTATTTCTCTTCTAATAAGCATTCATATAAAGAATTTCTACAAGTACCTTGTGAAGAATTAGCATCAACAATTTTTGATTTCATTTTTGAAAATTCAAATGAATTAACTGTAGAAATGGTAAAAAATTATAATGAAGAATTATTGGGAAAAGTAAAACAACTTAATATTTTTGAATTAAAATATTTATTAAATGATCTTATTAAGTTGAAAAATAAATTATATATATATCCTTATACTTATAAAACAAAAACAGGAAGAATGAATTTACTTTTAAATAATCAGAAACCAATAAAAAGAGAACACATAATAAATTTAAATATAGATAATAAAATAAAAGAGGAATTATTAAAAAAATATATGAATATTATTTATCCTATTGATTATATAAGGAAATTGATTTTAATAAAAAAAAATTCTAAAAATAAAGAAAATGAAAAAATGCCAATTATTTATATATTAGCAGAAGAAACTATAAGAATTTACGAAAATTCTGCAAAAGATGTAGAACCTTTTAGTGATGAACAAATAAAAAATTTGAAGTCATATGTTTTGAAGAAAAAAAAAAATATCATTTTAGATATCCATAATAATGAAGAGGAAAATTTAAATAGCGCTTTATTTGATTCAGAAAATAGTCAAATTAGAAAAATTCTTTATATGATAAAGGAGTAAGAAAAAAAAAAAAAAAAGAATAATAATAATTATGTATACATATATATATATATATGAAATATTAAATTATATTATGTAATATATATTTTATAAAGTAATAAATTCTTAAAATTTTATAATTTATGAAATTTAATATTACAATCACATTTCCATAATAGATATGTATTAACTATTTATTTATTATGAAGATAAATATAATTTAGAATATTTCTTATAAATTATTTTATTTTTTTTTTTTTTACTACTTATTTATGTAGAGACTTAGATAAACAGAAAAAGAAAAATAAGATAGATGAAGTTGATAAAGAATACGAAGAAGAACAAAAAAACTATATAGATGCAACTGAAATTCATAAAAATATACCTGAATTAGAAGAAATGAATAAATTAACAGAAGATATGTTTTATATGAAGATCCCTTTTGTTGAATAAAATGTCTTTTTTTAATTTAATTGAATTTTTTTTTTTTTTTCTATATTTGTTAATAAAAAATATATATTTATATATTAATTTTAATTATAATTTAAATTTTTTAGTTTTTTTTTTTTTTTTTTTAAGTAAAAAGAAGGAATAATACAAAAAAAAAAAAAAAAAAAAAAATATTAAAACTTTTTTAATTAATGTGATAATAAATAAAATTACATTTTTTTTTTTTTTTTTTTTTTTAAGGTTTTTTTAAATTTAAAATTTAGATAATAATTATTATAGTAGAAAAAAATATAAAAATAAAATATTGTAAAAATATAAAAAAATAGTATATTTCTGATGTATATATATGTAAATTAAAGCATTTAAAAAAAAAAAAAAGTATAATTAATATTAATTGAACAAATTATTTGTTCTTAATATATATGTGTACGTAAAACATTTAATTATAATTAAATTTAAAAAAAAAAGAAAAGAAAAGAAGCATATTATATTTTTCTTATTTTTCTTCTTTCCTAAAAGTCATTCATAAGGCAAATTTCCATTTAATATTTGATTAACATCAACTAAGTACCACCCTGATGATTTTAAATTGATTGTCTCATGAGATTGCAGAGAAAAAAGAGGATTTTCTAGTTGATTTTCAAATATAAATTCTAAATTTATATTTTTAAATTTTGTTTTTGTAATATAATTAGATGAAATAGTATTATATGTAGATAAGTCATATGATAAATTTATTAATATATGCATACGTGTGGTGACACCATTTTTTATAATATTTGTTAAAAATTTCATTTTGCTATTACTTTTTAAAAGTGCAATATCTTTATTTTCTACGCATATATATTGATATAAAAATTTTTTGATATTTTCTTTTTTTGATCTTTTTCCATCATTTCTAATTAATCCAAGTATGTTATATATATAAAGCAATTTCATGTTATTTATTTCTAAATTATCAAAATGCAAATTCAAATTTTGCGATTTTAAAATTTTGAATATTTTTAAAAAATATTCTTTTAAATAAATATTTGTCATTTTAGATAATTGTTTTTCATTTAATTCTCTTATAGTGTTAAAAAAAGAGTTAACACTTAATTTTACTCCATCAAAATAATAATATTTTAAATCTTTTAAATCATCACTTAATATATTACAAAAGTAAAAACTGACAAAATTACCCAAAATGTTTGTAGAATTGTTATTTTTATATAATAAAAAATAATTTAAAAATTTTTCTATTTCTTTTTTATCATTTTCTGAGTTAATTTCTTTTAAAATTTCATACACATCATGTTTAACGTTGTTAACATCTCTATTATTCCTCGGAGGTTTTACTTCTGAATTGTTTTTGTTATTTAAGATATCTTCTATTTTA
Organism: Plasmodium gallinaceum; assembly: GCF_900005855.1. Classification (NCBI taxonomy): domain Eukaryota; phylum Apicomplexa; class Aconoidasida; order Haemosporida; family Plasmodiidae; genus Plasmodium; species Plasmodium gallinaceum. Next base: position 1,560,366 of record NW_021628238.1, on the reverse strand, counting down.
TTTGTATGATTATTAGTACTGTTTTTTGTGTGTATATCTTTTTCTTTTTCTTCTTTTGCTATAATTTTCTCATTCTCATTTTTTATTTCATTATTAATTGTCATTTTGCTACTGAGGATACTCATATGTGTATTTTTTATTTTGTTATCATTACTTTTTATTTCATAATTATCTAATTTTTCATTAATTTCATTTTTCTTATAAAAAGTTTCTGATTCACTTTTCTGATTAGAGTGTTTATTATTTATGTTACCACTTATGTTGTTACTATTATTATTACTATTGATATTAATATTACTATTACTATTACTATTAATGTTATTATCATTATTATTATCGCATTCTTTTTCATTTTTAAGAGGATTCCTTATTTCTCTATTTTTATATTCTTTATATTCATCCTTATCAGTTTCTAAATTGTTTTTTTTAAGATTATCAATTAATTTTAAATAAAATAAATTATCTGTATTTTCTAAGGATTTTGATTTTTTAATAGGATAGTTTACTTTTGATTCATTTTTTTCTTTCTTGTTTTTTTGTGCGTATAGTATTTTTCCATTTAGTATATATATATCGTCATCCTTCTCATCTTTTATATTTTTAGTTTTTTTGAAACTTTTTATTTTAAAACCTCCTATATCTTTAATTTTAATTTCTTTATTATCAGAAATATTACTAGTTATAATACTTCTGTTTTTAAAAAAATGAAATACATAACTTCTTTTATAAATGGAAAAATTATTTGCTTTTAAAAAAGTATTTTGAGTAAGCTTAAAGATGCTTTTTTTCATTTTAAGAAAAATATAAAGAATATAATTTTTTTAAAAATTTATTATAAAAAAAAAAAAAAAAAAAACTAAAAATTTATTAAAAAAATATTAATTTTGTTAAAATGTTATTAATTAAAAAAAGCTCTAATCATTTTAGTAATTTAATATTCTTTTTATTTTTACAACATTTTTCAATTTTTTTGAATAAAGCAATGTCATTTTCTCTTTTGTTATTATTATTAAAAAATTGAAGCATATAACAATATTTTATTAAAATAAAATAATATATATTTTTAAAAAGATAAATGAAATATTCCTATTTTAACATAATAATTATCAAATTATAATTAAAATTTTTTTTTTCTTTTAATTATTATATTTATTTTACGATTTTACAAGCTTGTATTATTTCTTTTTTGAATTTATATACACAGTGTTTTTTTTTTATTTTCATGTTCATTCACAATTTTTTATTTTATATTTTACTGTCATTTTATTTAATACCTTGTTTTATTTTATATTTAATTTTTTTTTTTTTTTTTTTCTTTTAGCATATAATTAAATATTAAATACTATTCAAAACAAGTTTGAATATTTCATATTTAAAATCTTTGAAAAATACATAGTTTCATTTTAAATCTTTTTGTATTTTTATTATTTTTTTTTTTTTTTAATGTTTCAAAAAAATACAATTTATTACCATGTTTTTGAAAAAGAGTAGAACTTTTTTTTTTAAGTTAAGAAGTTATAGAAAATTTTGTGATAGTAATAATTACATAAATAATAGCTACTTAAATTATGTGAAAATTAATAAAAATATAAATGATAAAAGTAGCAAAGAAAATCGGTATTGTAAGGATGACATAAAATTAAATAATGAAAATATAAACAACTTAGAAAAATTTAAAGCTTCAAATACAACAAATAACAAAGAGGAATTTTCTTTAAATAATGGTAAAAATAATTATGATAATCAAAATAATAATATAGATGATAATGATAATATTTATTTGGGTAATAATAAAATAAAAAAAAAAAAAAAAAATGTAAATGATAATGAAAATGTATCTAATGATAAAAATGAAAATAAAAAAAAAATTGAGGGATCTAATGAATTTCACACCATATATAATGATGATTTATGTGAAGAAGAAATTAAAAAAAGTGAATATAATTACAAGATTAGTGAAGAAAAAATCAAAGAAGATATTATAAATGAGAATAGTAAAGATTTTATAGAAAGTAGTGATATAGACCCAAATAATAATATAAACAATTTTTATGTTAATGATTCAAATAATTTAAATAACAATAATGATATAAAAAGAAATTATAAAAATGAAAATTTACATAATGATTTAAAGGATGAAAATATTGTAGGAGAATTTAATGATTTAAATGAGGATATTACATTAAATAATATTAATGAATTAAATAATGATGATTTAAATATGAAGTATAGTGAAATAAATGACTCTAATAATTCAAACGATTCATTTGATGAAAGCAATTCCGAATTCAAAAGTGACAAACAAATTTCAAATTCCCATGATACTTCAAGAGAAGATTCGGAAAAATGGATAGAAAATGAAGAAGATATACCAAATATATTTGAAGTAGACGAAAATTTAAGTGAAGAAGAGAAAAAAGAAAAATTGAAATTAATAAAATTAATTACAGAAAAATTAGCAGGCCCTTTAAAATCAAAAAATGAAGAAAATTCAAAAAATGAAGAGAATTCAAAAAGTGAAGAGAATTCAAAAAATGAAGAAGATTCAATATTTGGGGACAACAGACCAATTGCAATTGAAGTAGATGGCCCATCTCACTTTTACGCTAATAGTAATAGATATACAACATACACAAAATTAAAACATAGAATTTTAACTAAATTAGGTAACTAAAAAAATATATATATATATATATATATATATATATATATATTATTCTATTAATACTTGCAATAACTATTTGTTATATGAATTAAAATATTTTTATGCTTTATAAATTATTATGGAATAAAAAAAAATATATCATATATTATTTATGAATAAATTTAATATAATTAAATTTATTAATTATATATGTATAATATTTTTTTTTTTTTTTTAAAAGGATACAATGTTATTCATATAAGTTATATTGATTGGAGAAAATTACGAAATAAAAGTGAAAGAGAAGAATTTATTTTAAAGAAACTTAAAGAAAAGAACGATGAATTTTTAGACGATAATGATAGAGTTTATTATAATGAAAGAATGAACATGATTAAAGAAGATTATATGAAATATATGAAAGAGAAAAAAGATAAAAGTGAATAAATAGTAAAATATTTATATTTTGCAGATTTATAAGGATCTTTTTTATTTATTATTTCTTTTTTACCTTATCTTTTAATATTTTAAATAAAAATTATTATAATTATAAAATTATTATAATATAAAAGAAAGTTTAACATAATTTTTTGTTTTGTATTTCTAATTTATATAAAAAAAAAAAAAAAAAGAAAAAATTGAAAATATTGAAAATATTTATATAACAAATTATAATATGAAAAATTATAATGGAACACATCTTTATTTTATTCAAAAAATTAATAGGAATATTATAACATGAAGTGTGCATATAAATTAAAATATATTTTCTTAAGATACAATATAGTAAAATATGTATGACCAAAATTTTGTATTATAAATAACAAAAAGAATAAATTAAAAATTAAAAAAGCATATGGTTAAGAATTTTGCAAAAAAAATTTCTGATTACAATAAATTTCAAAAAAAAGAGATTTAATTTTTAAATGATTAAGAAAAACAAAAATAAATAAATAAAGTAAAATTATATAAATAATAGATGTTTTAAATGATATATATTTTATATTATAATTTTTTTTTTTTTTAATTATGTAATATTCTTAAAAATTCTTTTAATATTAAGAATAGACTTTTTTATGTTTCTAATTATACCAGCTTAATAAAAAAAAAAATTTATAGAATAAATATACATACGTAATTTTAATAAAAATTATTTTATTTTAAAAGCTTATACAATTTCTAATTTTTATATACTCATAGTATTTTTTTTAAATTTATATATTTTAATAACATACTTTATAGATTTGTTGAAATAATTTTTTAAAAAAAGAAAAACTATAATTAAAAAAATTTATTAGTTTAATAAATATGCAACATAATAAAAAAAAAAAAAAAAAAAAAATATACATAAACGTTTACATATATATGCATATACATACACACGTTTTATGTTATTTTTTAAATTTTTGCATATCAAATGTAACTTAGTTGTTAGGCGAAAATTCTAAAAAAAAATAATACTAATAAGAAAATTTTAAAAATATAAAAAAAAAAGAATTACTTCTTAAAAAAAAAGAAAAAAAAATTTTGAATATATATATACTTCATTTTCTTGAAAAAATAACATTTTCACAAAAAAAAAGAAAAAAATAAATCACAAATTTTATAAACCATAAATATTAAAGTTCGATTGAATATACTTTGATATTATCGAGAATAAAAACTATACAAATTTTAAAAACTAAAAATAGTAATAAAACCTATTTATTATACTTCATTTTTATTTTTATTTTATTTTTTTTATATTATAAAAAGGAAAAAAAAATAAAAAACTTATCATATTTTTTACTCAAATAAAAATAGGTTATACAATATTTGTCTTATGTTCTTTTATTATTTTTTTTAATATGGAAACATTAAATAAGTTAAAACTTATGTATAAAGTATGTATATGCATATTTTCTTCTGTTTTTTATATACTTTTAAAAATCATATTTATTGAATATTTAACGAATATCTTTCCTACAATATTTGATATTTCAAATTTTTATTTAACTTTTTTTTAAATTTACTTTTATTTATTCAACTAATATTTATAAAAACTTGTAGACTTTTTTATCCCTATGTTTTTAATTATATATATATATATATATATATATATTATTTTTTTTTTTTTTTTTTTTTTAGTATCCATTAATTATTCACATGTCTTCATATGTAAATTCTGTCTATGAAAATATTCATTTTACAACTTAAATGGACTCACATTTTAGTATACTTTTTCTTCCTCTTTAATCCTCCGTTTTTCTTTTTCTTTTTCTTTTTCTTTTCCTTTTTCTTTTTCTTTTTCTTTTTTTTTTTTTTTTTTCTTTCCTTTCTTTCTTAGTATTATGAACTATTTTTCGTGATAATATATGTTCTATATACTTATTAATGAGAGCCTTTAATATTATAAAACATTTTTTTTATTTTTATTGTTATTTCTATGTTGTGCTTTTTTTCTTCTTCCCACTCTTACTGTTTTTCTTTTTTTCTAAATTTTTATCATTTACACTTTTTTTTTTCTCATCCTTTTCTTCTATATTTTCACTTTTAACAAAATCTTTTGTTAGTGATATTACATCCTCTTCAGCAATATCTAATAAGCTAATTCCTCTTAATAATTTTTTTTTTTCTAATTTTTTATAATAATCAGTTACTCTCATCTTTTCCGTATTATAAAATAAATTTATATTTTTTTCTATTAGTCTCCATGTTTTTAAATTTACATTTAAGTTATGTAAAACTTTTTGTGTTATATCTTTTTTATCCTTTTCCATTGATTGTAATTCTTGAATAAGTGGCATAACGATAATTTCAAAAAAATATACTTGAGTACTTGGTATACTTTTCACAAAATCATGATTGTGAATGAAATTTAGTTTTATGTAACTGAAATCATATTTATTAATGTTATTTATATTATTCACATAATTTATATAAATATTTTCATAACTAAAAATCATTGCATCATCTATACATTCCTGATTATTAAAATTGTTAAAATCGTAAGATGAACCTGAAATAAAAAGTATATAAATAATAATTATTTTATTTTTAGAGATATAATATATATATATATATATATATATAATGGAATATATTTTTATAAGGTTACCCATATTTTTTTTCTTTTTATAAAGTTCTTCAACTTTTTTTTGAGAAAAAAATTCTTCACTAACAAGCATAGTCCACTTTGCATGATCTCTCCATTTTAAACAAGTATGACCAATGTCAGCTAATTTGATATTAATAGTTCCTAAATTTATAGCATCTCTATCACTAATATCAAAGTTTTCGCTTTTTTTTCTTTTTTTAAATATATCAACATATTCAAAATGTAATTTCATATCAGTAGCAATAATTAATTCTATAATAAACTTACGAATATTTGTATAGTTATTTTTATCTACTAATTTAGTGTCTTCATTATTTATTAGAAAATCAAACCCTATAAGTTGCAAAATAGAAAATGTTATACTGCAATGATAATTTTCTAATATACTCATATCGTTATATCTAATAGATAAAATATGATTTGTTTCTGATAAATAAGCATTTGTTTTTCCTGGATGACCTACATCATGTGCAATTGAAGCAATTAAATAACAAATCATATATGTATTGTTTAAATGTTTATCAAAATCAGTAATGTGAGCTAAGCATTTCGATAGATGACAAACTGTTGCACCATGATTGGCGTTATGATAAGGGTTGGGAAAATACATGCTATTAATTAATAATAAAAATAATTGAAGTTTTTTCCTTTTTTTCTCATTATTTTCAATATAAGGATTAATTAAATGATATCCTACTTCTAATATGACTAATGTTGATTTGCCATATTCAGAATCTATAAACGAATAATCCCAATTTCTTCCTATTTCATCCGAATTTATTTTTTTAATATTTTTTAAAACATCTGCCTCATAAGCTATCGTTAAAATATCTGATTCATTTAAATGTTTTTTTATATTATCAAACGCTTCTTTTTCATTAATACTCTCTTTTGTATTTTTATTTTTATCGCAACTTGTCAATAATTTTTTTAAAAAATAAAATACAGAGTAATAATCTTTATAACATGCATTTAACGTGAAATCATTAAAAAATATACTTTTATCAGAAAACAAAAACTTATAATTATCTTCCTTTTTATCATATTTTCCTTTAGAAATATCAACAGTTATAGAATCAGTTTCTTTCTCATAATTAGATTTACATTCGTAAAATTTTTTGCAATTATTTGATAAAACATCTTTAATCATATACAGTAAAATTCTGTTTCTCTTTTCCATTAAATATCTTAATATAAAAAACATAATCAACAAAACACTCAGAATATACATATAATAAAAATCCACTTCATTTTTAGTATTTTCAAAATTAATTAATACCATCAATATTGTGTTAATACTTAAATAAATTGTCATAAATATAAAGGTTAAAACAAATCTGATATAAAAAAAAAAAAAAAAATACAACAATTATTTTTATAATAATCAATTTTTTGCAAATAAATTTGTTCAAAAAAAAAAAAAAAATGAAATTTAATATTCATAGCATATATGAACATTAAAAAGATATAAATTTAAAGATATCTTATGGTCTTAGAATAATTTTTTTCTTTTTTTTTTTTATATTAAATAATATTTTTAATAATTATACTTTAATGTGGGTAAACATAATATGAAAACTGAGTCTACAAAGAAATGTATATATAAACTAAATTTGTCATTATAGAAAGTAAAAGAATCAATTTTATCAGTTTGACTTCGTTTAGTATAGAAATATAAAGACAAAAATTGAAAAATTTGATTCTAAGAAAAAAATAAAAAAAAATAGAAATTCTTTTACCTTATATTTATATTTTATTTTTCTTTTTTTATTAACTTACTATAATTATATATCCAATAAACAAATTTTTAGTATATACTTTTTTTGATGAAAAAAAATAAATTTTTATTAATACAACAATATGCATTAAACAATTTAAAAAAGAAAAAGTGACCACTAATAATTCAATAGCAGATGAATCTTTTTTATTAAATTCTACAATAGAAAAAAAAAAAAAAAAAAGAAAAAATAATAGTAATAAATAAATATAAAACTATAATAGCATATAATACTATAAAAATTAGATGTTTCAGAAAAGTCTTATTACTACTATAAGAAAACATAAAGCATTCTATCAGAATTATTAATAATGACACAAGTAAATGAATGCAAATAAATTCTTTTAAGTTATATATTCGTAACATATCATATTCTATTTCATTATTTTTATTAGAGAATTGTGGGAAAATATAACATCTAAAAAAAAAAAAATAATATATATATATATATATATATATATATATATATATATATATATATATATATATATATATATATATATTCTAAAAATTAAAATGAAATATAGTTAAAAAATAATGGATAATTATTAGAAATATAAAATGATATTATAATTTTTTTAATATTTATTTATAAAAGAATCCATTATAAATATTACAGAATTTAATAAAGAAAAAAAACGTATACCTTTTTTTTATTAGATCTTTCATTTTTTTTTCCTTTTTCTTTTCATTTTCTTCATCCATTTTAACATTATTTTTTTCATTCATTAAAGTAAAAAGTTTAATAAATTTTAAATATTTATAGGAAATGCTCTCTGTTTTGTATTACAAAGGCTATATGGAATAATTTAATTTAAATATATTACAGTTTGAAATTTTTATAATTCTATTAAAAACTTAAGAAGATATTAAAAAAAAAGTTGCTTTGCTAAAAATTCTATAATTACTTGATATTTTTTTTTTGTTTTTCATTGTTATTTTTCCATTAATTTTTCTCTTACTAATTTAATTCAATTTTATTTTTATACCTTTTTTTATTTTTCTTTATATATTTTTTTTTATTTTATTTTTTTCCTCTTTTATTTTGAATACTATTTTCAAAAATATATATATATATATATATATATATATATATATATATATATATATATATATATT
>NW_021628238.1:1518102-1550729 GCF_900005855.1 Plasmodium gallinaceum | reverse complement strand
TTTTTTTTTTTTTTTTTTTTTTTTTTTTTAGTATTTATATGTATTTATATATATACACCTTATTTTTGTATTTTAGTAATTTATAATATATAAAATATACAATAAAAAAATGTAATATTTAAAAAAAAACAAAAGAAAGTAAAATAATATAAATCTATGAAATATTTAACATATAGAATTACATTAGAATGACACTTGATATGTATCAATAAATACGTAGGTAAATATTTATGTTTTTTTATGGTTTTCTTATTTATTTTTAACTTAAATTGGAATATATTTTACAAATTTTTTAGAAAAACAGATAAGTATTCTTTTATATTAGTTTATAATAAAAAGTACTTTATAATTGCAACAATACAAACTTAAAAAAAATATAATAATAATAAATATAACAATATAGAATAGATATAAAAAAAAAAAATGAAGAAATTTGGATAGAAATATTAAAAAGAAAAAAAAATAAAGGTTATACAACTTTATATATTTATGAATAAATTGTTATATTATTATAAATAAATGTAATTCCATAAATGTAAACACAACTTCTATTTTGCTTGTAAAAAATTAAAAAAAAATACATATAAATAACATACCTACATAGTGTTCAGTTAACATTTTTTTAATGCATGTTTTAAATAACATACATATAAAATACTATTATAATTTGAAATATAAAAACTTATGAAAAAAAATAGAATAAAAAGAAAATTACTATGATTATTTTTTTCTTTTAAACTATATTTATAAAATGTAAGAGATATATATATATATTATATATTTGTAATTCTATAAAAGGTGAAAAAACAATTTATAAATATATTACAATTCTTAAAAAAAAGTTTCTATATATTATAATTAACTTAATTACAAGAATTATAAATAATTTCGCATAAGAATTTATTATTATCTTTAGAGAAGAATGTGTGTGAATATTTTTTTATAATCCTAATCATTAACATATGTATTTTTTTTTTTTAATATAATACCTTAGATACTTTTTATTAAAAATTTATATATATATATAGTACAATAAGAATAGATAATACAAAATTAAAAAAAAAAAGTAAAAAAAAAAAGATTAAATAAAAATTAGTTAAATTTATGTTATATAAATCTCTTTAATTTTTTATTTTCCAAAATATATAATTTTTTTTTCCAGCTTTTTAACAATTTAATAAATAAATTAATATACTAAAATTTATTATTAAATATATCTTTAAATAAATTACATGATGTTTTATTTGTCTTTTTAAATTGTTAGCTATTACAATATGTAAGTGTATATTTGAAAAAATTATAAGAAAATACGTTATCTTAATGAAGATTAACAGAGAAAAAGCATTTATGTATTTATTAATGTAATAATAATACATTTATAATTATGATTTTATGTATAATAATTTATTTTATAAATATATTGACAAAAGATAAATGGAATTCTACTATAAATTATAAAAGATTATGCTTGGAACTTTTAAGGAAATAAAATAATGATAAAAAAAAAATTGTTAAAGAATATTTATTTCTTTTTATAAAAAAAAAAAAAAAAAAATTTAGAAAACTATGAGCTGCATTACACTGCTTTAAGTAATAAAATATTAATAAAATGATATTTAAAAATTATAATTTTTTATGCACAAAAATTTTATTGTAATAATTTAATTTAAAAAAAAGAATTTTTTTTTTTTTTTTTATTTATATTAGAACATAAAAAAGAACACTTAGATTTGTTTTATCATTTTTTTTTTATCAACTTTCTTTTAATAAAGTTTATTTAAAATAATTTTTCTAAAATAACATTATTACACAATTTCTATATAACTAAAAGAATTTCTTTTAAAAGAATAAATGTGTTACTAATTTTATTAAAATAAAATTTTTTTTTATTTAATCTTTTAGATATATATATATATATTTTTAAATAAATTTTTTGGTAATTTAAATATTTTTATTAAAAAGAAAAAAAAAAAAAAAATGTAAAGTAGCTAAAAGTTTAATGCAAAATATGTTTTCATTAAGAAAAAAAAAAAAAAATATAAAAGTATTTGTTTTAAAATTTCATAAACTAGTATTCCACATCCGTGCATATTAAATTCATTATATTTTTTTTTAACTTATTAAAACAAAAGGATCATATTTTTATAATATATATAGTCAGCTTAATATCTACCATTATAGTTGGTTAAATTGAGTTTTACACAAATTGTGAAATAAGTTTTTTTGTTTAAAATTTTTTTTTTATTTTTTAAATTTTGTATTAAAGAAATAAAAATAATAATTAAAAATTATATGAAACATAGTAACATAATTTGAAAAACATTTTACATAAGAAAATATGAAAATAAAAACAATAATATTACAGAAATTATAATTTTATTTTAATTTGCATATATGATTTATATGTATCTGGAATTCTAACAAAAAATTAATGTTTTCAAGTATTAAAAACTGAATATTTTTAACATACAAAAAAAAAAAAAAAAAAAAATAGATAAAGAATGAACATATATTTATATATAAATATGTATATTTAATAATTTATAAATGTATAAAAGCTTTTATGATGTTTAATAATGAAATTATTATAACTATATTAAGAACTAAAAAAAAAAAGTAAAGGATAAATATTATATTTCTTATTCATAATTTTTTTTTTTTTTTTTTTTGTTATTTTAAAATGAGTTTAATCAAAAAAATTTTTTATCCAAACATAATACCAAAAATAAAAAATAGAATAGAGTGTTACAATATTAATCATAATATAAAAAATGCATTAGGTAAAGATAATAAAATAAAAAATAGTTCCACAAATATAATAATATATATATATATATATATATTTAATTGAATAACTTTAAAAAATATAAAAATTTATAAATTTCTTTTTTATAGTATCAGATACAGGTCTTCTAAGTATTCATTTTTGGGCTCCCACATTTAAATGGTCTATATCATTAGCTAATCTAGCTGAAATAAATAGAGATGCAAATATACTATCATTGCCTCAACAATTTGGTAATTTTATTTTTCATTTATTTAAATTTTTTATTTAAATTATTTATTTATATCTTATGTTCCTTATTTAATTTTTATTTTTTTTATTTTTTTTTATTTTTTTTTTTTTTTTTTTCCTTTTTTATAGCTATATTTTTTACTGGGTTGCTCTTCTCCAGATTTGCGTATGTTGTAAAACCACGAAATTACAATTTATTGACAAGTATTAATAGCAAAAATTTCAATTTTTTTTTTTCTTTTTTATTTTTATTATATAGATATATAACACATTTATTGATTATTTTTATCCATATTACTTTTACAGTTAACTTATTTATGAGTTTAACAGCGTTATATCAAATTACACGTATTGCAAATTGTAAATATAACTTAAAAATGAAAGATAAAATTAATAATCCTATAAGTAAGAATTAATGTATTTTTTTTTTTTTTTTTTTTTTTTTTTTTTGTAATATTATTTTAAAACAATATAATTTATCATTTATTACCTTCGAATAACATTATATATATTGAAAAAAAAATATATATATATTTAAAAATACAAAAACAATACATTAACATATAAACTCTGAATAGTTTTCAGTATTAAAAGATATTAAAAACATTAAATAACTATGTTAAGTAAATAAACAAATATTTACAAATATATAGTAATAAAAACTATATCATTGTAATATATATATATATATATATATATATATATGTATTTGTAATAGAAATAAAAATTATATGTTTAAGTAAAAATATAAACCACTTATGAAAAAAAAAAATATGGGAAATAGGAAATTTTAATTGTAAAAATATACATCAATTAAAAAAAAAAAAAATACTATAAAAAATATATATACATATATATAATGAAAAGTATATATTTATATTTTGTTTTCATAATAAAAAAAAAAAAAAAATGCTAATTAGTTATTTGTACATTATTATTAATCAAATTTTGATAATCCCTAATTTTATCTCTTATTTCTTTCAAATATTGTTTTATTATTTTTTTTTTCTTAATAAATTTATTGATGTAGCTTAATCTTAATTTTTTTTCTTTTCTGGAATTAGGAAAAACAAAAGTTGAAATTTTATTTTCCATCTTAATTCTTCTTCTTATTTTTTTTTTTCTTTTTTGCTTATACTTTTCTTTCATTTTATTTCTATCTGAAATAATATATGATCTTACTTTTTCTTCAATTTCATTTTTCAAATTAATTTCAAAATTAAATTTTTTAACAGGTCTTTTTTTAACTCCAACCATTTCTAAAGAATGATATTTTAAATTAAAGAAAATATTAATATTTTTGAAATCAAAAAATTTTAATGTTTTTATTCACGAAAAAAAAAAAAATTAAATAAAATTAAAAGAAAAAGAAAAAGTTTTTTAAAATGAATATTTTAAAGCTCTTATTTATTAAATTATATTAATAAAATAAAAAATATATTCAATAAAGAGTTTATATTTTTCTTAAAATATTTATTGAAAAATATTTTAATTTTTATTAAAAGAAAAAAGAAAATATATATATTTCATAGAAAAAAAAAAAAAAAAAAAAATTCATAAAAAAATATTCTGTTTGATATATATATATATAATTTGCTAATTAAGATTGCTTTGAAAACATACGTAATTTATTTAATACAATTATGATTTAATAAATAGCATAAATGATTATAATTAAGACTTGCTTTAAATAATTCTCAAATAACATAAATAGTTGTTAATATAGAAATTTTTAATTTCATTCTTTATGAAAAAAAAAAAAAAAAAAAAAAAAATTATAAAAAATTGGAAGCTTTTAAATGAAAATGAATGAAAAAGAAAAACAAAGTTTTGATGAACAGCGTTAGGATAATTAATAAATTCAATTAAATTATATTTTTATATTTTTTTTTTTTTTTTTTATAATAAATTCATAAAAAACATTTTTTTTTTTTTTATCTTAGCTATTAGTGAATTTGATTTACAAAAAGTATTAAATAAATTTAATATGAGTGATTATAATGAAGATTTTGTAATAACAAATAACATTTTAAAGTATCATATGAAAAGTATAGAAGTTTATAATTATGAGAAAAATAAAATATATGATAAAAGTGAATTAGATTTATATAAAGAAAAATTAATAAATAAAGATAACGTTCATTATTATCCATATGAATTATATTTTAACACTTATAAAAATATCTATAAAGAAGATAAAATGCTATTAAGTATACCAAATAATATTAAAAAAACTAAAGAAAAAGAAAATGATGAAAAAGAAGAAGAACAAGAAGATAAAGAAAAAGAAGATAATGCATCAAGTAAAAGGAAAAAAAATATATATATATATATATATATATATATATATATATATATATATATATATATATATATATATATATATATATAATTCTATAACAAAATAATATAAAATTTGTTAATAAAAAGTCATTTTAAAATATCATAAAAAACTTACTAAAAAAAAAATATAAATAATTTTTTTTTTTTTCATGCATATAATAAAATAGGATTATAACATAAAATATATATTTAAATTATATTTATGTATCTTTAATATATAAGAATTTACTAATTTATATATACATATATATTTTCTTTTTATAATTAGATATTTTTGAAGAAGAACAAGGTTCAGAAGATGATTATAATTTCGATTACAACAAAAGTGAAGATGAATTAGACAATGATGATAATGATGAAAATGTTATATAATGAGGAATTCTTAAAATTTCAGCTATTTCTTTTACAGCTATACTAATATGACATTTCTCATCATTTAATGTATCAGAAAATTGTGTATTTATGAGTATAGAAATAATGTTTTCTAAGTCTTCATATGAATTAAATAAATAGTTCTTAATTTCATTTGGAGAAATAAAATTAATATTTGTATAGAGGTAATCATTTGTAAATTCTCTGATTTTAGGATATCTATAAAAAAGAAAAAAAAAAAAATAAAATAAAATAAAATAAATTAATAGTTTTATATTATCAATTGATATATATGTATATTTATATATTTATTCCTTTTCTTTTACCTGTGTAACAATAAATTTAAAATTAAAAACACTGCAAATTTTTTTATGTTCAAATGAAGATAAGGACACATAAAAATATTTATGATTAATTCAGATATGGTTTTAATAAGTGTATAACAATTATATTTTTCCAAATAAAAAAGAAAGAAATTCAGAAAACAAAAAGCGGCAAAATTATTTATTATTGAAAATTTAACAAATGAATTTACACTTTTTAAAAAAATTTCTAGCTGTATTAAATTAAAATTATTTAGGTAATACAAAATTTTAACTAAACAAATATTCACATATTGTAATAGCTCTATTTTTTCATGATATTCTCTTTTAATTTGATTATTTTCTTTTATTCTTTTTTTTTTCTCTTTTTTTTTTTTGTCTTTATCAACATTTTCATATTCATCATTTATAAAAATTATATTTGAATCAAAGAATATGTTATAATTATTAAAAATATTTTTTAAAAAATTATAATTTTCATATTTTTTTTCAGATAAAATTATTTCTTTTAAGTTGATATTTTGCAAATTATAATCATATAAGGAAAAATATGTATCATCAAAATCTTTTAATAATTCAATATGTTTCATATCATACTTATTATATAACATTTTCAAAATATTCTTGCTACCATTATCATTTTGATCGTTATTTATACTTCTATTATTATTATTATTATTATTGTAGTTGTAAAAACAATTTATCTTTTTTTTGTTATATTCATAGAATATTTGATTAATAACAAAGTAGTCATAATTTATAAAATATTTTTTATAATATCGTATATATAAAAATAAAATATTGTCTCTTATGTATCCAAATGTGTAAATATTTTTATATTTATCTAAAAATTCTAAAAATAAAAATTCAATTGATTTTTCTTTTCCCTTTTTCATTAAATTAGTATATTCATAATTGCCGTATTCATTTTGTGAAGAATAATAACATAATGTATTAAAAAATCCATTAATAATATAATAATTATATTTATTTAAAAACAATAAATAAAATACATGATTATATAAATAAGTTTCATTGTATTCTAAACATTTTATTACACTAATATTTTTTTTCGTTTTATCCAATAGAAAATGAACATCTTTAATTAATTTTTCTTCTTCTATTGAGATCTTTTCTTCATTTTCGCTTAAATTTATTTCATCTATAAAATCGTTATTAATATTTATATGATCAAAAGTTAGATGATGATCTTCATTATTTCTGTCATTTATCTTTTTTTTTTCATTCTCTTCGTTGTAGTTAGAATTATATCCCTTTATTAATGCCTTTCTTGTTGACATAAATTTGTTTTTGTGAAAAATAGAAAAACTTGTATATTTCAAAGAATAATTGTATAAATAAATGAAGTTATTAATCTTGTTAAATATAGTCTTAATAACATCATATTTATAATTTTCATTTAAAAATACTTCAGTAATTTCTTCTTCATACTTACAAGAGCATTTATTTATTTTCTTTTTTTCAGAATTACTTTGTAATTCACATATACTTTTTTTATTATTAGAATTCATGTAATTATAACAGTGTGTATCATCTTTTTTGTCTTTTAAATATATAGGTTCATAATAATCACATACATGAGTAGTTATATTTTTAAATGCACTAAAAATATTAGTTGAATAACTACTTAAGAATTGATATATATTTATTTTACTTTTTCTTATGTTATCATCAATCTTTTTTCTTAGAAATAATTCATAAGAAAAGTCATGACAATATTTATTAAAAATGTTATCAAAAGAAAAACATTCCTTTTCTTTTCTTTCATTAAAAAAAGCATAATTATATAAATAATTTAGTATGAATAAACACTTCTTATGTGTTCTTACATTCTTTTCGCATAATAACTTCAATAACAATTGGATAAGCATATTTATGTTTTTTTTTTTTATTTCAAATAATATATATAAACAAACATTATTTTCATAGTTATTTTTTTCTTCTTCTTTTTTATTTAAATTTATGTTATTTTTCTCTACCTTATCTTTTTTATTATCATCACTTTCACTATCCTCATAACTATCATCTGAGCTAAAATATTCATAAAAAAAATTTTTACTTAATGAATTATTTATGCTATTAATATATTCATCCTCTTTATTCTCTCTTTTTTTTTCTTTTATTATTTTGATATTTTGATATTTTGTTTTTTTCAACTTTCTTTTAAAAAAATAAAGCGGAAAGGACGTTAATAAAAAGGCAGTTAAATCTAAACAAATCTCTCTAACATAAACATGTGAATCTCCAATATCATTTTCATACACATATTCTTGTAAGTATAAAATTATTACTTTTATCATTTTATTTATATTTAAATTTAAATTGAATATTTCTATATTTTTTTTTTTACTCTTCTCTAACACAATATTCCAATCTATTTTTTTTTTTACAAAGTTAATCTTTTTTTTCATATAAAAGCATGTGTTTCTTCTTTTTTTTTTATTTAGATTATTTAATTTTACATTTGTCTTGTATTCATTTTCTTTTTTATAATTTTCCATATTTTTGTCACATATGTCTTTATTACAATCTAAAGCGATACAAGCTTTATCATCATAATTAATTAAACTATCATCACTAGAACTTTCACTACTGAACTGTTTATCCTCTATATTTTCCATGTATGTTTTCTGATCTTTATGATTTTCACTATTTGAATTTGCGTTATTTTCTGTATATTCATTTAAAGAATATTCTGATCTTTCATTATAAGCAGTTGTACTTTTATTATATGGACGTTTTTTCAATTTCATTTTTTGAGGATTTTTTGATTTAATTAGACCTTTAAAACTTATTGTACATTTATCATAAACTTTTAAAAAATCACTTATACATTTTTTTCTGAGTTTATCAATTATATTAAATAGTCCTAATAAACAGTATATTTTCATATTAAAATCAATGGGATATGTGTCAAAATTTATTTTTTTAAAAAAACAAATATCATTTTTTATTTGATGATTTATTTTAATATCTGAATTTTCTATTTTTACATCATTCATTTTGCTCATTTTATTATTTAATGAAAATTTTTTTATTTTATAATATGTTGTACTTTTTTTCAAGATATTATAAAAAATTTGAATTGTTTTATCATAAATATGTGGTATAATTTCCTCGTTTACAAAACATAGAAGTATAAGATATCCTTTTAAATGTAGAAAATTGTTTTTCTCTTTTATAATTTTACAAAACACTTCATATATATAATCAATAGCGCTACCTTTGTTTAATATGTATATAGGCATGTAATAAAATATTTTTGAAGCTTCAAATTGTATAATTTCATTATAATGAAATAAGTTATTATGTAAAACTTCCATGAAAAAAGTGTAAGTGTTTTTTTTTACACTAAAATAATTACATTGACATACACTTTGTATTAATAAACATAAAGAATGTCTTAAAATTTCTCCTTTTTTGTATTTATATATTCTTTTTTTTTCACTATAAACAATTATTTTCTTTATCTCATTTTGTAATGTTTCATCAATATTTTTTTTTAATTTTAAAAGTATTTTAGATATACATATAATAGAACCATGTTTTACTAAAACATTTTCTTCATAACTTTTCTTTATTAAAAATGGCAGAATAACTTTAATAAAGTAATCTTCATCAACTTCCGATAAATTTGCTAATGATTCAGATGATAATATTCTTATGTTAATATTTTCATGAAATAATTTATTCGAATATAAATGATATATAACTGGATATTTATACAAAAAAAAATTACAAACAATCTTTGCTTTTAAAATTATAGATTTTTTTAAATTTATTAATTCACTGAAATTACAAGTAGATAAAAGATCAATATTAATATTAAATATATCTTTTTTTATTTCATTCATGCATTTTGTATTTTTTTCGAATATAATTTTTTCTTCATCATTACAATTAAGATTATCGTTAATTTCGTTCAAAGAACAATTTGAACTACTTTTTATATTTTCATAATAATTACTAATGTTTGAATGATTAAAAAATAAATTGATAAATTGAAGTATTTGTAAAAATAATTGCTCTTGATTATTATAATGTGTACTTATATTTTTATGTATAACATTATCGCAACTATGTTTTACATTATTCATAGTTGTAATAGGAGAGTCACTATTATTAGTAGTAACAGTAGTAGTATAACTATTATTATCATCATTCTTACTATTTAAATAATTTTTTATTTCATATAAAAAGTTAAATTTTCCTATGAAGAATTGTAATAATGACATAGCTGATTTTCTAATATTAATGTTGTCTTCAAATAAGGATAAAATAATTAATTTTATAAATATTAAATGAAATAAAAAAAAATTTATACTATTGTCGTTTTGTTCATAATAATTTTTTATAAGTATATTATACTTAAATAAGCTATATAACAATACAAAGGAACTGGAATAAATTTTCTCTATATTCGTATATAAGCTTTGGATAATTTTGAGAATAATGAAATTTAAAATTTCTATTGATAGATTGTTCTTATTAAAGATAAAATGAAATAAACTATAATTTATAGAACATAGAATATTACAATCATTATATTTTGTTAATTCATTGAATTTATTAAATATAATTTTAATATTATCTGAACTTAAGTAGATTAAAATATTACCAAAGCTCTTTGACAAACACCATCTAATGTAGCTATTATTATCATTGAAATAAAAAAATAGAATATTTAATATTTCTATTATGTCTTTTTCACATTTATATTTTTTGTTTACTTTTATATTTACTAATTTTTCTATATGTTTTTCTTTGGGTTTTTCTTCTGTACTTTTCTTATATAAAAGGAAAACATCATTAATATTTAAATAAAGAGGAAATTCATTAAAGAGTTCATTCTCTTCATTGCATTCATTATGACAAAATGTATTTGAGCTAGTATCATTTTTATTTATATTTTCTAATTTGAAATCTTCTTTGCTTGAATTTTTTATTGTAAATATTTCATTACTTTTATCAATACTACATTCATTTTGTCTTATTTTGCTTTGTTTTACTGCATCCAATGAATCATTAAGATAATAATTATTTTTTTCTTCTTTGTTATCACTTTTTTCTAAAAATAATAAAGCATAATAACCTAAGCATAGAATTTTTAATGATTTTGAAGTTTGAGTAAAATCTAGATTGTGATGATTTTGAATAAAAAAAAATTTATAAAAATTCGTGTAATTTCTTAGTATATTTTTATCTAGTTTTTTCAAAATTTTTTTATGTGTTAATAAAATCCCATATAAAATTAAATAGGAGAATTTCGTATGGCAATAATATGGAATGTTTGCATTTTTAATTATATAAATATCTTCTGTTAAGTTATTATTTTTTTTTGTTTCAATTTCTATTAATTTTATCATTATTTCCTTAGAAAAAATCAAAAAATGGTTGAAATAAGTTTTAGTTTTATAAACATCTTCTCTGCTTAAAAATTGAGAATATAAAACAGAACAAGCTTCTTTTGATTTTTCATCTTTTTTTATATAATAGTAATATATTTCTTCAATATTATTTAAAAGAAATGTGTTTATATTAATTAATTTAAAAGGTATATATAAGCAAAATGATAACCAAATTATTAAGATATATAAAATAGTCCACCCATTATTTTCATCAGTTTTATTACTTTTCAAATTATTAATGTAATTAAAAGTATTTTCCTCTTTTTTTATAATAAGAAGTAGATCGACTATGCTATTTAAATAAAAAGACTCACAAGGATATAACGTTTTAATTTTTTTTTCTCCTCTCACTGAAATTAATGTGTAATAATATTTATATATTTCTTCTATAATTATATACATTTTTATTTTTTTATTTTCATGCAGTATTTCTTCTTCCTCTACTTTATTTTCATTCACTTCTTTTTTTTCATTAGTATTGTTATCATCTAATAATATAATATTTTCATCGTATGTTATTTTTTGGCTTGTTGTAATATTTTTTTTCTCTTCACAAATTTTTTCATAATTATTATTTTCTCTTTTTTCATATTCTAATTTAGCATTGAAATATGTGCAAATGTTTTTTAAGTGATTAAAAGAGTTTTTCAAAAAAAATAAAAATGAATGAACCAATAAAGCTAAATGAGGATCTAATACATTTTTTATTTCTCTATAGCTATTTAAACAATTACTTAAATATTTTAAATTATCTAAAATGATCAAATAGTGTTTTACTATTTCATTCTCATCATCACTATTTAAATAATTTTTAACTATTTCTATTCTTTTTTCAACTTCTTCATATTCACGAAAAAAGTATGTTTTGTTTTCCATTTAGTACAAATAAAAAAAAAAAAAAAAAATACATACGTATATTTCTTATATATTGAAGTGTATTTAGAAATATATATATTTTTTTTTTAAATTAATATTATTTTGAACTTAAAAAAAAAGAACAAAAAAAAATTAAAGCTTCAAATAAATCTTTTATTTTTGTTTTTTTTAAAAGAAATTTCAAAAAAAAAAAAAAAAATAATAAATTTTATAAAAATGCAATTATTTTTTACTCTTTAAACTCTTACATTAAAAGAATGCCAGATAAAATATATTATTTCCCGCATTTCATTAAAAAACCTGATATGCGTGAAAGTTTAACACTTAGACGTAACAAAAAAGGTAAAAGAAAAAATATCAATAAAAAGAAATTTATCTTAATGATAGGAAATATATTTGCATTAAACGTTATTTTTTAAAAATATATTTTTTAATTTATTTTATAATTTTAATCTTTTTTTTTTTTTTTTTATCCTTTAAGAATTATAAATAATTATACAATATTTTATATATAAGCTTATAATTTTATATTATTTTCTTTTTAAACAAAAAAGTAAAAGTAGTTTTTAGAAATATTAGCGGAGCTACATTATTAAAAAAAAATAAAATATTGATTAACGGAAACGAAACATTTGCTTCTATACTAAATTTTCTTCAAAAAATTTTTAATAAAAATGAAAATATAGTAAGGAAATCTATACTACATTAATATAACGTACATATATATATATAGATATAGATATTATTAATGTTTATCTTTAATTTTTATTTTTTTTTTAATAAAAATATTTAAATAAACTTTTTTTTAGTATTTATACATAAATAATGCCATAAAACCAAATCTTGATGATTTTATATATGATCTTTATGAAGTAATTTTTTTTTAAAAATTTTGAAAATAATTACATATATATATATTTATATATGTATTATTTTCTGATTTTCAGTTATATAAAATTTCAGATAGCTTAAATATTTCATACAGTTTCACACCAGCGTATTAACAGGCAAAATAAAAAAAAAAAAAAAAAAAAAAAAAAAAAAGTATTTAAAAATATATTACAAAATTACATAAATATAGCAATATTTTAAATATATGTTGTACAATTATATATGATTATGTTGTATATTAATAAAATATACATAAATAAAAAAGACAATAAAATTAAAGTCTATAAAGAAGACTAACTAGAACATGTGTCTTCTTTGTTTAATTTTTTTACAATTTCTTGATTAACACAATATTTTGTATTTTTTGATGTGTTTTTTTTTTTTAATGGAACATTTTTATTTACATCATTTATATTATTTACGTTTGATTTATTTTTATTTATTCTCGAGTTTATGTCTTTATTTAGTTTTTTATTTAAATTATACTTATTGGTAAAGTTAACAATTTCACCATCATCATCGCTACTACTACTACTACTGCTACTATTACTTCTACTACCACCTTTAATTTTACTAGAACCATTAGTTGGTACTACAAAATTATATTCTAAATTATTTTTATTTTTGTTTTTTTTTTTATTTAGATTATAGAATTGTGAGTTAAAAATAGCATCTTCTTGCTCTTTTTTTTTTTCCATCATATTATATTCTTCATTTTTTTCTTCCCTTTTGTTATTTTTTTTCTTTAAAATTTTAATATATTCCATATTCTTTTTAATTTTTTCTTTATCATTTTTCTTCTCTTTTTCTAAATTTTGAATTTTTTCCATAAGATATGTTATTCTTGTGTTTTGTTGTTGTATTTTTTTTTTGCAATTTTCTATTTCTTCTATTTTTTCCTTCATAAGTTGATTATATTTTTTAATTTTTTCTTCTAGAGTATTTATTTTACTTTCTTTTGCATTAATATTTTCATTCATTTCATTTTGTCTTTTTAAGTTATTATTTACATCCTGTTTATTTTTCGTACTTTCGCTTTGAAGAATTATTATTTTTTGATTTAAGTTTTTAATGTTTTCATTAAGCATATTTATTTCACTATTTTTATCGTCCAATTTTTTTTTCAAAACATTTATTTGCTCATTCAAATCAGATATATGAATATTTTTATTTTTATCTATACTTGTTAAATTTTTAATTTTTTCCTCTGATATTTCTTGTTCATTTTTAAATTTATTTAATTCTATTAATATTTTTTTCTCAGATTGTTTTAATTTTGTAATCTCTTCTTCCTTTTCTATTCCTATATGTTGTAACTCCTTACATTTTTTAATAAAGTTTATAATCTGAAATATATACACATATATTTTATGTATAATTGTATATAATTATATATATATATAATTTTATATATATATATACTTGTGATGAAAATGATTCATTTTCTTGTTTTAGATTATTTATTTCATCTTTATTTTCAAGTAATATTAAATTTAATTCTTTTATTTGGTTAATTATATTATCTTCTTCTATATTTACACCATTTTTATTTCCATTTGAAATAGAAAATAAATTTTTATTAAAGATTTTTTTAATTTTATTATCTTTCGTTTCTTCTATAAATATATATTTATATAAAAAAAATATTATATCTTATTTATTTAGGAAAAAAAATAATTTTTTTTTTTTTTTTTTTTTTTTTATATACATAGTATTTAACTTTTTAATGGGTATTCAGGAATTTTATTAAGTTTTCTTTCTTTTATTTTACTCATTTAAATTAAGTAAATATATATATATATATTGTACAGATAATCAAACAAAAAAAATTCAATTAAATAAATATATATATGGAAAATGAATTATCTTGAGTGCTTACATAAATTTGTTAATGCACATTCAGAAAATTTTTTACAAAGCCTTTATGCTGTAGTAGAAAGTTCACAAGTATGAAAAAAAAAATAAATCATTTATATAAATATATATATATATATATTAATGAGAAATGTAATAATTAGTATATATAATGTTAAACTCTTAATATTTTACATATAAATTATTATAAATACTTATTTATGTATATATTATTAGCTTTTTGTTTTCGTCTAATATATATTTTTTTTTTTTTGTCTTTTTATTTATAAATATAATTTTTTTTTTATTTTTTTTTTTTTTTCTAGATAGAATGTCTTGAATGCCCAATAGAAAAAACAAGCACAGACAATTTTTTAATAAAAATATACATAAATAATATAGTAAATAAATATATTTATTCTTCTATATATCAATATATATATTATCAATCTTATTTCATTTATTATTTTTTTTATACATTTGCCACTTGTATTATGATATTTAATTTTCTCTTTTTTTTATTATAGATACATAATATTAGAACATTATTATTAACTTGTGTAAATGGGTCAGTAGGAAACTTACTTCATAACACAGATATAGTAAAGAGGGAAAGAAATATTTATTTAGTTGATAATGATACTAGTGATATAAAAACAGAGGGGAAAAAAGACATTAAAAATGAAAAAGATAATAGTAATAATAACATAAATATTGAAGATGATTTTTTAAATAAATGTAAAAAAGTGCATAATATTAGAAAAAGTTTACAAAATACGCATATAAAAAAAAATTATTTTGTTAATTCACAAAATAATATATTAGATTATTACATATAAAGAATATTTCGTTAGTTTTTTTTTTTTTTTTTTTTTTTTATGTATACTTGTTATGCTTATTTCGTTAAAAACAAAAACAAAGAAATCAAAAAAAATTAAATATATAAAATAAAGAAATAACAAAAAGAACTGTAACAAATATAATTATTTTTTTAAAAGAGTGATTTATTTTTTTAGTTACAAATTAACTGCTCTAATTTAAAAAATTATTTTTTTTCTGAATATTTGTAAGAAGGGTTACTTTTGGTAAAATAAAATGTATGTTTTTTAATTTTTGATTACATTTAACTGTTTGTTTTTTTTGTAGAAACAAACACATCTTCAAGTTGATAATTTTTGTATATATCATCTATTTCCTCATCTATTTTACTTTCAAAATAATAGTTTGATGTTATATTAAAATTCATCATATTATTAACACAATCAAAAAAATTCTCCACATTTCTTACAATGTTATTTATTTTATTAGTGAGTAATTCTCCAAATGAGCGTGAACTATAAATTTTTCCATTAAAAATGCAGAACATTTGAACAGTTTTACTACAAATTATATTTTTTAATTTAAATCTATGGGTTAATGAAATATGAAATATTGAATTTGTATTATAATATATATGAATATTTACTAAATCATTTGGTTCATTACTCTTTAAAATACTTAAATTGTCATAAGTTACACCAAAAATATAACCCTCTTCATCATCACTAATATTTTTTCCTGATCTAATTTTTTCATTTAAAGATAAGTGACTTCGTGATGTGTAAAAAGGTGATGTATAAAAATAATTTAATGCATTCTCTTTGTTATTTAATATATTTTTTGATAAATATAAATTATCAACATATTCAATTTTATTCTCCTTTTTTAATACAGATTCGTAATAAGGTTCTTCCATTATATATTTTTTATTTTTTAAAAAAATAATTCGTTTTCAATTCTATTTTTTATTTTATTTTTACTAAATCGTTTATTATTATCCTTCCTTTTTTACTGATTTAATTTTTCTATTATTGTTATTAAAGTAAAAAATAATGCAGTTTATATTATTTTGTCAAACACTTGAATTTTTTTTTTTTTTTTGAAATCACAAAAAAATTATCAAATTTTATACTTTATCATTCTTGAAAATTTTATTTATATTAAAAAGTGATTTTATACTCAAAAAAACATTATAATTGAATAGGAGTTTTGTTTTTTTAAAATAAAAACAAAAATTTATTTTTTTTTGAAGAAATACATATAAAAATGGTTATATTATTAAAAAAAATTTATAATAAAAAAATATACTGATTATAATATATATAATTTTTGAAAAAACTTCAAGAATTATATTTTATTCATAAATTCTTTTTAATTCATAATTTATCATATATTAGGAAAGTGGTAAAAATATATAAAATGAAAGCATTGTTTAAAGTATATAAGAATGTGATAATAATACTAATAAACGAAATTATAAAGAAAATATTTCTAAAAGATAAAAATACAAAAAAATTATTAGATATGCAATTAAAAGTAGTTTTAAATATGTCTTTATATATTAATTTGCTTAAAATGGAGAATTTAATTTAAATGAAAAATTTAGATTAGTTATTATATATATATGTAGATATATAGATATATTATTTTTAGGCATAGAATATGTTATATATTCTTTTTTTTATATATATTTTTAATTTATTCACTAATTTATTGTAAAAAAAAGTACGAGAATTTTCCAGTTACACTATATCATCAACTAGCATTTTATTTTTTAAGCAAATAGAATTATGATGTAAATTTATAAATTTATGAAATGCTTTAAGATAAAAAGGAAAATTTTTTATTTTTAATTCTTCAATTTTTTCATTTATTTTAGTAATTTTATTCTTATCATCAGTTTTTTTTTTTTCATTTAGAAGATTAATTATCATAGCATCATTATTAATCATATAATCTATTATATTTGTTTTGTTATATTTTAGTTCATAAATGCATTCGTCACTTATTATACTACTTTCACTGTTGTTAATATATTAAATTTCAATGTTTTAATTTAATATTTTTTCAAACAAAACATAAGCAGCTCCCCTTAAAAATGATTTTTCTCTATCGTTAATAATGTAAATAAAAATTATATTATTAAAACTAATTATATTTTTTACTATGCTTATACAACTTGATAAAATATCATTTTCAACTTCATTTTATCGTGTATCAATTCCATTTAAATCTAAAATTATAAAAAAAGGAATATTTTCTTCTTTTATTACCTCTAAAAAGTTTACTATTCTTTTTGCTTCTTTACTACTTAACAGTTTTCCATTGTTATTATTTTTTCCCCCAAGAATTTTTTTTTTTTTTTTTTCCTTTTCTAACTTTCTTAATATATTATTATATTTATATAAATGTTTTGCTATTATTGTCATTTTTTCTTCATTACAATTTTTTTTCCCCTTCATGTTTAAATAATCCTCTTTAAGTTTTATAGTATCATTTTCTAATGAATTCATATTATCTATAGTAGAAAAATTAGTAATTTCTAATTTTTTTTTTTTTTTTTTTCTTTTATTACTTTTCATTATAGATATAAATGACACAGGAATACCTCCTAATGTTGATCTTCTCATTTTAAGGCTCTCATTCAAAGAAAATGTGATAGAATTTTTATCAATAATTCTATGAGATGAAAATAAATTTTTAACTTTTCTATTCACAACATCAGTATAAATATTATTATCCTTATAATTTTTCCTACGAAATTCTTTGTTCAAATCTTTTGTATAATTTAACCATGATAATATATTTATTATTCCATCATAATCATTATCTACAACCATTTTAGAAAAATCAACTTTTTTCATTATTCTATCACCACTAATTAATAAGTTTTCTTTTTCATATTTGTTTTTTATGTTAAAATGTGTATGCTTTTTTGTAATAATGTTTATCATATGACTACTTAATAATAAAATTGTTGAGTTTTTTTTTTTGAATAACCCTTTTAAAAATAGCTAAAAGCGACGTACAAAATCCCATACATCTGCTACTAACAAAAGAAATTAAAATGGAATTTTCTCTATCCAATAAAATCTTTTTAATTAAAATACTACACAGTTTTAAATTTGTAGAACCATACTCATTGTTTTCACCTAAGATACCTTTTATAATAAACTTTTTGTTATTATTTTCAATTTTTTCTTCACAAATTATATCATTTTTTATTTTTTTAATAATCATCTTTCTCTACATAGAAGTATTCTATGCCCTCATTTTTTCTATTTTCATTTATCTATTTTACTTTTATGTTGTTTTTTAGAATATCAAATATTTTTATATCGGCTCCTAAGTTATTTGTTAGGTAAACTAAAGGAATTTTATATATAATGATTAAATCAAAAATATTTTTTAAAAGATTAAGTTCTTCATAACCATATGAACCACCTCTTATCATTACATTATCAATGAAAATAATTAATTTTCTTCCTTTTGAGTTTAATTCAGTTTTCACAAAAAATAAAAATGCGTTAACACCTTCATTCCCATTTTCTATTTTGTTATATTCATTTAAAACAATAGTGCTACTTAAATCATAAGAGTTTTTATAATTATTTAAAATATAATAACTATTATTCATCTGACTATTAAAATCATTATCATTTTTATTTAAATTTCTATCTTCATTATTATGCTTATTACTTTTTATATTATAATTAAAAACACCATATGTATTAATATGATGACATACTTTTGATGTTCTTGAATTATTTTTTAAATTATTTTTCTTCTCACAACTTACAATTTTTTTAACATTTGCATTAGAAGAATCTATAACTAAAATTTCCTTTTTTATATCTCTACTATTATATTCAAGAGGATTAGTATTTAAATTTAAATCAAATAAAGAATCATTAGTTTCTTCTTTATTTAATAAATAAAATAAATTTTTTTTTTCATTAATGTTTTTATGATATCTATTTAAGTCATAATTTACAAAAGATATTTTGTTTTTTCTCATAAAGTCAACATTTTTCCTACTTGAAATGGCATAAATCTGTCTAAAAGTTAAAAAATTATAATAATATGGATTATTAAATATTGATGCCTTAAAAATTTCTATAAAATCATATAAATAAGGAGTATTTAAACTTTTTGCTTTAATTTTATTTTTTTAGAAAACTATTTATATTAAATATACTTTCATCAAATATCACATTTGATTTTAAACTTATATAATGTAACTTTTTTTTTTTTAATTTTTTCATTGAATATATTATTTGCTTTTAATATATAAGGTTTTAATTTGAAACTATACTTTATGGCATTAATGTCTATATTAATTTCTTTTAATATATTAAAATGAAGATAATTGCTATATAGAATGTTAATTTTAATAATTGTTAATAAAAATGTTAATATAACTAATTCCATTAGTATGAAAAAAAAAAATATCTTTTTAAAAAGTATATATTTATTTCTTTTTCTATAGTATACATATGTATATCAACATATTTATCATTTGTTTCTTTAAACATATATACATTTTTAAGATAATTTTGATAGTTTCTGAATTTTTTTTCCTTACTAATTTCCTTTAAAAATAAATCATGAGATTTGCTTACCTCAAAATTATTATCCATTTTAAAAATAAATAAAAAGTCATTTTTTTTTCAAACTTAACAGAACTTCCTAGATATGCATGAATATTTTCAAACTTTTCTAATATTCTAAAATTATAAAATTTTTTTAAGAAATTTAATTTACTACATAATAATTCCATTATTTTTTTTTTTATCTTAATTAGCAATATCTATATTAGAATGATCAGTTCATTTGCATAAATAATTAAGAAAACTATAAACAAAAATTAACATTTTTAGATTTTATAAAAACTTAATTCAGTTTAAAAAAATATAGAAATTAATATATCAATACTTTTGAAACAAGATCTGTATTAATTTGTCCAATGTGTTAACACCCTTTTTCATAATAAACTTTTGTCGAAAAGTAAACAAGCTATTAAGCATTTATATTTTCGTATTTAAATAAAAAAAAAAAAAATAATTATAACATTTTCTATGTATATCTTCTTTTATATATATTTTTTTTTCTATATGAAAAAAAAATATTAAGTCTTACGTTTATTTTGGCATTTCATTTTTTTTTTTTTTTTTTTTTTTTTTTGTATTAGGAAAAAAAGGAAAAAAAAAAAAAAAAAAAAGATAAACACAAATAAAAAAATAATCATTCATATTAATTAACATTTCTTTAATTATTTAACTTTTAACAAATATAAAAATATGTATTGCTAAAAATAAATAAGAGGAATATGCATATATATATAGATATATGCCATTTAATTTATCTTTTAATATATATTTTTAATTTAAAAAAAATAGTATTATTAATGAATTATAAAATAGTGTAATAAAATTAAATTCGTATATATAAATGTTTGTGTATATATGTATATATTATAAAATAAGGAATAAAAATAATATACTATGACAAAAGGGAATATTATAAGTTATTAGTATAAGGTATAAATAATAAAGAATTTTTATAAATATTAAAAAACATAAAAAAAAGAATACACATTCATATATATTCATTGAGTGAAAAAAATTATTACTTATATGAACTAATTTGATTAATAAGTTGTATTTTTTGTTCTTCAGATAAAATTTTAAAAGTGTTGTAAAAATCATTTAAGGTTTTTTTGTATAATATATCATTAGATAACTCCTTTATTGTTTTCAAAGTTTTTTCGTTTAAAATTTTTTTACATGCTTCATAATCATCTTCCTCAGATCCACTAATATCATCTATGATCTTTTTTATTTCATCAGATTTAATTAATGAGTTACTGTATTTTTTACTATAAAAAATTAAAAAAAAAATAAAACAATTATTTGTTATACTTAAAAAAAAAAAAAAAATTAAAATATAGTATAAAAAAAAAAGGAAATATAAATAAAAATATATATATGTAATACAAATTTATGTAATATTTTTACTTTAAGATTTTTATTAGTAATCTTCTTAATAAGCGATAATAAAAAAAGGAACGAGCATTTTTCCATGGAACGATTTTTTTTATTACTCCTTTTGATTTCATGCAAGTTGATACATCGTGTAAATCGGCATATCTATGACATACTTGCAAATAAAATGGTAAAAGTTCTTTTTCTTTTTCTTCTATTTCCTTTTTTATTTTAGATATTTCTTCATCCTATATAAAACAAAAAGGTATATTTTTTAATATATTTACATACATTAAAGAAATTTCTTATTTAAATAATATACTTTAATACAATAATATATATATATGAAATGAATAATAAAAAAAAAAAAAAAAAAAAAAAATTTTTTTAAGAAACAAGTAACGTGCAATTTTTTTTTTTTTTAAAATATATTAACCTGTGCAGTTGATAATTTTTTATTTAATTCTATTATTGAAGAATCGGTATTATGCATTAATTTTCTAATTTCTGGGAATCTAAATTTAATTTCAACAATTCCAGGTGGTTCCAATATACCACCTTTGCTAGTGGTGTCAGCATACATTTCAATAATTTGACTATTCAACGTTTCATCTACAACTACCCAAGAACCTCCCCTTAATTCACCAAAAATTGGTATATAAACAAAAACAGGATGCTTGTAATTAACTAGTTGATTAACTATCATAGACCCAAACTTCAAAATACTATTAAACATATCCATCGAGCCACCAGAAAAACCTCTCCAATTGGCAAAAACGAATAAAGGCAAATTTTCCTTATTAAAATCCTCAATAGCTTGAGCAGTTTTATATGAATTATCTGGAAAAAAAACACATGGTGCCTGAGGGGATTTTACTGATTTTGTTTTTAAAACTGGATCACATGGAATAGTTTTCGTCACTAAATTTTTATTAACAGCAATAAAACCAACAGGTATAGAACCTAATTTTCCTCGTCCTGTTATGATACCTTTTCCCCATTCATTCATATATTCAAAATAGCTATTTTTATCTAAAAATCCTTGTTTTGTATCTGTTCCTTTAATTAAATCAATAACATTTAAATTATCTATATCATCTGCATCAATATCATTTATTTTCTTAATAAAAAATTTCATATTTTTCTCTTGATCTATTGTCTCTACATACTTATTATTTATTTTATTTTCACGTCTCAAATATTCAGTATTTCCTTTATTATTTTTTTCCGAATTTTCTTCTACGTTATTTGATAAGTTATTATCTAAATTGTTAACATCTTTTTTTTCTATATGTCTTTCTACGTTCTCATTAATTACACAACTGTCACATGTTTTTGTAAATTCTGGATTGTTTTCATATTTTTCCTTTTCATGCTCTTCTTGTTCTTTTTCAATAATATCATAATAATCATTACTTGTTTTAGGTACATAAGATAACCATTTAATAATTTTATCTACTCCATCTTGATCATTTTGTGCTTCCAATTGTGAAATTCCATTTCTCATCATAATGTTTACACCTCCTAATTGCTCATTACTAACATAAACTTTTTCACCTAATAGTTTATTTAATGCATTAAATCCTGTTAATAAAAGAGAAGATCCTTTTTTCTGAATAGTCCTTTTACCAAGTCTTACTAAATATGCACCAATACCAACACTTCTACCTGTAACATATGATAAGGTAAAAATTTGTTCATAAGCTTTTGAAGTTTCTCCTGCTATTAATCCGCTTCCCCTTAAATTTTCTACACCAACAGGATTTTTCAAATTTCCTACAATACCATCAATAATATACCTTTTTTCATTATTTTCTATAACTTCTCTTAAAAATACAATATCTTCTTTGTCTATTTTATTTTTCACATCTTCAGTTATATATATATAATTATAACCTAATTCCTTCTTTTTTTCATCTTTCCAGCTTATTTTTATTTTATCCATAAGAAAATTATACAAACCAATTCTTGCACCAGAATTACATGAAATATAAATACGAGGAATTTTTTTTTCCCTTGCATAACTGGATATTCCATAGAACAACTCATCTTCTAAAATACTAAACGATCCACCAAAAGTGGTAATATCATTTATTATAAAAACTACATCTCTTCCTTTGCTATATTCATCCGTTTTTATGTTCATTAATAAACCAATTACACTCATTTTATTTTGTCCTAAATCTAATTTGTTCGATAAATATAATGATTTTTTTATTTTAATTTCGTAATCACTTAAATTATCGTAATTTTCAAATAATGAATTATCATTTGTACTTTCCTTTTTTTCATCAAAAATTTCATTTGGATTTTTTTCCGAAATATAATCTAATTTAAATTCTTTTATGCTATTAATATAATTGAAATTGCTATTTAAAGTTTTATTCATTCTATTTAAGGATATATTAATTAATTTAATAAAATCGTAAGCATATATTGTGTCAGTATCTCTTGCTCTTTTTCTTTTTAAATATACAGAATCAATTTTGAAATCATAATTATCTACTTCTTCAATAACGTTTTTTTCATTATCAAACAAAACGTGTAATTTCAATAATTTTTCTAATTTTAATTTTGGTCCTGTTTTTATATCTTCATTTGTTTTGGTATATATGTTAATGTAAACATCATTAACATAATTTTGTATTAATAGTTCATTGTATGAATTAAGAAAATTTTTATATACCTCTTCAATATTATTGATTTCTTCAACATTATCAATTATTACGCTATATATAACATAACTACTTATTTTATTATATGTAACTAATGGATTCATTCTACCAATTTCTATATCATTTAATGATTCTTTTAATTCTTGCATAAAATCATTATAAATCAATTTTTTTTCTTCTATAAATGAGTTTTCTGTTTCCTTTATATCATTACTTTCTAATTTCTGAATTTTGTATTTATTTAGTTCCTTCAAATTATTCAAATCAATGAGCTTGTGAGCAAATAAAGATGTGTTTTTATTGTCATTCTTATATGATCCTAAGAAGAGTTTGGTTTTAGTAAACTTTTTTTCTCCTACATTTTTTATTTTATAATTTTTTAAAATTTCTTTGAAAGAAAATATATATTTTTCAAAAGGTAATAAATTCAAATTCTCTTCATTTTCAGTATTTGTTAAATTCTCTGATTCTTTTCCTTTCCATTCATATATATCGCCGTAATTATTCATGGAATAATTATATACGTATAAATTATTACATTCTTTCAAAAGAGCATCCAAATTATTTTCAATAGAACTAAAAAAATTATCATTTTTATTTATAATGTGTATATTATTTAAATGTGTATCTGTTTTTAATTCTTCCTTTAATATATTATTTATATCTATTGTGTCTTTTTCATTTAAAATCAAAATATTATCAAATTCTGAATTATTTATTGAAAATTTCAAGAGATTGTTAGAAACCCAAACAGTTTTAATATCAAAATATTTATATAAATTTTTTAAATAAATCTCTAAAAATATGTAATTATTTTGAGAGTTGAATAACGAAGGAACAAACATGTGAATATTGCTAGAATCTTTTAAAAATATTTCTATTATTTTTTCATAATTGTTACTATTAATTAACTCTTCAATTTTAGAATAATTTATATTATTATTCTTCATATAAATATTCAACTCATTTTTTTTGTTCTCCTCAATTGTATTATAATTTAATATGCTTTTAAAGTATTCATTAAGTTC
Organism: Plasmodium gallinaceum; assembly: GCF_900005855.1. Taxonomy (NCBI): domain Eukaryota; phylum Apicomplexa; class Aconoidasida; order Haemosporida; family Plasmodiidae; genus Plasmodium; species Plasmodium gallinaceum. The sequence continues at coordinate 1,525,119 of NW_021628238.1, read as the reverse complement.
ATAGTGCTTATATAAATATATTATTAATCTTGATAATAAAACTATATTTCCAAATATCTTTCCTTTGAATGTTTCTAATACTTTAATTTTATCTAAAATATATGATGGTAATACAGTTTCTCTATTTTTTATTAAATATGATAATATTTTTTCTACAAATTGTATACTTAAATAATTGTATGTATATGCATGAATAATTTCATACTGTTTTTTTTTATCACTTATGCTATTATATAAAATATCATATATTTCTACTTCTGTTATACTTTCTTTTTTAGAGAATAAATTATTATATTCTATAAATTTATCTAATATGTAATTAACGTTATTAAAAAAACCATCCTCCTCTAGTAATTTTTTAAAACATTCTTCGTAATTTTGTTCATAACCTTTTAACAAATATTCTATTCTTTTCATATTAGGTATATCTAATAAAAAATTGTTATTTTTTGGTATATTATCAGGTGTTTCATTATTATTCATTTTGCAACCATTTGATGAGTTATCATTTGATGAATTATTATTTGTTGTATTGTTTGATGAATTATTATTTGTTGTATTGTTTGATGAATTATTATTTGTTGTATTGTTTGATGTTTCATTATTTGTTGTATTATTGTTTGTTATATTTTCATTTGATGAATTATTATTTGTTGTGTTGTTTGATGTTTCATTATTTGATATTTCATTATTTGATAATTTTTCATTTGATGTATTCCTAGTAGAAACAATTTCATATGACGTGTTATTATTAGTTATGTTATTACTAGTTGTATTATCAAATGATAAATTATCATTTGTTACATTGTTATTTGATAAATTATCATTAGTTAAGTTTAAATTAGTTAAGTTATTCGTCAAGTCACTTTCTATTGAATTATTGCTAACCCAATTATTCAAGGAATCACTATTAATAGAATTATAATTTGTAGAAATATTTATTAAGTCACTAATAGTAGAGTTATCATTAAGTGTATTATTATTAGGTAATGAATTAGTATTAGGTGCATTAAAATTGGTTAAGTATGTTTTCATACAATTCAATTTATTATTTAAATAGTTTATTGGCATTATTTTTTTTTCATTATGATTTTTATGAGAAAATAAACGAAATATTTTCTTTTTATGCTTTAAAAATAATCTTTTCTTTTTATTTTCTCCAGGTGACATCTCTTCTTCTTCATAAATTACATCATAAGAATTTTTTTTTCCTTCTACATATATTGTATCTTCTTTTGTTAATGTTTTATATAAGTTTCCAACATTATTTGATATATTTCCTCCTATATTTCTTTCTTCATTTAAAGATGTATTATTTTCTTCTTCGTTTAATTTTAAAGTTTCCATCTGTCTAAAGGAAGTATCCCTATTAATATTATCATTATTATTTTCATTATTATTTTCATCATTAAATTCTATACTTGAGGAAAATACTGGGTCTTTTAATTCATATGCATATTTATTTGATAAATCTAATTGGCCATTGAAAAGTTCAATTTTATTCTCCTCTTCTAATTTAGAATTTTCTCCTTTTTCTATTACTCCCAATAAATCACCTATTTTAATTATACTTCCTTCAGATTTTTTATGTTTTAAAATTCCAGTTTCTGTTGATTTAAAAGTCATAATCATTTTCATTGCTTCAACTTCAATATAGTCTTCATTCTTTTTTACTTCATCTCCATCATTTATTAAATATTTCACTATCTTTCCATTAGTATTGGATATTAAATGAAATGGATTACTAATTTTCGGAATAAATATATTATCTTTTTCTAAATTCATATGTATACCTAAACTATCTTCTGAACAAGTGTATATATATGTTTGATTATGAAAACTTGCAAATATTTTATTATTTTCTTTATCATATTCTGCCATTACTTCTATTTGTTGACCATTAATTTCAAGTTTATATAAATTTTCACCAATGTTAAATCCCTTAAAACAGTATTTCATATTTTCAAATACCATATCAAAAATATATGCATTTTTCACTTTTTTTTTTAAATCAGATGCATTATCATTTTCTGATTTTATACCTATATCATCTCTATTTAAATTATCTTCAACCTTTTCTTTTTCACTCATGAAATAACAAATCAACTTAAAAATTGTAGCACATAATATTATTATATGATAAGTATTGTAATAAATATTTTTTTTTTCTTTTATAATAGTGTCCAGCCAATTCGTTGTTATATTATTATCGATAAAAGCTTTCGATTCTAAAATTTTCGCTAAATATTTTGTAACTGTTTTAATTTCTCCATCTATATTTAATTTTCTTAATGATAAAATCAAATTTCTTCTAGCAATTTCTCTAGTCTCTCCTTTTGCAAAAATATGTCCAATTTGAGAATCTGAAAACTCGTGAACGAACCCATCATTTATAGAAAAGTAACCCCATACATCATTTGAATTCTGAAAATTTATTCTTTTTACCTTTCCTGAAGTTGGTTTGAAACTATCATTACTATTTTCAGCCGTAATTCTTGCTGATATCACATAATTATTTACATAAGGTCTATTATTATAAAAATCAAAAATTTCAATATCCTTTAAATTCTTTGTTTTTAATGTATGCATATTAGTAGATATGTTAGAAATATTAGAAAAATTAGATATATTAGAAACATTAGAATTATTATTTAACATATATTTTTCATGAGTTTCCTTAAATCCATTTTTTCCTTCCTTTTTTATGTGAGATAAATTTTTGTTGGTTATTTCTTCAATTCTGTATAATTTTTTAATATCATCTATATTTTGAAGAGGAATTCCCATAGCTACTTGAAGTTGAATAGCAATGAGATTGCTGTTTGTTATTCCTTCTGATACTGGATGTTCTACTTGTAAACGTGGATTTAATTCCAAAAAATAGTATTTCTGTTTTATTTGATCATACAAATATTCCACTGTTCCTGCACCTCTATACTTAATCATTTTTGTTAATCGTATTGAAGATTTTTCCATTTCTCTAAAAATATCAGGTGGAACAATTAAAGGGGGTCCCTCTTCAAAAATTTTCTGAAATCTTCTTTGAGTAGTACAATCTCTACCACTTAATGAGCAAACATTACCATACATATCCCCTACTACTTGTATTTCTATATGCCTAACATTATTGCATACTTTCATTAAAAATATTGGAGAGTTTGGCAATTCATTTTGCACTTGTTCATATGCCTTTTTAACTTCATTTTCATTTTCTACCTTTCTAATACCTTTACCTCCACCTCCTTGTGATGCTTTTATCATAACTGGAAACCCAATTCTTTTACATTCATTTATACATTCTTCTAAAGAATGAATTGTAGCTTCATTATATATATCTTCACTAATGTTATTCTCAAAATCTTTTATTTTAATATCATCACCACTCCATTTTACAACAGGCACATTCACACTTTGAGCTAAAATATTTGCAGATATTTTATCTCCTAATGCTTCCATAACTCTTCCAGTAGGACCAATAAATATTATATTTTCTTTTTCTAATAAAGTGGAAAGTAAAGGATTTTCTGAACAGTGACCCCATCCTGGCCAAACAGCATCTACATTTTCTTTTTTTGCAATATCTACTATTAGAGGAACATTAGCATAATTATTAATATTTTTTCCTGGAGGAACTTTTATTACTTTATCAGATAAAGATATATATTTTGTATTACTTTTAATATCATCTTCTGTAGCTAATACTATAATTTTGATTAAATTTTCATCATAAAAGTTTTTAAATAACCATTCTTTCAAAGATAAAATACATTTTAATGCTGCCATTCCATTGTTTGCAATTAGTAATTTTTTTATAATTTTATCATTCTTATTTTTTAAAAAATTAAAATACGGATATCTTCTTTCATTTACATAATTTATATATTCTTCATACGCCTTTTTTTTTATTCTGTTTTTTTCTTCGTAAGTTAAAAAATCGGAATTATTTTCTAACACACCGATATTATCATTATTATTTGTAGATTTATCTAATATTTTATTTTCTTTATTACATATGTTTTCTTCTAATATATATTCATTAGTTAAATCGTCTCTATTTACGCCTTTTGAATAAGTTCTATATTCACTATTATTGTTATAATGAATATTGTCACTATTAATTTTATTTTTCTTTTTTAATAGTAAAAAATTATTAGAAATTTTAAAACTATAAAATAATTTATTTAAATTTTTCTTCTTTTTCTTTAAATTCATTTTGTTTATTAATCCTTTATTTAATAAAATGTTATCTGAATTATCAAATAATATATCACTTTTTGACTTACTAAAATAAGAATCCATTAAATTATCTTTATTTAAATTCTGTAAAACATTATTTTTTTCCTTATTATTATAACTTAAATTATTATCTGACGAATGTTCTAAGTAATATTTACTTTTGTTATTTTCACTCAAATATTCATAATTGTAATCATTTGCATCAACAGAATAATTTTCATTAACACTATTTTGAACTTCATTATCATTAGATGTTATATTTAAAAAAACCTTATTAAGTTCATTTTTCTTGGTATATGTATTATTTCCACTTTTAGATAAATAATGTTCACTAAAAATGTTTTGAGTATTTCCTTTTTTATTGTTTGATGTTTTATCAAAATTTTCAGAAAAATTATGAAAATTTAAGGAAAATGATGTATTTTTAGAATCATTCTTTGGAGTATCTAAATATTTAGATCTATTGTTTTTAAAAAAAGAATGAAATATTTTAGTTCCTTTTGATACAAATAATGGAATTTGTCTATTTCTATTGTTTACATGGAGAATATTATGGTTTCCCTTTATACTATAGCATATTTCTCTAGTATCTTTTTCATTAAAGTTATTTTTATTAACATTATTATGCATGTGTAAATAATGTATGTTTCTATTTTTTATGCACTCTACAAGTTTTTCAAATATTAGAACAAACAAAAATAATGATAAAAAGTTTTTAATCATTTTTTGATTTTACTCCATTTACGTTTATTTTATCTTATTATTTAACATTTCATGTACACTTTTTTTCTATCACCTTGTCACTTTTATTTATATCTTTATTTTTTCCCCCTTTATATATGCTTATTTGACCTTTTTGTCATATAAATATGTATTCCAAATTTTTTCTTTTTCTTTTTTTTTTTTTTTCTTTATATAATTATTTTTACTTTTTTATATTTCTTTTTGTTATTTTTTTGTATGTTTCATTAATTGAATTTTTTTTTTTTTTTTTTTTTTTTATATGAATATTTTAATTATACAAGTTTATTTTATAAATAAAAACAAAATGAAAAAAAAAAAACAAAAAACTGTATATAAATAATAAAAAAAAAAATTCATATAAAATAATGCTTTTATTAATAATATATATAACATAAAAATCTTATCATTTTTATATTATTTTTTTCTGATTTCTAAAAAAAAAATATTATAGTGTTAAAACAAATTTACGTTTAAATAATAAATATATCAATTTAATAGTGTATGTATCTAGAATTTCACAAATGTTCCTTTTTTTTTTTTTTTTTTTTTAATATAAATTAATAAACTCAAAATTTTTTTTTCTCTAGTATTATCGTTTTTTTTTTTTTTTTATTTTAATATATATTTTTTTAATTTCGCTTAACAATCTTAATTATTTCACAATTTTTTTTTTTTTAAATATTAAATTTTTTTTTTTATATTTTCTGTAGCACTCGTAAAATTTTTCTTTACTGCATATTTTATTTTTAAGAAGTTGCATTATTCATNTTTTTTTTTTTTTTTTATTTTAATATATATTTTTTTAATTTCGCTTAACAATCTTAATTATTTCACAATTTTTTTTTTTTTAAATATTAAATTTTTTTTTTTATATTTTCTGTAGCACTCGTAAAATTTTTCTTTACTGCATATTTTATTTTTAAGAAGTTGCATTATTCATTCAAAAATTTTTTATTATTGCATTAGTCTCAATATAAACTTAAAATTATGAATATTTTTTTTATTTAAAAAATATATAATAAATAATAATTTTATAAAACAACACACACAAATATATAAATATATAAATTATATATATATATATATACATATAAATATATATACATATACAAATATATATATATATAAATATATATGTATATATATATATATATATATATATGCATATATAAATATATATGTTTATATATATATAAATGTATATATATATATATATATATATGTATAAATAAATTTGCACAATTCTAAAAAATTTTAAAAGTATAAAACTAAATTTAACTAAAACCTAAAGTATTATGAAGAATAAATTATATTTATTATGAATCTTTTTTTTATTTTTTATACTTATAATTAAATTATTTATTAATTTCTGTTTTTTGTCTAAAATATATACGCTAATTTTATTAAAAAGTAAAGTAGATTTTATATATATTGTATATATATAAATGTATTTATTTTCACAAATATATAGATCCAAAACAGTGTCTTAAATTATAATTATAAAAAAATTTTTATATAAAACAGGAAATATAAATAATACTTAAGAAATTTAGGTTTTGTAAATATAACAAAATTATATATTTATAAACAAATATTAATAGAAAATTCATAAAGATATTGCATACTTACATAATAAAAAAATTAAACACGGATATTATATCTTTTTTTTTTTTTTTTTTTTTTTTTTTTTTTTTTTTNTTTTATTTTTATTGTATTACAATTTTTTAAAATCTCCAGTATGCTATAATTTTTTCAGAGTTTCTACGTGGTTTAAAAAAAAATTAGAGCATGCAAAAAAAAAAAAAAAAAAAAAAAAAAAAAATGAAATACATATATAAAAAAAAATTAAGATCTAAGTTTAGATAATTTTGGTTATAAAAAGCATAAGATCTAAAAAGTAAAATATACAATGTAATATATTAAACACAAATTAAAAAAAAAAAATATTAAAAAAAAAAATATTAAAAAAAAAAAATTATTAAAAAAAAAAATTGTTAAAAAAAAAACTATTAAAAAAAAAAAAAAAAAAAAAAATTA
>NW_021628238.1:1503503-1517102 GCF_900005855.1 Plasmodium gallinaceum | reverse complement strand
TTTTTTTTTTTTTTTTTGTTCTTAATTTTTTAAAAGTAAACGTTTTCTCCAATTTAATAATTAAATTTACATCTACACAATTTTTTCTTTCTACTATGAAATATGCTGAATATTATATTAAACAAAATATAGTATCAATAAATATCCAAATAAATATTTTAGATAAATCTTTATTTAATGATTTAATAATTACAAAAAATATATTAAATCACATTAAAGCTTTTGTCATAATTAAAAAAAAAAAAAAAATAAGAAACTTCAATTTATATAAAATTAAGTTGCGATTAATTTATAACGATACAAATGAGCATATATTTTTAAAAAATAATAAGAAACAAATAAAATCAAATATTGCTAATATCAAAAATGTTGAAAAAGAAAAAGTGAATTGTTTTGAAAAAAAATATTTGAATTGTAATAATTTGAGTAAAACACAGGAAAATAAACTTTTTTTTAAAGATAACCATGATTTATGTAACAAAACTATATATAATAACAATGAAAGAAATAATTTAAATAATGAAAGTAATAACAGAAATAATCTAAATATTCCAGTAAAAATAGAATTAAAGGAAAGAGAAGAAGAAGAAGATGAAGAAAAAAAAAGAAAGAAAGATTATAACAAAAAGATAATGACAAATACATCAGAAAGCATATTAGGTAATAATATTTTTATGAAGAAAATAAAAAAAATAAATGAAGAAAATGGATTAGATTATTTTGATATATTTGATGTATTAAGAGAAAAAAATGTTTTTACAAAAGATTTTTCTTTATTTAAAAGAAAGTATTTTTGTAAATATCTATTTTTACCTTCTATGTTATCAATATTAAATGTAAATATAAAATCAATTCATTTTATATTAGATAAAAAATTGAGTATTAACTTATTATTTGACATAACCGTTAATAAAAAAAGTAACAATTTTTTTGAAATAAATAAAAATAAGGAATTAGACAATATGTTAAAAATAAAAAAAAATATTATACAATGCAAATTATGTAATTCTGATATAATATCGTATTCAAATATTAATTTTATAATGCCACATTTACATTTAAACATAAATGATTTTTTTGAACATGCATTTTGTGAAGAATGCACAACCTTTTCTTATGATACTTTGAAGGATAATGATAATAATATGTTAATTTTTTCTAATTGTTTATCATTTAATTTTAACTTAATAAAAAATAGTGAATTACTGGTTGAAAAAAAATCAATAGAAAATTATAGATATATGTTTTTTTGTAATTTTTGTTATAATTCATTAGGTTATTTAGAAAATGAAAATGAAAATACTTACTCTTATCATGTTAATAAAAATATTTATGATAATATTAAATTTTTGTTCTTTAATTCTACGGAGGAGGTTAATAGGAATCAATATATAAAACTTGATAAGTCTCTATTTAGCTCTATAAAATCTTATGTAAATAATGTTGAAAAAAATGGAGAAAAAATAAAAATTGCTAATAGAGAATATTCAAGTGGTTTTGCAACTAAAAATACTAATGACATAAATGAACAATTATCAGATATTCAAATGAATATAAAAAAGAAAGATAATTTTTTAAATGAATATGTGGAAAGAAATGAAAAAGAAAAAAACAAAACTTTTAATTGTTTTAATGAAAATATTATAGAGAATACATTCAAAAATATAAAAAAAGAGAATAACTACCACGGTAATTTAAAAATCTATATATTTAAACATAAAATTAAAATGCTATTAGATAATGTAAACATTTTTAATAATTACACAGATTTAATATTTCTTAATGAATACATTCTTAATAAAAGTGAAAAATATAATACATTCTTATTTTATTTAAAAAATGACAAAAAAGATAAAATTATAGAAATAAGAGTGTTTATAAAAAATTTGTATATTTGTAAAATTATGGAAAAAAAAAAATATGATGATTTTTTATTTTTTCAGAAAGTAATGAAAATATTATATTGCTTAAAAAACAAAAATGAAATAAAATATGTAAATTCTGAATTAATAAATATTTCAAAAGAAATTTATGAAGATATTTTAAAAATGCTTATTAATTATTCTTATAAATCTGATATTTTTGAAAATAAATTTTTTTCGTATCTTCATTTAGTACAGTAGTATATAATATCTTCAAAATAGCTAAAAACTTAAATTATAAAAATTAATACTTGGTAAAGTAAAATCACTTTTAATAGTAATAATTAATTTTAATTATTAAGTTTTGCAATTTATATCTATTAAATATTTTACTTTCTTTTAATTTTGATTTTCTTTATTCAATTTGGTTCATATATATATTCATCAGTAATTTAATATGTTTTACTTTATTATTTTTTTTTTTTTTTTTTTTTTTTACATAAAAGGTTATTAAAATTTATGAATGAGTCATAACTTAATTTATATTGTAGAATTATGAAATAAAAAAACAAAAAATTAATAGTGTTTGTGTAAACTCCTTTATAAAAAAACTATAATTGAAAAATATACCAAACATATATCAAAACATGTTATGTATTAAATATGAAAAATAAAAATGGAACAAAATTTTGTAGAAAATTAAAATAAAAAGGAAATTATGTTTATAATTATTTGTTTGAGATTAGGGAAAAAAAAATGTAAAACAGTTATATTATGCTTTTTTTTAAAGTAATTATATAAAATATAAGAAATAATTAAAGTAGGTATAATTTTTTATATTAATTTTTTAAAAAAATTTTGAATGGTAAAAATATAAAAATTTTTAAATAAAATATAAATATGTATTATATTATTTAAATAATAGGCAAAATTTTCATATATATTTTTGATGTTGCACAACCAACCGTAGTTCCTAATAAAAGAGATAAATAAACTATATTCGGAACCAATTGAAGATATTCTCTTTTATTTTTTTTGTTGCATACTTCAGGCAGTTTCAAAAAAACAGCATTACTAATTAATCCATTTGTAAAACCAAATATATATGCTAAAAAAATTAAAAATATAAGATTATTGAGAATATAATGTTTATATATAACAATAAGTGCAAAAATAGGAAGTAATGCAAATCTGAAAATTTGAACACATGAATAAGATAAAAAGGATATTTTAATAAAGTAGCTGCTTAAATTGTGAACTACAAGACGAGCTGAAGAATCTCCAAATAATAACACTCCTGATAAAAGACCCTTTGATTCTTTTTGTATATCTACGCTTGTTGGGAATATGGATGGATATATTTGATATGTGAAAAAATTTGTAAGAAAACCGACAATCATATATTTCCAAATCATATTTAAAGATTGGAAAGAATCAACTAAAATAGTTTTGTTTATTAAAAGCCCTTTATCACCATATTTTTCTTCTAATCTTTTTACAAAAGGTAAATTATATATTTTGAATAATATCAAAAAGCATATAATAGATAGCAGAGAAATTGTTCCACAAAATAAAGAAAACATGTTACAGAATTTATTTTCATCATTAGGAAATAATACATATGCACCCAATACATATAACAAAAAAACTAAAAATCCAGAAAGTGATAACCCACACACATATGCACTACAATAAGGCTTTTTAAACAAAACACATATTTTAATGGTAGTCATTTTAGCTATACATAAAATAAAACCTAATGGGATTGCACTAAATATTATAATTTTGTGGCCTATGTGATCTCGTTTAAAAAGAATAACTAAATATAATATTCCTAAAACAAACACAGTTAATATAGGTTGATATAAATTCCATTTTAATCTATAACTTCCAATCAAATGTAATAAAACGCATACAACAATTACAATTATACTCTCCATTATAGCAAATTCATTTATCATAACATCGCTTACATTGAATGCACTTTTAAAAAAATCGGCCATTGATATTATTATAAAATAAGGGGCCTCTGATATTATAGCCATTAATGCATAAGAGATTGATAACCAAAATGAATATTTTTGTTCATCTAATTCATCATTTTTTTCTATTTCCACTTTATATATTTCTTCAACTTTTTTTATATTTTCACTTTCATATGTCTCTTCAATATGTGTTTCAGCCGTATTAACAAATTTACTTGTATCACTTATTTTAACACAAAATGTCTCCTGTTCAAACATTTCTCAATACAATATATTTTTATATTCAAAAAAATAAAATGAAATAATTATAAAGAATATTTGTAGCAATGTTATGTAAATTTATGCACTTCAATCAAAAAAAAAAAAATAAAAATAAACAAAAACGTTTTTAGAATAATATTATATGCATTTCCATGTTCCTGAGATAAAATACAAAAAAAGAAAAAAAAAAAGAATATATATTATTTATTCATATTTAATGTTTTCCTTTAACTCATTTAAGCTATATGTATAAAATGATAAAAAATTAAATAAACCATATGAGAAAATATGTACATATATTTAATATAGAACCCACTTGAATAATAACATAAAAAAAAAAAAAAGTAATAAAAAATATAAATAAAATAAACAGTTTTATTCAATATGTATTACTACAACATGTTAATTTTTAAAATATAAAATATTAATATTAGTTTTTTTCTTAAAAATTTCACTAATTTCATTTAAAAAAATAAAATAATGTATATAAATACTAATGAGAATATATTATACCTTAGTTCTATATATATGTATATATTTATATATATATATATATATATATATATTTTTTTTTTTTTTCTCCTTTAATCCATTATATCAAAGCATTTTTAATAGGATTAACAAGGAAAACACTTGAGATCTTATCTCCTTTTTTGTTTTTTTTTAATTCATTTATAATTTTTCAGTTAATCCATGTAGTTTCGTTTGTTGATTGGCCACAATTCTTATTTGGGAGTATTGTATGTACTCACCTTAAAATTTTTTTGAAAACATATATATTTTATTTTATTTTATTTTTTTTTTTTTTTAAGACTTCCTATTTACTCAAAAGAAAATATATTAAGAATATAGTTCTTTATTTGTTTTATATTATTTAATTTAATTTAATATATTTTATTTTATATTTTTTTTTTTTTTTGAATGTCATTAATGTTTTAAATAATTTTTTTAATACCATGTTAATGCTAGCAATTACATATTTATTAATAATTAATACTATATGCATTAATAAATGCATAAATAAGAATGAATTTTATATAAAATATTTAATAAATGCACATTTTTTATTGATTATATTTCTTTATTAATAAATTTTATTCTAAATTTATGTTCTGTTTTTAAATATTTTCGTTTATAATAGAACATCTATGTTTTAACATTTATACGAATTTTAACTTAAAAAAATCATTTTTATATATTTTTCAACATTTTTCATGCATATCTTTATTTTCTCTCATATATTTATATGTAAAATTAGGCATTTTTTTTTTTTTAAACTTTTATGTAAATTATTTCTTTATAAAAAGTATAAAATGCTATAATAGCTAACGTTATTTTTATTTTGCATTTAGGATATTAAATATTCTTATATTTTTTTTTTTTTAATACAGAATTTCTATGTATTTTATTTTACTTTGTTTTTTTTTTTTATTTTATATACCCTTTAATTTTAAAGATTTTTTTGAGAAATATTTCTACTTTTAATGTGAATAAACATAAGTTGTTATATTTAAATTAAGTTTTCTATATTTAGGAAAACAAACGTTAAATTTATTTTTAAATTAAACCTTAAAATTACCTTTTCTACAATAGAAACATAAGAAACAAAATAAAGTACTTCAAATTTAAGATAACATCACTTTTTATGAAAAATTAAAAATATTTTATTTATTTTATTGATTTTTTTTTTTTTTTTTTTTTTCTTGTAATATATTATTTATTTTCTTCTTTAAATGTCTGTTTAAAAAAATTTTTTTGAAAACAGTATACAAAAATATACAATTTATGAAATTGTTTTTTTTATGAAAATATGAATAAAATTTTATATGGAATTTTACAGTTTTTTTTTTTTCATTTTCTCTTTCATTTAATAAATATATGAAATTATAATTTTTTTAATATTTCCTTAAAATGTAAAAACCTTTGGTTTTTTTTTTTTGATTTTAAAATGAGACTTATACCTTTTTTTAGCAATTTGTTACTTCAATTGTTTAATTATAAAATAATATAAATTAAAATTTATTTTTATGTATTTTATAAATTTTTTTTTTTTTTTCAGAAATATTATATTCATTTATTGAGTTTTTATTTTTTTAAATTATTATAAATATAATTAATTGTATTAACTTCAACATATATAAAATTCATTTTATTTTGAAAATATATATATACATATATTTTCGTATAATTATGTAATCTCATATATTTATTTTATTTAAATTGTTGTAATTTAGTAACCTATCAAAAAACATAAGAAAATGACGAAAAGAATTATAAAAGATTCATTATCAAATCAAAATAAAGATCAAAAGACTAAAATTGAAAAAAATGATAAGAAAAACATATATGAAGAAAAAATAAAAGAAAATAATAACCGAAACATTTTAACATTAAATAAAATATTGGAAGAAAAAGATACAGAAAATAAAAAGAAAGTGAAAAATAAATTAATATGTAAAAAAAAAATTAGTACTAACACAAATGAAATGAGAATTATTACAATTCCTAGACAAAGAAAATCATCTGTTTTAAAAAATTGGTTAGAATTAATAAAACCAATAGTAACAAATTTAAAATTAGAAATACGAATGAATAAAGATAAAATAGAAGTAAGAACATGTAAATTAACAGAAGATAAAAACAATTTACAAAAATCATCAGATTATATAAAAGCATATTTACTTGGTTTTAGTATAGAAGATGCATTAGCTTTATTAAGAATTGAAGATTTATATATTGAAAGTTTTCAAATTCAAGATGTAAAAATGTTAAAAGGGGATCATTTATCTAGATGTATTGGTCGAATTTGTGGGAGCAACGGATCAACAAAGTACGCTATTGAAAATGCAACTAAAACTAGAATTGTAATAGCAGGGGATAAAATTCACATTTTAGGTAGTTATAATAACATTAAAATGGCTAGATATTCAATTTGTAGCTTAATTCTTGGTTCTACACAAGGAAAAATTTTTAATAAATTAAATATTTTGGCAAAAAGATTAAAAGAAAGATTTTAAGTTTTTTAGTAATGATAAAATTTTGTTTTATATATGTATATACATACGTACATGTTATTTTAGCATTTGTTTTTTTTTTTTTTTTTTTTTTAATTATAAAAATGTTTATTTTTTTTAAGATAACAAAAAAAAAAAAAAAAAAAAAAAAAAAAAAAAATTAAAAAAATATAAAATATTGACCTTTATTATTAAAAAAAGAAATTAAATTAATTAGATTCTTTTTTAAAATTCAATAAATTCAAACAATGCTTTTTTAATATATATATATATATATATTACTTGCTTTAAATAAAACATAAAAATGAAAATATTATTTTCATAATATAAAATGCGAAAAACATATAATCATATTCTTTAAATTTGTTTAGAAGTATAAATATTTAAAAAAAAAAAAACGAATATCTTTTTATATAAAATTAGTTATATGATATATATGCACATTTTATATAAAAAGTTATGCTTATTTCTTATAAATTACTATTTTTAAATATAAATTAAAAAAAGAGAGAAAAATATAATACTATATACTATTTAAATTTTAAGTCTATTTTTTTTTTTTTTTTTGAATAAAATCTTATTATAAAAATAAGTGTAATATTAGAAGTAATTATTGTATAAATATATATAGGGAAAAAAAATATTTTCTTTATATGCATTTAGTTTTTGCTTATATATTTTATTTTATTTAATTTATAAATTTTACATAAGGTTAGTTCATTCATATTATCCATCTACTTCTATTAGAAAAATTGAAAATGAAAAAAAAATAGACTATTTTAATTAAAAAATAAAAACATAACAGTATAATTTTTGTTTTAAATTTTTAATATTGCTACGATTCTTTTAAAATAAATTTACGTATATATAAAAATAATTCTTAATGTGTAAAACTTTTCTTTTTCTTAATTTCATAAAGTAAATTTTTTTTATCAAATTTAGAAATAAAAATAATTTAAAAATTTTTTAATTTTCACTTTTTAATTTTATATACATCTTTCTTTTTGTATAATTTACTCTAATATGTATTAAAATAAAAATTATATAAAAAAAAAAATTGTAAAATAAAAGTTACATATAAAATATGAAAATTTAAAATAATCACTTGAAAAAAAAGTAAAAAATTATTTATTTATTTCATATATTTGTTACACATACTGTGTTACACCTTTTTACGAATACGTTTTATCAAAGAGAAATATGAATAATAATAAATCCAGAAGAATAGTAGCAAAACAAAAAAAAAAAAGAAAAATGAAAAAATTATTTTCTCTTTTTAAATGGAAATATTAACACATTTACTATAAAGTTTATATACATATATTATTATATTTTACTTAAAAGTTTAATTTTATAATAAAAGAATAGAAAACTATTTTGCTATATTTAACTTTTTTTACAGAAGAACTTAACTAGTGAGAATATAAAAAAAAAAAAAGAAAAAAGAAAAATACACTCATTAGCATATATATTTTTATTTTTTAGTTATTATAACTAACAAAATTTTTTATTAGATAAATTTTGTTGTAATAGTTCTATTTCTTTTTATTATACATTATTTCTTTTCTTATTCTCTACATCATATATATAAAATATAATATTAAAACTTTTTAAATTAAAATTTTTTACCTCATGTGTATTTCCATGCATAATTTTTAATAATAAACTTACTCATTTTTTTCTTTTGTTTTTTTTTTTTTTTTTTGGCCTTATAAATATGAATATATACCTTAGTCATTTATTTTAAAGAATATATAAATATACACACATATATATATATATATATATGTTTATCCTTTTATTTTCTATTAATTTTTTAAACATAATTTTATGTTATATTCTTTCTTCAAATTATTGTATATATATTGTAGATATTACATGATATACTCGTTTTACATATATATTTATATATATATTTATATATATATTTATATATGTTTATATATATATATATATATATAAAATGATTATAGATGAAAAAATATGTATACTTTTATTAATATATATATTGATAGTTAAAGAAATTAATAGTTCCATTTATTTAAAAGATAATTTTTTATTTAAAAATTTGGTAATAAATAAGAAAAACCTCGATTCATCTTACTTTTATAATTATGATAATTTGAAATGGGATGGAAAAATAGTTGCTATAGGAGATATACACGGGGATATTGAAGGTTTGAAGTTAATTTTAAAACATTCTAATTTAATAGATGAAAATGATGAATGGTGTGGAGAAAATGTTTTATTAATTCAGGTAGGAGATATTTTAGATAGAGGAATATATGGGCCACTTATTTATGATTATTTATTTGATTTACAAAAAAAAGCAGTTATAAAAAATAGTAAAATAATTTTAATATTAGGAAATCATGAACAATTAAATTTATGCGGTTATTATAATTATGTCAATGAAAAAGAAACACAATTATTTTTTGAAAATAATTATAATTACAGATCATTTAGTTTTAATAATAAAAATGGAAATTACTTCAAAAAATTAATTAAATTACCTTCTATAGTAAAAGTTAACAATGCAATATTTACTCATGCAGGAATTAGCAAAAAAATGTCTCAATTTAGTATAAATTTAATAAATTTAAAAATAAGATTACAAATAGAAAATAAGTGTAAGATTCTTAAGTATGATAACTATAATTACTTAAATCATGATAGTGTATTGTGGTATGATGATTTTTCTTATAAAGTAAGACTTAATCATCATGAGGGATGTTCTGAATTATTTCAAATTTTAAAAAAGTATAATTCAAGTTATTTAGTTGTTGGTCATACAAAACAAGTATCACATAAAATTGGTTCTTTTTGTGATAACAAATATTTTCTAATTGATACAGGAATGAGTTTATTCATGAATAATGGTATATCTCATCCAAGTTATCTTCTTATTGAACAAAACAAATTTAAATCTATTCATTTATTTATAGAATATAGAAATAAAAAAAAATGTTCTAGAGAGATTCATTTACATAATCCTTATAATAAAAAACTTTGTATATATTCAAAACAAATAGATTTTTAAAAATTTCCTTTTTTTTTTTTTTTTTTTTTTTTTTGTTGTTGTTATATGCTGGAATTTGTCCTTCAATTTATTGGATTTAATTCTTTGCTTTTTTTTTTTAGTTTGTTTTTTTAGTGTTTATTTATTAAATTTATTTTTCAAAATATAAAAAAGAAATACACATTTTTATATTTTGTAAAAAATTATTCTTTATTTTTTTTTTTTAATTCTTTGTTATATATAATTTTTATTCATATTAAATATACATATTATTTACAAAATTTTTTGCATGTACTTTTTATTATCTTTCTTTGAAAATTTTCAATTTTAAGCAAATTCAAAAAAAAGTTGTGAATCAAATTGAAAAATAAAATATGTTTAAGAATATTATTTAAAAATATTTTTAAAAAATTTTACATGTTATTTTTCTTATTTTTGAAAAAGTAAAAAAAAATTATATAAGTATTTTATTTTGTTTTTTTTTTTAATGAATTACAAAAAAAAAAAAAAAAAAAAAAAAAAAAAAAGACATCATTCTTATAGTTTATTAGAATAGTATTCAAATATCAAATGTTTAATATTAAGATAAATATAATTTAATGATTCTTTTTAATAAAATTATAGGATTTTTACTTGTTTTGATAAATTAAATATTATTTTATATATATTATAAAATAAAAAAAATTTAAATAATAATAATAAATATTATTAGTTTCTTTTATTTTTAATATTTCTTCTTTATTTAGCATTTTTTATGTATCTATTTTAAAAAACCATTTAAATATATAAATTTTTATTTTGTTTAGATTTGTTTTCATAATTTTTTTTTTTTTTTATTAAAACTTTTTATAATTTTTAAAAGTCAATATATGGGTTTTAAAAAAAAAAAATATTTACTAAATTATTATAAATTATCAAATTAATATAAAAATTAAATGATTATATATATATATATATAAATTTTTAGGGTAACATTTTATAATTAGATTAATATTATTATAAATCATTATTCTTATCAATGAATATTTAAGTGATATTCGTGTATTATATATCTATATATATGAAAATTATTTAAATATAAAAAAAAAAAATATGCATAATGATATAGTTACAGATAAAATAATTATCCTTTTTAAGTTGTAATATTTAATTTTTTTTAAAATTTTTTGTATTTGAGGCAAATATGAATTTAATTGATTTATTTTTTTTATATGTTGCATAATATGATAATTTTGATTTTTTAACTTAAAATTTGTATTTTCGCCAATTGATATAATATTGTCTAACTCTTTTAAAGAATATTCTAATGCATTTCTTTCTTTAAATACATGATTAATTTCATTATTATTAATAAATTTATTATTTTCTTTTTTTATATATATATTACAATTGAGGTATATTTTATCAAATGTATTTTTTATGCTTTGTAACTGAATTTTAAATTTATCAAAAATACTTAGATATCTATCAATTTCTATAGAATAAGTACTATTTTTACTAAAGTAACTTTTCATTATAAATAAATTTTCTATACCATTTTTATGACAATTTTCTAATTCTTCTATTTTTTTTTTATTATTAGATATAAATTCATATATATCATTTTCATTTTTTTTTTGTATATTGTTTTCATACAAATTTATCCTTTCTTTCAATTCACTTAAATCTTTTTCAAATTTTATTTGCAAATTTCTTATAGTTTTTTTATATTCTCTGTAACTTATATTATAATCATAATCATTTAATTTCTCTTCATCATCTAGAACACTGTAATTTTTTTTCATTCTTGTGTATTTATTAAAAATTATATTTTTTTTTTTTTTTTTTTTTTTTTTTATTATTATCTAAAATTACATCTCTTATGCAATCTTCTCTTATTAATGACAATTTTTTTTTACCATTATTTATATAAAATGTATATGGTGACACAATTTATATATATCTTAAATAATAAATTTTATATATCAAACTACTTTTTGAAATCTTTTAAACATTATTAAGAACATACTAAAAATACAAAAAAAAAAAGTAAATTTTTTCTAATTAAATATATAAATTGAACATAAACACCTTGGAAATATTCAAAATTAAAACCCATAAATATATAAATTAATAAAAGAAAAAGCAAATAATGTTTAAAAAATAGATATAAATATCTTTTTTTTTTTATTGTGTATTTAAAAAAATATATATATATATAAATATTAAGACTTATTTTAACAAGAGAAATATGTTTTAAAAATGAATCAAACATATTAAATTATTTCAAAATTAAGTTTTATCATTACTATTTTTGTTATATTTATTACTACAAAAAATTATATTCTTTTTAAGAGTAATAATTGTATATATTAAACAAGAAAAAAAAAAAAAAAAAAAAAAAATTTTTTTTTTTTTACTTTTCTGATTTAAAATTTTTTATAGGAATTTAATTTTATAAAAAAAAAAAAAAAAAAAAAAAAAAAAAATATGAAATTGTATTTATTTTAGTATATTTAATTTATAATTAATATATTAAATTTAAAAAAAGAAAACAAAAAAGAGTTTATAATGTAACCATATGAAAAAATTCTAGGAAAAAAAAAATAGTTGATATATATATATATATATATGTAAATGTTATTAAATAGTGCATCACAAATTATTTTTCTACATTATTTTTATAATATAAATAAATAAATAAAAATGTTCATATATATTTAAAAGTTATATATGTTCGATAAAATTTCTTTTTTCTTTTTTTTTTTTTGTTATGTATATTTTCTTTATTTAACAAATGAATTAAGTTTAAAAAGAAGTTGTTTTATTAACCCAAATAATAAAATAGACATATGGAAGAAAACAATCTCAGAAATTTACAAAAAAAGTACATTGAATGAAAAAAAAAAAATCATTCAAAATTTGAAGAGGAGACATAATAATTTAAAAAATAATATATTAAGAGGGAAAGAAAATGATGTTATTGAAATGAATGGAACAGTTGAAGAATGCTTAGCTAACACTAATTTTATAGTAAAAATTTCAAATGGAGAAAAATTCTTATGTTTTATTTCAGGAAAATTACGAATTAATAAGGTAAAGATTAATTTAGGTGACCTTGTTAAAATTCAAGTTCATAAATTAGATTTTGAAAAACGTAGAGGAAGAATAATTTTTAGGTATTTACAACAAGCTACTTTAAAAAAAAAAAAATAAATAATTTAAAAAGAGTGACAAAATTTTTTACATAATGCAAAAATCTTATATTTTTTTTTTTTTTTTTCTTTTTTAATGTTATAAAACAAAAAAAAAAAAATCTTAAAACATACTTTATACTTTAGTTCATTAAATTATTTTATTTACATAAAATATTATTTATTTAAAATAATATTTAGAATATAGAATTATGTTAATGTTATAAGAAATTTATATACCTTATAAAAAAAAAAAAAAAAAAAAAAAAAAAAAAAAAAAAAAAA
>NW_021628238.1:1499081-1502503 GCF_900005855.1 Plasmodium gallinaceum | reverse complement strand
TTTTTTTTTTTTTTTTTTTCTTTTTTAATGTTATAAAACAAAAAAAAAAAAATCTTAAAACATACTTTATACTTTAGTTCATTAAATTATTTTATTTACATAAAATATTATTTATTTAAAATAATATTTAGAATATAGAATTATGTTAATGTTATAAGAAATTTATATACCTTATAAAAAAAAAAAAAAAAAAAAGGCATAAATAAATATATAAGTTTTGTTATATTTTATATAACTAAAACATATCTACTTACAGTAATAACGACAAAGAAAATAATAATCACATTTGTAAAAAAATAAGGTAAAAAAATATAATAATAATAATAATAATATATATATATATATATATTAGAATTTATAAAATATGACATTCACAGTTTTAAAAATAGATTAAATATAATTTTAACAAGAGAATTATAAAAAAACAAGACATTTTAATTATAGATTTGAAAAAAAAAAAAAAAATAATAATCAGTAAAAAATAATACATTCAAATTAAAAAATATGGAAGCAACACTGTTCATTAAATTTCCTTTTTTTTTTTTTTGTTAATACAATATATATTAACAAGAATTATAAAATGTTATAAAAAATAATTTATATTATTATATTAAAATATATGGATAAATAAGAAATGATAATTGCTTATTATTTATATAAATAAAAAACTTATTAACAAGAATTTATATATTTAAGTGTATATTTAGTTATATATAATATTTTTGTTTTCTTCATAAAGTTTTAAAATTTGTAAACAAGTTATAAATGTCTTTAAATCATTCATCATCTTTAAAAATAGACCGTATTTTTTATTATCTTTGGTGTACTAAAATTAATAAAAAAATAAAATAAATAAATAAATTCAAACATAAAACATTTCTCATTAATATAAGATATAATTATAAATTTTATTTAAAACATAAAAAATTATTTCATCCATTTCTTTTTTTTAAATCTTACATGAATATATACTAACTTTTTTTTATCTTCTTCTGACATCAGATAAATAGTTTTTAATTGCTAAAAATGGTAAAAAAAAAAAAAAATAATTAAAAAATTTAAAACTATTTAATTGTGCAATTTTACAAAAAAAATTAATAGAATAAAAAAAAAAAAAAAAAAACCATACCAAATATCTATTAAACTTTGAATCATTAATTGTTTCATAGTCATATAAATCTACTACCTAAAAGATAATAATTAGGAAAAGAAATTCTAAATAAAAATAAAATACTAAACATAAAAATAAGTATTTATAAAGTAATAATATTAATTTACATTTTTTATTTGAATATATAAAGTTTCATCACCTAGTACTATAATTAAATACTATAAAAACAAATCCAAATTTTATATTTTAAAAAGTGTGTTCATTTTAATTTTATTTTTGTTTTTTTTTCTTTTTTTTATTAATTTATTTTACTCTTATATAATATTTATTATTTTATTTTTTTGTTAGTCTATTTTATTTTATTTATTTTCAAAATCTTTTACTTCTAAATTTTTTTCTATATATAAAGAAGCACAAAAAAGAATGTCCCTACTAATATTTATATACTCACATTTTATACCTTCGAAAGCTGAGGATAGAAATTTTTTCATCTTAAAAAATATTTAATATATTTATTTTTCTTTTGTTATAAAAAATATTAAATTCTTATTCATTTTTTTTTATTCCTACAATCATGGATAAACATTCACTTTCTTTTTCTCTTTTTAAGTTTACTTTCTCAATCTATAAAATTTTTGAGTAGAAAAGTTACATAATTCCATATTAAAATAAAAAACAAAAAAAACAAAATAGGAAAAAGAAATAGACACCTTATCAAAATTTATTTCTAATGAATCCTTATCACCAGAAAAAAAGTTACAACAAAAATATTTATTAATCATTATATTAAAATTAAAAATTTATTTCATTAAACACTTTAAATGGTATGTATATTATAAAATTTTATTTTACAAATTACAAAAAAAAAAAAAAAAAAAAAAAAAAAAAATTACTTTTTCACTGAGAAAAAGATTCATTTAATTATTAGGAAAATTAAAAGATAAAATTATTATTTTTGATTTTACAAATAAAAAGAAATATTAAAAAAAAAAAAAAATTTAATATCTGTAAAATTTAATTATATGCCACTTTATAATTAGTATGTTGATATATTTGCCTTGAAACTATCGGAAAATTGTAGAAATATAAGTTTTTTTTTAATTTTTTTTTTTTTTAAATAAAAAGAAAATTGGGGTATTAATAAGATTCCTTATTAAGGTTAAAGAATTCAATACATTAAATAAATATAATGAAAACTTTATATTATAACAGAAAAAAAAAAAAAAAAAAGACAAAAACATAATGAAATGGTAAAATGATCATTAAAAAAAAAAGTCTCTGTTATCTATAAGGTAAACAATATCACTAAAACATGTATTTTATTCTTTTTGTATATTTTTGCATTTAGTATATCAAAGATTAAAATATATATACGTATATATATATAAAATTATTAATTTTTAATATTGTAAGAAAATTTATATTTATGTTCTATCAAAATTTGGATATTCGTTTTTTTTTTTTTCTTTATTTTCTAGACAAATGGTTCTATAGTTTATTAAAAAAATTTACCTTGTTATTTTATTTTTTTTTTTAAATATATTTCCATATGAAAAAAAAAAGAATATTTAAAGGATATTTTTAAATAAACATTCGTTTGATATATAATGATATCAATAATATATGAATACAGCAACAAAATATAAAAGAATAAAATAAATTTAAAATGATATTAAAGAAAAAAAGTGCAATAATAAAATATAAATATGTTAAACAATTTATAACAAATTTTATATGATAATAAGAGTAGTGAAATATATATGATTAAAATAATGCATAATAAAATTTTTTAAATGTTTATTTAAAAATAGGTATATATCATTATGCATAAACAATTTCTACTTTATATATGAAACTTATAACTTTTTAATAAAAAATTTCTGTTGATAATTTAGTAACATCATTTATACTTCTAAAATTAACATATACCAACCATATAAAATTTTAAATATTGAAGAAATTTACTTGAAATAAATTTAGCATTGATTTTTATTTTATACCCTTTTTATCTTTATAAATATTTAAATTATTTTATAATTTTTTTTTTTTTTTTTTTCTTTTTTTTTTTAATAAATGCTTCCTATTTTAAAGATAAATATTTATTTTTCTTTTTTTCATATATAAAAATAAATATTTTCTATTTATTTATTTATTTTTTTTTTTTTTTAACTGGTTTCTATTAATATGTTGAAAAAAATTTTCTTATCCATCTTTAATAATTTTTTTTTTTTTTTTTTTTTTTTTTTTTTTATTCTTAATAACATTTCCTATATTAAATTTTTTTTTTTTATAATTTTTTTTTTCCCTTTTT
>NW_021628238.1:1497990-1498081 GCF_900005855.1 Plasmodium gallinaceum | reverse complement strand
TAAAAAAAAAAAAAAAAAAAAAAAAAAAAAATAAAAAAAAACAAAAAAAAAAAAAATAAAACATAATAAAAAAAAAAATTAAAAAAAAAAG
>NW_021628238.1:1488054-1497811 GCF_900005855.1 Plasmodium gallinaceum | reverse complement strand
TATTTTAGGAGAATATTCAAATTTAAACAATGAATTAGAAAAAAATAATATAACTGATGATAATAGCAGAAACATATGTGATGATATAAATAATATACATAATGAAAACTGTAAAGAAAAAAAAAGTGATAATAATAAATTACAGAATATGAAAAAAATATATAATAATGAATTAATTTCTGATTATCAATTAAAGTGGTTAATTAACTTTGATGAAGAAATTAATGATGCATTAAAAGCTGATTATAACAAAAATATAGATATAGAAAAAACAAAAGAATTTTTTAATATACTTAAAAAGAATTACATATTAAAAACTAATAATAATGAAAATGAAATAAGATGTGCCAAATGTAAAAAGCTTTTCCATAATATAAAAGATGTCCCTAATCATATTTTTACTAAACATAATCAGATTAAAATGAAATTAATAACTGAAACTGAAGTAGAAATTATGAAAAAAAATTTTTTTGAAGCTCCTCATAGTTTTCACTTTTTTTATATGATGGAAAAAAAATATAATTCATATTCAAGAAATTATTTATCTAAAAATTTTTATAAAAGAAATAAAAATTATAAAAATGAAAATTTTCATTTAATACCGAAAAATGCAAAAAATGATTATAAAGATGTTGATGAACCTAATTTACCAGTTTTTGAAAACTTGAAAAATGACATAAAAAAAAAAAATGATTTTTATGATGATACGTAACCAAAATTATAATAAAGATTTTCTTTTTTTCCTATAAGCTAAATATATTCCTATGTTCTATAAATACATATATATATATATTACAGATTTTGTTTTAACTTTTAGATAAAAAAAATAAAAAATTTGGAATATAAGCATTCAATTTATCAAAAGAAAAAAAAAAAAAAAAAAAAATATATTTACTTTTTTTTATTAAAATTTAATAATCTTATATATATATATATATATGTATAAGAAAAGTATTTCAAAATTTTATATTTTGTTTCTCTTTTTTTACTACTTAAGTTACAAAATTAAATAAGTGTGTATTTAATAAATTTTTAATAATTATTAAGAGAACAATATTGCATATATATATATATTTTTTTTTTCTAGATAAAATATTGTATGATATTTCATATTTAAAAAATTGTTTTTTAAAAGGTTTTTTTTTTTTTTTTCTTAAGTTGAAATATTAAAAATTAAGTTTGTTACACCTTTATGTTTGTACAAACTTACATCATCTTATAAATGAAAAAAAATATTTAGAGTTTCATTTATAAATAATTTCTTGTATTCTTATAAACGTTTTCTTTTTGTTCACACATCTATAATTTGTTAAAAGAAAGGACAAAATAAAAGTAATATAATATATAAAATATTAAGAATATATATAAAAAAAAAAATATATATATATATATATAATACAAATATCTCTATATCAAATAAAATAGTTATTATAAATGTTTCTCATTTTCATAATTATAAAAATTATCTTTTTTAGAATCAATATGTATGAAAAGATAGTGAAAGATTGTTAACATTTAAAAACACGTAATTTAAAAGAAAAAAAAAATAACTATTTTCTATATCTAATATTTTAATTTACTTAATCGATTTTAAATACAATAAAATAGTATATATTATTGCTTTAGTAAAAATATTTTAAATTTCTTTTATTACATATTTAAAATTTTTATATAATTTAAATATAATTAAAAAAAAAAGCATGTAATAAAATAATTATTATTACTCATAAATTTTTTTTTAAAGTAAAGAATTTTTCATAAATAATAATTTATCAATTTAATATTTTAAATATAATAGCATATATTAAGAATTACTATTTTTTTTTTTTTTTTTTTTTAAATTGAATACAAATTATAGATAGCAATTTTTTTTTTTTTTTTTTTTATTACTTACATATATACATAAAATTTTTTTTTTTTTTTTTTTTTTTATGTTATATATATATTATTACTTAAAAATATATTTTTAAAAATATATAGAAAAGAAAGTTTTTAAAAATATATTTTTTA
Organism: Plasmodium gallinaceum; assembly: GCF_900005855.1. Classification (NCBI taxonomy): domain Eukaryota; phylum Apicomplexa; class Aconoidasida; order Haemosporida; family Plasmodiidae; genus Plasmodium; species Plasmodium gallinaceum. The sequence continues at coordinate 1,495,801 of NW_021628238.1, read as the reverse complement.
TAAATTTTTATATATACTTAATTTAACAGAAAAAAAATAATACACAAGTATAATGAATTTTCTATAAAATTAAAATGAATGACAAAAATTATGTAAATAACGCTAAAAATGTTGAAAAAAATAATCATTTAATAAAAGAAAAAATTAGTAAAACTAATAATATAAAGAATATAACAAGAAAAGAAAGTATCAATTCTTTTAAAAATAATTCAAAAAATGATAATGATACAAGTGAATTAAATAATGATTATAATAAAAATACAGATTTAAATAAAGAAGAAAATGATAATAGATATGAAATAAAATATGAAGTAACTAATTCTAATTCAAACAGTAATTCTACTACAGCTCTAAAAAAAATGAACGGTCATTCGAATATATATGAAAAACCATCAGAAGAAAATAATATTAATAAGAAAAATGATAAGCACATTTATGAAAACGATGTAAATACAAATTTAAATGATACAAATAGAAAAAGTGAAAAAAATAATAAAGAGGAAGTAAGTAGCAGAAAAAGGGATAATGATTATGATAAAAAAAAAGAAAATAGCGAAAAAAAATTTAGTGAGTTAGGAATAGAAATAAACAAATTAGTAGAAGAAAAAAAAAACAAAGATAAAAATGAAGAAACAGTAGTAAATAGTGAAATTAATGAAAAAAAAAATAGAAAAAGAAGTAAAGAAATGTTAAATAATGAAATAAATGAGAAAATGAAATTGAATAAAGAAAAGACAAAATCAAACGAACATCATAGTTCTAGTATAGAGCAATACAAAAGCAAAAGTAAAGAAAAAAGTAGACATAGAAGTAAAGATAGATACAAAAGTAAAAAAAGGCACAAAGGTTTCTCCTCCAGTGGTGATGAACTACATTCATCTAAAAGAAAGAAAAGTATAAATCGAAGCAAAGAAAGAAGTAGGAATAGAAGTAAAAATAGAAGTAAAGAAAAATATAGGAATAGAAGTAAAGAAAAAAGTAGAAATAGAAGTAAAAATAGATATAGAAGTAAAGAAAAAAGTAAAAATTTAAGTAGTAGTAGTAGCTTAAGTAGTGAAGAAAGACATTATCACAAAATAAAAAAAAAAATAAAAAAAAAAAATTTACGCAGTAGTAGTGATAGAAATTCAAATAAAAGTTCAAGTAAAAGCGTACATGAAAAAAATGAAAGATCTGTTTCAAGTGAAGTAATCAAAAATAAGGAAGTAAAACAAAAAAAAAAAACTAAATGGGATACAGTTGATGAAAGTTTACTTAAAAATAATTTATTAGATAATGGTATGAATAGCTTACTTCAAAAGCAAAATTTAGCATTAACAAATAGTTTAGCACAAAATAGTAAAGTTACACAATTAAATAGAAATCCATATGAAATGGAGAATGATAAGAGACAAAGGAAGTTATATATTGGTAATATACCACCAAATTGCAAACAAGAAGATGTTATAGATTTTTTTAATGGTGCATTATTAGCAGTTATAAAGGATACAAGTTTAGATGTAAAAATCGGTGATATTCAATTAATGCCAGTAATAAAATGTGAAATATTTAATATTGATTCAAGATTTTGCTTCTTAGAATTTAGAACAATAGAAATTACATGGTTATGTTTAAAATTAGATTCCATTTCTTTTAATAATTATTGTTTAAGAATTGGTAGACCTCACGATTATGTACCCCCACCAGAAGGAGATCCTGCACTTACTGCTGTATTTCCTGATATTGATATGAAAATATTTGATATGTTAAAACCAAGTAAAAATGTATATGTTAAAAGTGGTGATGATGATAACAAATTATATATACAGAATTTACCACATGATTTAAAAGATGATCAAATAAAAGATTTATTAGAACAATTTGGAAAATTAAAAGCATTTAACATAATAAAAGATCTTAATACAGGTTTAAATAAAGGATATGGATTTTTTGAATATGAAGATAGTGCTTGCACACAAGTTGCCATTCATGCTTTAAATGGTTTTGTGTGTGGACAAAATATTCTTAACGTGAAAAAAGCTACATTTAATAAAAATCAAAATAATATATATGCACAAAATCCGAATAATATAAGTATTGCTAACAATGTAGAAGTACCTGTATCACTTTTACCAAATTCTATTTCTCAAAAAATTTTGAGTAATTCAATTATAGGATTACAAATTCAAGCATCTAGAAAAATTGGGGAAAAACCATCAAGAGTAGTTCAATTAACCAATGCTGTTTTTCAAGAAGATTTAATTATTGATAGTCAGTATGAAGAAATTTTAAGAGAGGTTAAAGAAGAAGCTGAAAAATATGGTCCATTGCAAAATATTGTAATACCTAAACCAAATAAAGATTTGTCATATACGGAAGGAGTAGGAAAGATATTTCTTCATTATCAAGATGAAACTACAGCAAGAAAAGCCCAATACATGTTTAATGGAAGACTTTTTGAAAAAAGAGTAGTATGTGCTTCTTTTTATTCAGAAGATAAATTCTTAAAGGGAAAATATGTCTTATCATAATATAAATAAAAGTTAATATATGTATTTACTAGAAATATTTTTATAAAAATGGAATATTTTATGTATTATTTTATTCAAAAAAAAAATAAAAAAAAAAAAAAAAAAACTTTAAATGAATATTTTACATATTCTGTCGAAAAATGTATGTACATTTACTTGTAAATGTGAAAAAATAGAAAAAAAAATTTATAAATTTTTAAAAAAATGGAAAAACTTTCAATTAAATACCTGAAACGTTTAACACACTTTGTAAAATAAAAAAGAAAAAATATTATTTGTTACAAGCATATATATATATATATATACAGAAATAATTTGAATATGAATATATATAAAAAGTAATTTTCCAAAATAAAAAACATAGTAAAATATTTATAAATGAAATATTACTTAATTAACTCGTAAAAACAATTTTTTTTTTTTTTTAATATATATATATATATATATATATATATATATATATATATATATATATATATATATATATATATATATATATATACATAATCAATAATTTTTTATTGGTAATAATTTATCGGAAAAACTTTATATATAAAAAAATTTTAAATATTTTTAATGTCAAAAAATAAATTACAAAAAGAGAAAATTATACGTCCTATACTTGATATAAATAAAAATAATGTACGCTGTTATAAGTTTGTAAATTTCTTTTAAGGTAGAAAAGAAAATAATTTTTAACAAAGCAAATATAAAATATAATAATTGAATACTTTTTTTTTTTTATAATAACTTACATTTAATAAATAAAATACTTCTATTACATTAAATGAAAATGGTATATTCTTAAAATTTTAAATGTATAATTGTTATATGGAAAAATGTATCGAATAACATTTTTTTATTTATATCTGCTTTTAATATTTCATATTAGTATACACCAACAATTACGTTTTTAAAAGAATTCATTCCAAAAAGATATGAGTTAAATTATCATATACTTAATGATCTTCTATATAAATAATAGTTACATTTTTCTTATCAAATTAAAAAAAAAAACATATAAATACACGTTTTATTTTTTAATTTTTTTTCTTTAAACGAAGCTTCTTTTTAAATAAGTATCCATTTAATTTTATGTCTATTTTTTTAAAATAACTATTTAAACTATTGTATATATGTACATAAATATATATATACATATAAAAAAATATACTGAGTATTACATGAAATAAAATTTGTTTTTTTTTATAAGGTACAGTTTCATTTTTTTTTTTTTAATTATTACATTATTAAATGTTTTTAATATTTTCTTTAAAAAAATAATAAAATTATATTTTAAAATATATATTCTTAATTGAAAATAAATTCAAAGATAAACGTGTAACAAATTAAAAATTTTAAACATTTTCGTTTTTTAGTAATATAAAAAATTATAATAATAAAAATGGGGGTATATATAAATATGTATATATATATATATACATATATATATATATATATATTTATATATATATATATGCATACTATATATTATTATATGATGAAAACTATTGTATTTTGAAAAATATATATATATAAAATTTTTTTTTATAAAATAAAAATTTACAATATCATTGTCTTAAAAAGGTAATACATATTAACAATAATTAAATTCTTGATATTAAAATAAAAAAAAAAAAAAAAAAAAAAAAAAAAAAAAAAAAAAAAAATTTTCCAAATAATCAGCAACCTAAAAAAAAAAAAAAAAAAAAATAAATATTTAAGGAGGATTTATAAAAGTGAAAGTACAATATATTAGTGAAGGGATATATACATAAAATGTTTTCATTTAGTTTCATATATAATTTTTAATATGTAATTCGTAATTATTTGTTTTTTTTTTTTTTTTTTTAAATTACTTCTAAAGGCATTTCTTCAATTTGTGTACTATAGTATGATTCAATTTTTTTTAATTTATCTTTTTCTTTATCGTCATTTGTAACAAAATTAATTGCAACTCCTTTACGACCAAATCTTCCTGAACGACCAATTCTACAAAAAAAAAAAAAAAAAATTAATAAACGAATAATATACCTTAAAAAATATAGGGTAATAAATATTTACATAAAATAGTTATTAGATTAAAAAAAAAAAAAAAAAAAAAAAAAAGCTTTATAAATTAATACCTATGAATATATGTATCTGGTGAGCATGGTAAGTCATAATTAATGACTAAAGAGACTTGTTGTACATCAATACCTCTTGCTAATAAATCAGTTGTTACTAAAACTCTTGTCGATCCTGATCTAAATTCTCTCATAATTAAATCTCTATCCTTTTGATCCATATCTCCATGCATACAAGAAACGGTGAAAAGACGATTGTGCATTTCTTGTGTTAAAATATCAACTTTTTTTCTTGTGTTACAATAAATAATTGATTGGGTAATAGTTAAAGTTTCATATAAATCACATAAAGTATCTAATTTCCATTCTTCTTTTTCTACAGCAACATAAAATTGTCTAATACCTTCAAGTGTTAACTCATCCTTCTTAACTAATATAGTTTTAGGATCTCTCATAAATCTAGTGGTTAATTCTAAAATTTCTTGTGGCATAGTAGCAGAAAATAAAGCAACTTGAATATCTGGAACTAACTTTTTAAAAACTTCATAAATTTGTGCTTTAAATCCTCTTGATAACATTTCATCAGCTTCATCTAAAATAAATAATTTTAATCTATCTACACCCAAATGTCTTTTATCAATCATATCATAAACTCTTCCTGGAGTACCAACAACCATATGTACTCCTTGTTTTAATTTGTCAATATCTTCTCTTACAACAGTTCCTCCTACACAAGCATGACATTTTACTTTTAAATAATCTCCCAAAGCCAAAACAACCTATATATATATATAAAAGCATATAAAGAAAATAATTAAATATTATTTCTATTTTTAAATTGTATGCATGTATTTATATGCATATTTTTTTTTTTTTTTATTTATAAAATTTTATTTTTTAAATGAATTATATTTTCAATAATTACCTTTTGTATTTGTTGAGCTAGCTCACGAGTTGGAGCCAAAATTAATGCTTGACATGCAACATAATCATAATTTATTAATTGTAAAGAAGAAATTACAAAAGTTGCTGTTTTTCCTGTTCCTGATTGAGCTTGACCTATGGTATCATATCCATTCAAAATTGGTTTAATACCCCTTTGTTGAATAGCTGATGGTTTTTCAAAACCATAAGAATAAATACCTCTTAAAAGCTTTTCATTTAAACCTAATGCATCAAATGTATCAACAATTTCTTCTGTATTTCCTTCAATATCATTTTCATTATTAAATTTTTCCTCTTTAGCACTCATTTCTACTTATTCTGAAAAAAAAAGTTGTATATATATATATATATATTTTTACAAATAAATATATATAAAAATTGAAAAAAAAACAGTTTATATATTATATGAATATGAAAATTAATATAAGTATAAATGAAATAAATACGAATGTAATAAATTCATCATACATGAAAATATTTTACTAAATTAAAAAAAAAAAAAAAATTAAATAAACTTATATATTTATATAATAAATATTCTATAAACATATAAAATTTTATTAATTAAAAAAAAATTCACATATTTATAAATATATTTATATATTTATTTAAATTTGTATTTATATACATTATAAAATCAATACATATAATATATATATATATATATATATATATATATATATATATATATATGAAGCAAACATAATGAATATATATAAATATATTTATATAATGTGCGTACTTATAGTAATAACTACCTAATAAAGTATATAATTTAAAAAACATTGATAAATTATTAAAATGAACTTAATAAATAAACAAATATAAAAATACTTATATAAAATAGAAGCAAATATTTTTATTATAAACTTTATATATATATATATATATATATACTTACTTATATTTTTTTTTTTAATTTTTACTTAAAAATAAATGTATATCTCTTGATATTCAAAAAGAATTAGAAAAAGAAAAAAAAATAAGATGTATTATTTTTGTTTAAATATTTATTTTAATGTTATTTTTATAAAATCTGGAAATAACAATTATATTATATATTATATGTATATATAAATATATATATATACATATATATATATATATATAAACTTAAATTGTAAGAATTAAAAAAAGTTTTTTATATATTTATATATTTTTATGTATATGTATAAATATATATATGGGGGTTCATGAAGGTATACTTCTTTATGTACAAAATTTTGTTCAATTTTTTTTTTTATAAATAAATGCAAATAAGAAATTTTATAAATATAATTTTATATCTATATAAATGTTACTGTTCAATGTTATTTTAAAGGAAAATCACTTTTTAATATAAAATTAAATATTTTTATTTAAAAAAAAAAAAAAAAAAAAAAAAAAAAAAAAAAAAAAAAAATGCTGCTGTTGATGCTCATGTAATTAGGTAAATAATAAATATAAATAAAAATGTAAATATATATATATATATAAATAAATAAAAATGTAAATATATATATATAAATATATATATATATATATGTTTGAATAAATATAATAAATATATTTTTTATGATTCTTTATATTACATTTGTAAATTAATAAAATAAATTATTTTTTAAAAATTTTTATAAAATGATACAAATAAAAATAAATTATATTGAAGAATAAAAAAATTTTTTGGTGCTGTTATTAAAGAACATTTTTATAATAAGCTTTATATAAACGTTGCATTTTTTATTAAGGAAAAATAATTATAAAATTACATGAAATAAAAAATGTGCTTAAATTTAGTAATAAAAATATAGCTATTCAAATGTAGTAAATCAACAGTTTTTAAGCTTTCGATCAAAAGAATATGTATTTACTCATATATTTTCTTTGAAAATATTTTATGAAAAAATTTTTTTTTTTTATCACTGTCTAGATATATATATTCATATATTCTCAAAAGTTATATTTTTAATACCATAAAAGGGTACTATAACTGCATATAAACTTATAAAAGTTATTAAGAAAAACTATTAAGGAAAATATATATATTTTATTAAAAAAGAGTACTCTATTTTAAATTGAAAATACTTTTTCTTTTTAATAAATATGTTTTTCATGAAAAAATAAATACATACTTATTTTTATTTACTGGAGTAAAAAGTGGTTCTTTTTTATTTTATTTATTTATTTATTTTTTTTTTTTTTTGTTATTATATAGGATCTAAATGTTTTAAGTTTTTAATTGCAAAA
>NW_021628238.1:1479624-1487054 GCF_900005855.1 Plasmodium gallinaceum | reverse complement strand
ATTTTTAATTGAAAAAAAAAAAAAAAAAAAAAAAACATAAATAAATATATATTTAAATGTTATAAAAAAAAATTCGATGTATATATGTTTAAAAAAAAAAAAAAAATATTATATTTTATATATTTAGGTAAAATTAGGAAGTTTAGATATAATGCATGTTTATTTTAAAAAAAAATATATATATATTATATATATATTTATTATAAAAATAATTTAAAACCTATTAAAAAGAAGTTAATTGTTTAAAATTCTTTTAAAATATTTGTTAAATATATTTTCCTTCTTGATATTAAAATCTATATTATCAAAGGAGAAAGTGTCTATGTTAAAAATTTGATCACAATTAGAAGAAAAACTTTGAAAATATTTCATGCTATTTAATTCAGAATCTTTGTATTTATATTTTTTATATAAATAATAAATAATATAAGGAAAATTAATAATGCTATTAGAAATTAACATATTTAATAATAACTTTAAGTTCATGAAAAAGTAAATAAAATGAAATTTATTTAAGATAATTAATAGTATAAAATAAATAACAAAAAATAAAATATGAATTATAAATACAACTAAGCTACATTTGTTTAACAAACACAACGATTGTAATAAATGAGTCGTAAATAATATTGTTAATGTATTTATTTCATAATTTAACCCAAAAAAAAAGTAGTAACTTAAAATAAATATCAAAGATGCTTGATATAAAGATACCCATAGTATGCTATAAAAAATTTTTAAGGAAAATAAGTCATTTTTTAAAAACTTATAAAAGATTATATTAGTTTTTAATACATTATCTCCTAAATCACTGTGTGACAATAACACAGATATATTAGTAATAACTGCGAATAATATAAAATAACATAATAATAAAATATTTGAGAAAATGGAAAATCTACAGTTAAAAAAGTACGAAAAATAAAATTGTAAAAAAAAAAAGGTTATTCTTCTATAATATATATATCTTGTAATTAAATTAAAATTTCTATAAATTCTGTTACCATATAAAAAAAATAAAGTTGCCAAATCTTCAAATGCAGATAATTTTATATCAGCATATAAATTGCATATATCGTTTTTTGAATTATATAATGATATGGATATATCTGATTCGATAAACATATTTAAATCATTTACATCATCACCAATTGAACACACACTATATTTTGTATTTTTTTTTAAACTTCTAACAATCATTCCTTTTTGAATAGAACTACATCTATAAAATAAAACACATTTCGAATTTTTTAAAACATTCATGAATTCTTTTTGCTGATACTTTAAATAATAATCTATTATATCACCATTAATTACATACACAATATCATTAAAATAACCATATTTATCTTTTATACATTTTTCATTTTTATTTTTATTTTTTGTTTGTTTCATATCGTAGTCATATAACATTGTTTTTAATATATCACTAATGTCATCTTCATTTAAAATAAATTTATGTGTTATATTTGTATCTAATACATGTTCTTTAGTATTACTTGAAGTATCAGTTATATTTTTACCTTTATTTCTATTTTCATATAAATAAGAAAGTTCTCTTTTTAAAACATTATCATCCTGACTTGTATTATATACAATTCCTTTTTTATTATTATTGTCACTATTTATATAGTCTTTATTTGTAGAATTATAATTATTAGAATTCGAAATATCTAATGAAATTAAAGTAGTATTTTTTAATGAATTTGAACATGCTAAAGTTTTTTTTTTTTTAATTTGATAATTGTTGCAATTATTATAAAATGAATATTTTATTAAATTATCATGAAATTTGTTTTTATAAAGATTAGAAGAAGAACATTCACTAAGTAAGTAATTTTTAGAAGATATATTAGATATAGACTTATTTTTGTATTTATATAAATTTATTAATTTTTTTTTGTTCAAATAGCAAAAAAAATTATTTTTATTGACTAAATTCAAAGAATTTGAGATAGATATTATATTTTCTTTTTTATCTCCTGATAATATCCATGTTTTAATATTTGCCTTTCTAAACATATCTAAACAAATTTTTGCATTTTTTTGAATTTCTTCTTTAAAAGTTATAATTGCTAATATATTTATATTTTTATTAAAAGAGTTTTGAAAATAATCACTTTTATTTAAATTGTTTGAACTTTTTTTATAATCCTCATATTCGCTTCTAGAAATTTCTTTATAAGCAAAGATTAGTACACGAAATCCATTACTAGAAAAAAATTTGCATAACTTTTTTATTTGTTTTTTGTTTTCTTTAATAGATAACATATTAATAATATATTCATCTGATCCTTTTATGAAATTAACTATTTTATTGTTATAAGAAATTAGAGTACACATAATTTTATTATTAGAATCAAACTGAAGAAATTCTAATATTTCAAAATTATACCTCTTTATATTACTTTTAAAATTTTTTTCTTTATATTTTGAATAATTGATATCATTGCTAGTACTACTACAAGTTTCAATCCTATATTTTCCATCTTTATAATGTTTTATATTTCTAATATTACACGTTCTGTTTGATTTGTTAAAACTGTGATCTTTTTTCAAGGAATTTCTATAGTATATATTTGTTTTACTCAATAAAATATTTTCATTATATACCTTGTTTTCATATACAAATTTTTTGCATTCAGCATATTTATGATTTGTTTTAGTTATTTTACCATGGTCTTGTTCTAGTTTTTTTCTTTTTTTTTCTGTATTTATAGAATTATAAATGCCAATTACAATTTTAGAGTTATCCTTATATAAAATACGCATACCATTATATTTTAAAAAATCAATTAAAACATTTTCTTCAACACTCGTAGAGCGGAAAGAACAAAACTTTTCTGTATTACATTTATCTTTTTTTTTTTTATTGGTTATTATTGTATTATTACAAAATAATATGCATAAAAATGTTAAGAATATTTTATTTATTTCTTCACTAGTATAATTTAATATTTTATTGAATATTTTTCTATATAAATTTATATTATTTCTTATATCAAATTTTTCTATATTTTTTAAAATTACATGGTTCTTTATTTTATTGCATGAATTAAAAATAAGATTTAAATCAACTATTTTTAAGAAAATGTTAAAAAAAAGTCTACTATTTTCTACTGTAAATTCGTCAAATAAAAAATGAAACTTATATAATTGTAAGTCATTTTTAGTTAATGTTCCTGTTTTATCACACAAAAGAAAATACGTATTAGAAAATTCATTAATTATATTATAATTAAAAATTGTAAATTTATCAACTTTTTTATTTTTTCTTAACATAAAATAATAATATTTGCTAATTAAATATATATAAAAATTATTAATAAAAGGCATAAATGAAAATAGTAATAAAAAATAATTCAAAAACATAACAACAGTGTTTTTTTCTAATATATGTTTTTCTCTTAAGCATAAAAAACTACTAAAAACTACTATTATGATTAATAATATTTTCATTTTGCTTTCTATTTCATTTTCAATTAATGAAATATTATTTTTCCTACTAACAACAATATTTGTTTTTTTATCTATTCCTATATATGCTACTAATCCATATATACTTCCTTTTATAATCTTACTATTACTCCATAAAATATTTTCAATTTTTATATTTTCTTTATATTTTATATAAGAATTTTCTCTCATTTTTTTTTTTAAACTAAAGTAATTTTTGTTAATTTTATTTATACAAAGATTATCATTATCTATATTAGTATAAAAGGCATCACAATAACCTTCAGTTCTAATTTTTTCACTACTATTAATTAATACATTTTTTTTTAAAAATATGTTATTATTAGGAGTTATATATTTATTCTTTTCTATATTATCATCCTTATTGTTTTTTAAAGAATTTGAAGAATTTTTTTCATTAATAAAATTAGAATTACTACTATTTCTATGATTGTTGTAACTATTGATATTATTATTATTTTTTATTTTTGAAATATTTTTTAAATTACCTGAACACGGTGTGTCACTTAAAATGCTAGTAGAATTTTTTGTTTTGTGATCATATTCTGATAAATATATAGATTTTTTTAACAAAAAATTTAAACAATTAAAAGAATTTTCTATATATGTATCTTCAATTAAATAATTAAAAATCTCATTATAATAGTTCTCTTCATTATTAACATTTTTATAAAAAATATTTTGTAATAATATTAAATCATTATAAATATTTTGAACAAATTCACAGTAGTTTAGTAATATAAATAATCCATTCATTTTATTAGAGTATATATGTGGCTTTTCAATTATTATTTTTATTTTTAATCTAAAAATATCATATATATTTGGTAAATTTCTTGTTATTTTTAAACATTTTTTTAATTTTAAATCTGTATTTCCATCAAAATTTTTTGAGGAAATAAAAATATTTTTTTCATTATCACAGCTTTTAAGTAAAATTAGATCAACAGGACTTTCTTCATTTTCTTCTAGATATATGATATCTCCTACCTTTTACAAAAAAAAGTAAAAAATTATAAACAAGAAAATTTAAATTTACAACAACAACAAAAAAAAAAAAAAAAAAAAAATAGAAAAAAAAATGCATATAATAAATAAAATTATAAAATAATATTTGATTTTACGTATTTCTCTATATAAATGCTACCTTCAAATATTCATTTAATTCTTAAATATGAATATATATATATATATATATATATATATATATTTATATGCTCATATTTTTATAATATAATAAATAATTTTTTTTATCTTTTAATCCTTTACTTTTATATTGGAATATTTGACTTCTACTAGTCCAACATGAGTTACCCTTTTATAATTTTTATTATTTATGTTGTTTTCATTTTTTATTTTTTGTATAATTAGATGAATGTCTTTTAATATGCAGAAGATAAATAAAAAGTAAAAACTAATAACAAAATATACATAATTACTTGTTCTAATAATTCTTATTTGCTGCAGTAGGCACAAAATTAGAAAAATAAGAAAAAATATATTTTTAAATCTACTAAATATAACATGAAATATTAATTGATATTTATTTTTATGAAATGCATAAATTTGATTAACGGTTTCCTTAAAACTTATATTATTTTTTATTAAATATGTTTTAACTGATTTTTCATCATAAACATTAATTTTATATAATTTTTTTTTTTCTCTTATTTTTTTTTTATTGTAAAAATAATGATTTTCATATTTATTTGTAATCATTATTTTTTTTATTAAGGACTCATCGCTTACATACAACGCATTATCTGAGTCGAAATCATTTAAATTACTTATTTTATTAATAAACATTCTTTTAGTTTTTTTTATTTTATTATCCTTCATATAATTTCTATTATTACTTTCATATTCTAAATTTTGAATATCATGAAGTATATTTATTAGATAGTTTTTACATATTTCTATTATATGTTTATGTGATATGTTGTCTTTTGTCTTATTTAAAAAAATACAACGATCAAAATTTCTTAAAATAGTTTTATTTTTTTCTAATTTTTTTGATATATTTTTAGATTTTTTTTTTTTCTTTTTCATAATATAAAAAAAACAAGCATCATTAAATAAAGTTATAACAACATGTTTTATCTTGTTACAAAAAGATAAAAAAATTGGAGATAACAGTGCAAATGTGTTAACCTTTTTTTTATTTTCATAAGAGTATTCATCATAGTATAATATATTTCCTTTTTCATATTTAAAAAAAATTTTTAAATTTAAAAATTTTTTTCTTATTTTATGAGCTATATTTTTTAGTTGTTTTATGAATGTTTTCTCTTCTTTTTTTTTGTCCTTTTGTATGTTTAATGCAATATCTTTTAGATTAAACTTCATATCTTTTAATATATTGTTATAAAAAGAAAATTGATAAGTTAGATATAAAGATATTTAGAAAATTATATACTTTAAAAAAACGATAAAAAAATAATATATGAAAAAAGTGATTCTAATATTAAAAAAGACAAAAAAAAAAAAAAAATTGAAAATCTTATATATTAAAAGGAAAAAAATATAAAAATATGTTATAATTAAGTAAAATTCTTAAATGATAAATTGAAGAAAAGATTAATAAATTTGATAGACAAATGAATAAAATTAATATAATTAAATGTTAAATAAAAATAAAATAGAAAACTACAGAAAAAAAGACAAAAAATTAAAAAAAAAAAAAAATCATTAAAAATTTTTATCTATATTAAATTCAATATGATAATTAAAATATTTTGATAATTTTATAAAAATTATAAAGCTATAAATTCCTAAACAAAAAAAGTAAAAAATTATATAATAATTTTGATGTTTATATATTTCTTTTCCTTTTTTTTATAATATATTAAAATTTTCTAGTACCTCTGTTATTTAACTATTTTTTTTTTTTAATTAATCTTAATTATGAGAAAAAAATTTAAGGAAAAAAGAAAACAGAAGTGAATAGAAAAAATAGTATCATTGTAGAAAATATACTTAATTAGATTTTATGTCTATATTTTTGTTTTATATAAATAATAAATGATATTTAAAGATATTTTTAAAAGGATTTTTTATAAATTAGTTTTAAAAATTAAGTAACCTATGTATAATTTCATTTTATGAAAAAATTTCTTTTTTTTTTTATTTATTTATGTGTTAAAAATTGTAAATAACTAAAAGGATCCTTAAAAAAAAAAAAAAAAAATTAATATAATAATTAAACATATACATAAATAAAAAGTCTATAAATTTTTATTATTACTTATAGCAACATTTATCTGGAATTCAATACAACCACATTAAACATTAATTTCTATTTAACAAATTTTTGTTATATCATTTTGTGTTTATCAATTATATTAAATAATTGTTTTATTATTTATTAAATTGTAATGTAATAAAATTTCTTGTATTTTTAAAAAATTTACTCAGTAAATCCTATATATACATATTTTTTTTTCTTTTATAACTTCATTATAAAATAAACCATTAACAGGCAGTATTAATTTTAAGTATTATTTATAAAAAATAGATTCTTTTTTTATATATATATTTTAGGTTTATATTTATGTATATAAAAAAAAAAAAAAAAAAAGCTTAATATTTTAAAGTGAGAAATAAAAACTTTACAAAATAAAGTGTAATAAAACTATAAAATTAAAGGATTAGCATTATGTAAATTTTGCTTTTCATTATTTTTAATAATTCATTCTATTTAAAATTTAGTGCAAACATTTTAGTGCTAATCAATGAAAAAAAAAAAAAAAAAATATATATATATATATATATATATATACATATATAAATGGAAAAAAATAAAACAAAAAATAATAAAAAAAATTTTAAGAAATGTTTTTCATTTAAATAAAAAATTTTTGCTCAGTGTAATTGAATTTGATCATTCTTTTTCATAATTTCATATATTTTTTTATTTATGCATTTTTGTTTTTTTTTTTTTTTTTTTTTTTTAA
>NW_021628238.1:1476726-1478624 GCF_900005855.1 Plasmodium gallinaceum | reverse complement strand
TTTTTTTTTTTTTTTTTTTTTTTTTTTTTTTTTTTTAAGAAATAAAATAATAAAAGTAAAAAAAAAAAACAAAAAACTTCGTATGTGTATATATAAAAGAAAAAATGTGATTCACAAATAATATAAGGAAATACATGACGATAAAAAATTTAGATAAATTTTAATTTTTTATAAATAAATAGAGAAAAAATGGTTCAGTTAGGTGAGTTATTAAGTAGTATTCCTTTAATAACTCGTATATACCTTATTCTTTCTTCAATTTTAATGGTATTATGTTCTCTTGATGTGATTTCACCTTTAAGTTTATATTTAAACTGGAATCTAGTATTAAATGATCATCAAGTATTATTATTAAAAGAATGAAATATATTTTATATAATTAATAATATTGTACAAATGTAAATTTTATTTATTTTTAATAAAAAAATAAAAAATTATAATTATTACTTTTAATTTAGTATTGGAGACTTGTAACTTGCTTTTTGTATTTTGGCTCGTTTGGCTTACACTTTTTTTGGGATGCTTATGTTTTGTAATTTGAAAAATTTTAAAAAAACAGAAAAAAAAAAAAAAAAAAATTAATTTCTTTTTATATATTTCATATATATATAAATGTTTACACAATATATTAAAAGAATCTTCTTTTTATCTTTTTTTTATTATGTATCTATTTATAATTTTAGACATTTTAATTTTCACATAAAATTACCCCTAAATTTTCCTTTTTTTTTTTTACACTTACATTCTTATATTTTTTTAGTAGAATATTATCATTATAAAATGCTATTAATATATTTTTCCTCTTTTATAGAATATATTACTGTAGTTCATTAGAAGATGTAACTTTTAGAAATAATTCTGCTGATTTCTTATGGATGCTTATTGTATCCTGTTTAATGCTATTAGTAATTAATTTTAATAAAGATAAAATAAAATAATAAGATATTAAAAATGTGATAAAAAATATTAGAAAAGTAAAATTATTATACGTCAATAATGTTTAAAAATTAATAATTTTTTTTTTTTCTTTTTTCTGTTTATAGGTTGTTTCATATATATTTGGGGGTGTATATTTTTATAGCAGTTGTATAATAAATGTTATAACATATGTATGGAGTAAAAATAACTCTTCAACAAGATTAACAATTTTTTTTTTTACAATTAAAGCTTCTTACTTACCTTGGTATTTTTTTATTCATATTTTAAATTTATATTTGTGTGTTATTTAATTATTGTTTTATACAAACATTATAATTACATATTAAAAATATATAACCTTTATTATTTTTTTTTTTTTTTTTTTATTTTTTTTTTTAGGGTATTAACATTATTGTCATTAATTGTTGATTACAATTCTAATGATAATTTTTTTGGAATACTAGTGGGACATATTTATTTTTTTTTTACTAATGTTTTCCCCCTTATGCCCATTTCAAAAAATACACAAATTTTTAAAACACCACAATTTTTGTTAGTATATTAAAAAAAAAAATAAAATAAAAAATATTATATTAAATTTTACTTATGTTACTAAATTAAACAAATGTAAATCATTTTATTTTATTTTTTTTTATCATTTAGGAAATGGTTACTAAAACAAGAACAATAATAAGAAGACAAAATATACCAATTAATTAATCATTTGTTATTTTTAAATATAGTTTATCACTGCATTTTTTTTTTTTTTTTTTTTTCCATTTTTATTAAAAATGATAATATTAATATAATTAAATGATTTGTATTTATTTAAACTTTGTTAAATATATATAGTTCAATTAAAAAAAAAAACACAACCAAATTTAAATAATTTTAATTTTATTTTAATATATGAACCATTAAAATAATGTTTCTATTATATGCATTTACATAATTTTTTTTTTTTTTTTTTTTTTTTTTTT
>NW_021628238.1:1465218-1475726 GCF_900005855.1 Plasmodium gallinaceum | reverse complement strand
TAATTTTTTTTTTTTTTTTTTTTTTTTTTTCGTTGTTTTATACTTTTTTAATTTTTTTTTTTTTTCATAAAACCGTTTATTGAAACATTAATTTAGAGAGAAAATATTATAAAATATTATTACAAAAAATAAAATAAAATAAAATAAAATTTTTTGATAAACAACAACGTATTTCATATGAAAAATTTCAAAATAAAAACTATTTATAAAAATATTCTTTAAAAGAAAAAAAAAAAAAAAATGAATTTGTCGATTTTAAATACAATTATTTTTTTTTTTTTATTATTTACAATTTTTAATGAAAAAAAATTAAAATTAAAAATTCATAAATAATGAAATATAATTACATTAATTTTTTAATGCTATTTTAAAAAAAGTAAAAATATTCTTGTGTCTTTTTCTTTAATTGTCATTTCTATAAATGTATGTATAATTATATATATATATATATATGTAGGTAATTAATATACTTATGCAATATTCATAAAAATACAATGAAATATTATTTTTTTTGTTTAAATTTAAAATTATAATAAATTTTTAATTTATTATGCTTTTTATTTTATTTAATTTTATTAAAATAATATATATATATATATATATTTTTTTTTTTTTTTTTATGTACTCATTTTATATATATACATATATTATTCTGATAAAAAAGAAAAAAAAGATACGAACTGTTGTTGTGAGGGAAGTTTTTCATTATTATCCTTCATTTCCAATGTAGAGCTAACATTATTTTTATTTAAATTATAATATTCTAAAAAATAATTATCTTTAAAATTTGGGATTTTATTATCCAAATTATCAGTTTCCTTTTCATTATTATCATTATTAGAAGTTACTGGACTCGTTTGAAATTTCCTTTTTATAGATAATAAATCTTTTTCATTTTTTTCATCCAAATAATTTTCTTTAACTTGCTGGTGATAAAAATTCACTATACTATTTTCTTCTGTATCCATTGCACCATTTATATTAATATCTTTTTTTTTGTCTAATTCATTATTTATTTTATTTATCATTTTATCTTTTTCAGAATCGTATTCCATGAATTCATTAGTATAATCTTTCTTATTTTCTATTAAAAATGCATGATCTTTTCTTTTTATTTCTCCATTTTCTTTTTCTCTTTCCTTTTCATTTTTTTTTAATTCATCAAATAAAAATTCCTTATTTTTATTATAAACGTCATTTTTTATTTTGTTGGCAGTTTTTTTTAATTTCAAAACTCTGTTAAATTCAACTACTCCTATAATTTCATAAGCAATTTGTGCAATATTATCCCATTGCTCTTGAGTAAAAACTAAATTACCTTTGATTATTTTATCATATAAAGTTTTTAAGCATTTGATAACTTCTAACAAATTAATTTCACTGTTTTTATCATTTTCTGTACTATTTAAATTACAGTTTAATTTACTATCACTATTTAATGATTCCGAATCGCATTTTTTATTTTGAATTAATGTATTTAAATTTTCTTCATTATCTAAATAATCATCTTCATCATCATTTATATCATCACTGGTAGCTTCTTGTTCATTGAAATTGATTTCATGTGCGGCTGTACTACAACTTGAATGATTTTGTTTTAATTTTAAAGTATTGAAATTATTAAAGTTCTGATTTGCACTTAAAGAATCTATAATATTATTAGAAATATTTGAACTAATAGAAAAATTGTTCCCATTTTTTGCAGTAAATCCATTCATTTTATTAGAAATAAGTTCATTATAATTTGAGGAATAAATATTTGAATTATTTGTATTATTACTGTTTGCATCAAAATTAGCAAATGAATTAATAGAATTTTTTATTCTACTTCTTGTATAATTGTTTAAGTTTTCAAATGGAGTATTATTAAATAAATTTAATTTTAGATCTTCTTCAGAATAGTTTAATAAATTATCATTAAATGATAAAGCAATTTTTCCTATATTAATTTTCGGTATATCATTTTTATTAGAAATGGAATCAACAGAAGAATAGGCGGTTGAAGTCATAGCATTCATTTTATTACTATGTACATCATTATCATTCATATCTTCTAATTTTAAATCACTTTTTTTTTTTAATGAAAAACTTTTAACATATTTATCATTAATTAAACCATTACTGTTCTTATTGCATATATCTATTTTGTCAACAATAATGACATTAGGAATACTTGGAATATTTATACCATTAGTAAAAGGTAACTTATAATTTCCTGGTACTCTCGTTTCTGCTAAACCATGTATAAAAGGACAATAGTAAGTATTACATGATCCTTTTTTATAATCTTCACATCTTTTTGTTTTATAAAAAAGAGGATGGTATAAAATTTCTTCAGAGGAATGAGCAAAAGGGCATTCACCTCCCCTTAAACATAAACTATTAATAGAACCATCACTTTTTGTTTCTACATCTGGACACATTATTGTTATATAACGGATAAAAGAGGAATCACTTAAATAAAATGGACATCTTCTATTCCAAAATTCATTATGGCTATATTGACATCTATCTAACCCAAAATTACAACCACCATTTAATAATCTTTTACACTGTTTTGTTCTAAATCGACTCAAATCTTCTTCACTTAATAAAGTCGCATATACCATTTTTACCAAAAAAAAAAAAAAACAAAAAAAAACAAAAAAAAAACAAAAATAAAATTAAATAAAAAATATTACAAAATTGTAATGTTTTACTATTTTTTATTGAGAAAAAAATTGAGAAAATATTTGATTATTATATACATATATATATAAATATATATATATATATATATGACTCTTACAACAACAAAAAAAAAAAAAAAAAAAAAAAAGAAAAAGCAATGAATAAATAAATCAAATCAAATCAATAAAAAATAAAATATATTAAACTAAGAATGATAACTATAAGTATAAACATATAAAAAGGAAAAAAAGTAAAACCAAAAATATTATTTAAACAATAAATATTAGATAAAATAGAATTGTTCTGAATAAAAAAAAAACAAATATATAAAAAAAATTATCTTTTAAGATTTTCAATTAAAAATAAATCTTAAAATATATACAACTATTAATATTAGAATTAATCAAAATTAATCAAAATATACCAAAACCAATCAAAATAAATTACACTACAAAATAATATAAAATAAAAATATATTACACTAAAAAAATTAGTGTCAATATAATTTAGAATAAAAATCATAAAAATAAATATATCTATACCTATGTGAATATATATATATATATATATAAATTATTGTGAATAAAAATAAAATGATATTATTTAATAAATAATAATGCAATTTTTTTTTTTTTTTTTTTTAAATATGAATACAAAATATTATATAGAAAAGAAAAAAGAAAAGAAGTAAGTCTATTGATATATATAATAATTTAATAAAATGTAATATTAACAAAAATGCTTAAAAAAAAAAAAAAAAAAAAAGAAATTTAATTTTAAAAAAATGTTTTACAAATAAATAAATATATGTCTTTCTTTGTTTTATAAAATGTTTTAAGTTTATTAGTAGACAAAAGTACAAAATAATAATTTTTTTTTTTTCTACTTATAAATTCATTAGGTAAATACACTAAGATAAATCGTGCTAATTTTTAAATACACATAGAACAAAAAAACAAAACAAAATGAAAAAGAAAAAAAATAATAAAATTATTCTTCCTACGTTTTTTTTTTTTTTTTTTTTNAAAAAAAAAACGAAAAAAAAAAAAAAAAAAGTAAACATACCATTAATAATACTAAAATACTTTGTTTTGTATCAAAAATGTTAAAAAGACAATTTTTATAAATAAATAAATTATTACACATTAAAGTTCCAATAAATAGATGGATTCTAAAAAAAAATTTTTTTTTTTTTTTGTTTTCAGTTAAAATAACATTTAATTTCATAAATTTTAAATAAAGAAAATTCATATAAATATATATATGATGAAAAGAACTCAAAATATAAAAAGAATAAAAGAGTGATTTATTTTTATAAAAAATTTAAAAATATAAAATTAAACAAAAATATATCATTCTTTACATAATTTCAAATATAAATATATTTTTTTTTTTTTTTCTTTTTCTATTAAATATAGATAATAAATTATTTTAATTTTTTTTTTTTTTTTACTATTATAATTTAAATACATGCTACTTATTTAGATAAAATATTATGTGATAACACAAGACAGATTAATAGAATAAAATATATTACAAATAATAATAGAAACTCTATACAAAATAACATAACGTAAAAAAAAAAAAAAATAGACGTTTTTATAAATATATTATTATGCATCAAATTTTAAAAATGGTAATAAAATATTTAGAATTATATTAATAATAAATTAATAATTATAAATATATATTATAATAAAAGTATTTTTTTTTCTATTATATTTTTTTTCGTTATTAAAGATAATTTAAAATATAAAATTAAATATTAATCAAATAAATCTATAAGGTCTTAGTTTTCAAAAAATAACACTTAAAATTTTTTATTTTTTTATACTTTTCAATAAATATTTTAAATGGAAATAAATGTAAAATAAATTATTATGAATTTTATAAATATCTTAGTTAACAATTAATATATATTAATTTCACAAAATATGTAAAATATATTATATGAACATAAGTAAAATTTTCTAATGTTTTATGTATATATATATATATATTTATTAATATTTTTTTTTTTATATATATAACTTTTTTATTATAATAGTGAAAACAAACAAAATAAATATTAACAAAATTTTTTGTTTTTCTTCTTTTACTTTTAAAATATTTAATAGAAAATAAATAATATCAAACATATATATATATATATAATACAAAAATGTGTGTGCTAAATCTAAAATTCTGTCAAAAAATTTTACGCTTTTTTTTATAACATCTTTTTAAATTTGTCTATACAACCAAAAAAAATTTATTTTATATAATGAAACATAAACTAATAAAAAAAAAAAAAATTATTATGAAAGATTTTACAGGAAAATAAAAAAAAAAAAAAAAAAACTAAATTTGACTGATGTAATCTTAAATAATAAAATTGGATAAATATAAAATAAAAATGTATTTAAAAGTGTAAACTTAAATCATATTGGGCATTTGTATATTAAGCGGAATAAAAAACAAGTGCAATTTAAATTATAAAAAAAAAATAGGAAGTAACATTTGATTAGTGCATAAATATTAAAAATAAGAAGCTAAAGTAATTTAATGTCAAATAAATATAAGGAAATTATATATATATAAAAAAAAAAAAAAAAAAAAAAAAAAAAAAAAAAAACGATAAAGGTGCAATTTACGTAGAAATGGAGTTCTATTTTAAAAATTTATTAGTTTAATTCTTTAAAGCGGAAAAGAAAAAAAAAAATAATAGCAGTCCTCATATAAAATAATTATAGAATTTATTAAATATATATATATATATATATATATAAATAAATTAGACGTCACTTTATTTTATATTTTTTCTTTTATATTTTGTATAAAAACTAAAATTTACTATTAATGTGCGTAATATTTCTAAAAAGTAAAAGTTAAATAGATAATATTTTTTACAATTAAAAATAAAAATAAATTCACAGAAATATTAACTTTGAAAGCTCAATCAAAAATTTAAACATAATTCATACGTTATCATATATATTATTTTTTTGATGTATAAATTAATTATTTTAAATATGTTTTATAGAAACTTTTTTATTTAAAAAAAAAAAAAAAAAAATTAATAAAATAAAACTGTTATTGGTATTACATATTATTTTTTTTTATCATCCTATTAAAATGTATATAACTAAAAAAAAAAATTGTAAAATTTTGTGTGCAAATAAAATTAAATTATTATTTAGCTCTTTTTTTATGCTTAATTTTTTAATCATCAAATTTAATATAAAAAAAAAAGGATTTATAGAAAAAGGATCCAAATATTTATTATTCTTAAGATATGTATAAATACATGTAAAAAGATCAAAAATTAAAGCCAAATTTATGAAAAAATTGTGAACACTTTTAATTCATAACAAATTATTAAAATTAAACAAATTATTAAAAGAAAAAAAAATTATTAAAAATTAAAATTAAGTGTATTTTTAAGGTATGAATCATAAGAAAATGATGCAATTGTTATGGTGTAAAAAAAATAAAGATACAACATTTGAATTTTTGCATCTAAATACATATAGAAACACTTCATATATATGAAAAAAAAAAAATATATATATATATATATATTACTTTAAGTTAAAATGTTATTTATTAAATAAAGTACAGTAAAAAATTTAAATAACCTATTTTTGTTCCTTAAACATACATATGCAAATATATATATATATATGAGTATTAACATAAAATTTAAGATTATTTCTAATTAATTATGAATTTTAACGTGCATAAAAAAATATTGTTTGGAATTTCACTCATAATAAATTTCTAATTTTAAAATAATATTTATATAAAAATGAATTTATGTCTGATAAAAATTTTAAAGAAAAAAAATATTATTTTTATCTTTTTTTTTTTTTTTATTATGATGGATAATAAATTTAATTATATAATATATTTTTTTTTTTTTTTTCTTAATGTTACAAAATATTAGCAAAATATGGTTAATGAAAAATTAAATTTTAGAAAATTTTATAAAGTGTCAAAATATAATAAAATTAAATGGTGGAAAAAAATGATTATTTTTCATATAAATAGAAATATTAAATTAACTTTTTTACAACTTTGTGTGTAGAGGAAAACACATTGCATGTTTCTCTATTTTTAATTATTCATTGTAGATATAAAAACTTATTTTTTTTTTAAAACATCCAATAAAATTATTTTTTATAAGAACAATATTTAATTTAACTTTTTAATATATTTTTTATTTTTTTTTTATTTTTGTTATATTTTTTTATAATTTTAATAAAAACATAATAAAAGATAATATCAACTTCAGTTTTTTTATTACAATTTTTTTATTATATAAATCAAGAGCATGTAAGAAAAAAATTACTTTTTTTGTCCATAAATAAAAAAAAGTTCTTTTTTATTTTTTATACATGCACATTTAAATATATATTTATAAAAATAACATTGTATGTTTTTTTTTGAAAAATTTACATATTTATTTTTTTATTATCATTGAAGTTTTATTTTACCACTACTAAAGATAAAAATAGCATGTTTATAATTTTTAAAATTTTTTCATATAAGTATATAAATGCACCTAATGTGTATAAATTTTATGCAACATTGTTTTACATATAAATCTTTGCATGGCTATATTAAAAATGTTTTTGTCCAATTTTTTATATTGAAATGATATTCTAATAAGATTGAATTGAATAATAAAAATTATGTTTCATAATTTTCTTTAAAATTACTTAAAATTATTTATTTTTATTTTTATTTTTTTTTTTTTTTTTGTATTTTGTACATAGTCTCATATTCTTTTAATTATTTTTCCTTTTTTTTTTTTTTTTTTGGAAAATTAAAGGTGTCCTTTACAATGATATATTGCTATTCTTATGCAAAATTAAATATATCTAATTAAATGTGAAAAAAAATTTTAATTAAAATAAAAAATTTTTAATTTTGTTTAAATTCATTAAAATGTAGAAGATTATTTATGAGATTTACATATTATTTTAGCTCTTTAATAAGTAGAAAAGCTTAAAAGCATATAATAAAAATTATTTTTATTTGTATCTTTTCTTCAAAATTAGTATATTAATATAATTAATTATAGTTTTTTTTATCTTATTATGAAAGTAATATACTTTTATTTGTATTTGTACATTTTGCAAATCTCATAAAATAATATTGTATTTAAACTATTAAAAAAAAAAGAGTTACTTAAAAATAAATAAAATATATTTTAAGAAAAAAAAAAAATAATAATAATAATAAAAATAAAATAAGAACCATTCTTTGAACAATAAGTTATAGTAAAAAAAAAAAAAATAATTAAATTTATATCAAAATTTCAAAAAAATTAATGAAAAAATCCAAACCTTTCATTGTAAGTTAAATTTATACTTATGAGTGTTAAATGTTATATCTGATTTATTTTTCTCTATTTTAGTAACATCATGAAAATCCAAAGATTTTATATGAGGTAAGTAATGAATTACAAATGGTCTACAAAAAAAATTATAAAAAATAGAGTGAAAATTAGTTAAAAAAAATGAAATTATCAAAGATATAAAGAAATAAATAACATTAATTTTTATATAAAAAAAAAGAGAAAAAAAAAAATAATAAATAAAATATTTTATTACATTCTTAATAAAATATTTAAATATTTGTAGAAAAATAAGAATTTAATATTGAATCATATTATTTAACAAAATTATATATTACCGATAAAATTTATTATATAATTCCATGATAGGATTATTTTCTAAAGTAAGATTTTTTAATTTAGATAATGATTCAAGTTTTTGAATTTCTCCTATATTCTCAATTTTATTTGAATGGATATATAATGTTTTTAAATTATTTAATACCAATAAACTATCATCTATTGTGACTAAATTATTAAAGGAAATATCTAAAGAAATAATATTTGAATAACTAATAGTTAGCTCAATATTTTTTTGCTGATATATATATCTCAATAGATCATTCATAAAACATAAATCCTCTAGGTTATTATTATTTATATTTAGAACTTTTGAATTACTAGAAACGTTAATTTCCTTATTATTATAATTATAAATTATCTTATTTAATTCTAACACATTTTTTTTTTCATACGTAATTATTTTATTTGTTCCTGCCCATATTTTCATAGTATTTTTTAACTTAATATATTTTTCTATCTTATTATTTTCGTCTTTATTTAAATCGTCATTTAAATTTTTCCTCTTATCAGAATTATCAGATTCATCATTTGTATCTTCACTCTTACGTATAAAACATTTTTAATTGTAATAATATACTTATATATATAAATAAACTAAATGTAAGTTTTCATTTATATTATTTTTAAACAATTTTTTTTTTAGTAATTTTTAATTACCAGAGTGTTATTTGTTTCGTAAAATCTAGGTAAGGTTTCATATTCATTGTAGCTTAATTTTAATGAATTAAAGTTTTCCATAATTTAAGAAAGTTTATATCTTTATTTAATAAAATTTTTATATATGAAAATATTTATATTTTTTTCTTTTTTTAATAATTTTCTAAAAATATACATTCATAAATTATGTTCATTTTTGAAAAAAAACACAAAGTTATTAAGGTAAAATATATGAAAAAGATTAAAGGAAAGTTTAAAAAAAAAAAAAAAAAATGAGTAATATAATATTAAACACACACTAAAAAAAATTAAAAAAGGAGAGAAATAAAAATAAAAAAATAAAAATTTTAAGAAGACATTTTTTTTAAAGATTTTTTAAAAAATAGCAGAAATGATAAAAAAATAATAAAGGACGAAATACACATCTATAATTAATATAAAACTAAATAATTTAAAAAAGGTTAATCACTTTTTAATTAAATGTAATCATATTTTAAATTGATAAAGCAAATTTTTCATTACTTTGAAATAATTTAATAAAAAAAAATTATCTTATTATATTATATGAATATACATAAAAATTCTTTAATTTTATTTTTAATAAAAGTGCACTGTAGCTTTAAAAGAATATATATTTTTTTTTAAATTACGGTAATTTAGTAACTACTTATTATTCTAATATAATGATATTTTTCTCTTTATGTGATAAATTATCATTTATTATAATAGGTAAAAATATTAATTATTACTTTCTGTATTAAGAAATTTTGCATTTCTTAAAAATTTTCTTTTAATTTTTTCTGTTTCTTCAATATTTTTTAATTTAATTTCTAATGGTAGTGGTATCTCAGTAATTCCCGTAATACAATTTAATTTTTCTGAATTATCATTAATAGAACTTTTAACTTTTAAATGATCTGATATTTTATATAAATCTTTAACAATATCATCCTGCTCTTCTTTTTTTTTTTTTTTTTCATCTTTTTCTTCATAAAATTCCTTCATATTTTCTCTTATAAATGATTCTACATGAGCATCTTCTATTTCCTTTTCAGTAATGTTTTTGGTAAATTGTTTATCTAATAATTTTTTTTCTTTTTCATTTTTTTCTAAAACTTTTGATTCGTAGATTATATTGTCAGCATTTATTCCTTTCTTTTTTAATCTTATATTTTGAAGTAGTTTAAGATTTTTTGAGGTTTCTAATTTCAATATTTTAAAATTTTTATGAATTAATTCGTTTTTAGTACTTTCTTGAATTTTCAAGTCTTCATCTTTTTCTAAGGGAATTCTCATGCATTTATTATCAGTTTTTAATTTTCTCTTCTTTATCATAATATAAATGAAGAAAAAATTAAATGAAGTAAATTATTTCTCTTTTATAATCTTCTTCTTTTTTTTTTTTTGTAAAATTATGAAATTCAAAAAAATAAAATTTATCAGATAGTTAAAAATAAAACACTAATAAAATGTATCTTTAGTAGAAAATATTTATAAA
>NW_021628238.1:1405511-1464218 GCF_900005855.1 Plasmodium gallinaceum | reverse complement strand
AATATTTATAAAATTGAAACAAAAAAAAAAAAAAAAAAAAAAAAATATAAGTATATAATATTAATATAAAATTAATAAAAATGTATTTTTTGTTATTAAATATAATTTTTTTTATTTTTTTTAAATCAAGAAAATTTTATTTAATGAATGAAATAATTTGGTTTTTAGTGTTTCCCAGTTCAATAATTAAAATTATTACTTTTTATATAGGAAAAAAAAATTTCACTAAAAAAATATAAGTAGTTATATTCTTTATTTAAAATTAAAATATATCTTTATAAATTTTTTTTTATTTTAAATCATTTTTCGAATAATAACAAAGAATTATTTTCATGAATGAAAAAAATATATTTTTTTATTTTTTGAAAAAAAATTTTCCTTTGTTAATTTACTAAAAAATTTTTGTGTGACATATTATTTTAATATTTATTGAGAAACGAAAAAAGAAAACATTTAAAGACAATTATGTATAATATATTTTTTTTTTATTATTTTCATTTTTTTATATTTATAAAAAAAAATAGCAAATGTCAAAAATTAATCTAAAATATTATTATAATTTAAAAATGTCTGTTATTATGTTATATAAGATCTATCTAATAATATAATAAAGGTGTTAAACATTATATAAAACAATATATGGTACTATATTTTTTTTTTATTTTAACATTATGTTGCAAAATTTAGATAATTTTTTAATTTTAAGCTTCTAAATTAATAATTAAAAGTTTAACTTATTTGTAAATATTATAACACCTAATTTAATTTTATGTGTTATATCAAAATATTTAATAATAGAACAATTCTTACATTAAGTTTAATATATTAATTTTATTTATAAAGAAAAGAAAAAACTTTTAAAAAAGTTTTTAAAAATTTGTATATAAAGACGGATGAATGTTATATAAAGGAGGTTTTCTTATAAATTATAATACACTACCCATTTTATGATAAAAAAAAAAAAAAAAAAAATATATATTAATTGTAAAATGCACTAAAACAGCAATTATATATAATTGAAAGAAAAAATAAATTTTCAAAGTAATTTATGTATAATTATTATTTTAAATACGTCTTAAGGTTATGATGCATTTTAATAAATTTCCAATTCAAAAAAAATATTAATTTTCGATCATTTTATATATACATATATATATATAATTTTATTATTTTATCTCCAATAATATTATGCGTTTGAATTAAATATTTTATTGCAGTTTGTGTTATATTATTTCTTTATTATTTATTCATTTATTTTTTTTTTTTTAATCTATGATTTTTATTTCTTTGTTAAAATATTTGTCTTATTAAAATTTTAAGATCTTTTTTTTTGTTATAAAAAATAAATTTAATTTTATGTAAAAAACAAATGTTCTTTTATTATACTTTTTATTTTAATATAAATAATGCTGCAGCTTTAAAAAAAAAAATTAAAAGAAAAGCAAATTTTATATATATTTTTTAAAAGAAATTTTTAGTACTATGAAAAAAAAAAAAAAAAAAGTAATAAAATAATATAGAATATTTTTATATTACACTTGCATGCTTCATTAATAAAGAAATATAAATATTACCTTGATAAAAAAATTTTGAATTTTTAAAATATACAAGGAAGCAAAACATAACATTATAAAATAAAATAAAGAAAAAAATGTAAAACGATGGAATAATAACAAAATAAAAATATTTATTTTTAAAAGAAGTAATTAAAAAAAATTACACTTATAGCAATTAGAAATAAGAAAAGTAAAATATTAAACTAAAATATTAGAATAATTAAAATTAAAAAATTAAAAGCTATAACTATTCAAAAAAGAAAAAGCTTGAAATAATTAAAAAAGGAAAAATGTAGAATAATAAAAAATAAAAATGTAGAACATTAAAGTATTAAAAATATTGAATAATTATATTATTATATACATTAATAAAGCAAAAAAAGGGAAAATAATAAAATAAGAAAGAACCAAATATCTTTTATTCTAAAAAAAAGCATAGTAATATATCATTAATAAATTCTTTATTATAAAAGAATTACTTTTCATTATGAAAAGATACATATAAGAAAAGCCTAAATTACAATTTTTCAAATTTTATAAATACTAAAAAAAACATGTTTGAAGTTCTTTTAATATAAAATGAGCATACCTAAAAGAATAATTAAAGTAACTTGTTTATGTATTATTCCTTTTGTTTCTTTCCTTTGTATAATGAAATAGTATTCGATGAATATCAAAAAGATATATTATAAAAATATTTTATTATGAACTTTCAATATAACTTCATGTAAGTATATTGTTAATTTATTAATTTTTATTAGATAAAAATAGAATGATATGTCTTTAATATATTTTTATTTTATTTCTAATAAGGAAAAATATGCATTAAAAAGATGTATTGAAGATATAACTTTTTTTTTTTTTTTTATATTTTCATTGTACTTGTAAAAATTTCTATAAAAATTTAGGTAATTTATAATATTGAATAAGAAAAAACATAATAAAATGGTTCGCATGAACTGTTAATACATTTAATTATAAAAATTTATAAAAGCAAGAAATATTTTTTACTTACATTTTTTATTTCTGTATTTTTAATTCTTTTACGTCTGAAATATTTTTACTGTATAATTGCATGTAAACTAGAATCTATTATTTAAAAAAGAAAAATATAATTTATATAGTAATGGAAAAATCTTATTAATAATTACAACAAAATAAATTTAAAATTAAGAAAAATATCATAAATAAAAATATTTCTTTAGTGCACATTATTTTATGTTGCATAATACTCAATTTTTTTTTTATTTCTTGTCAAATTGATTAAATAGAAATCTGAAATACTTTCAAGTTAATATTTTATGATTATTAAATTTATTATATTATATAAAAAAAGAAGAAAATTTCAATCACTTTAATTTTATTAAGTACAATTTTAAAATATTTTTCTTTGCATATAAGAAACGTATATATATTTTCATGTGCATTTTAAAATAAAATATAAAGCTTATAGATTAAAAATATATAAGAGCAATACGTTATCTTTTTTTTTTTTTTTTTTTTTTTTTTTTTTTTTTTATACGTATGTATAGTGAGATTATTTTTTTTCTTGAAATATTTTATATTTTCATTTTTTTTTCATATGCCAGTATATGTTATTAAATTTTAAAACATACATAAAAAAATAGTACTTTTTTATGAATATGATTTTTTTTTAATAAAAAGTAATAATAATAAATTGACACTGCCAATTGTTAAAATGGAAAAAAAATTATATAATAAATGAGAGATATATAATTAGATAAATTTAAAATTTTTTTTTTTTTTTTTTAATGCTTAAAGTCTTTTCTCCTACTTGTTATATATGGAAACATAAAATTTTTTTATTTTATTTTATTTATTTCTTTTTCTTTTTTTTTGCAATGATACTTCACAAAAATATATCACTTTAAGCATGTTTCTGTTTTAAGTGTTATATAATAATATATATAAATATAAATATATATATATAAATATATATATATATATATATATATATATATATATATATATATATATATATATATATATATATATACATATATATGTATGCATATGTAAATACTTATATATTTTTAAAAATTATTTTTATTATACCTTTTTAATTTTTTTTTTTCTTCAATGATAACATTGTGCGAATTAATGCTTACTATTACACCGTCAAAAATAAAATTGCAAAATTAAACAAAAATACAATTTATATAATTATACTAATATATTTAAAGAAAAAATAATTGCATTTAAAATATATATATATATATAATTATATTATAAATAATTTATAAGAATAAATGATTTATGCAAAAAAATTTTTTTATATTATATAAATGTACATATACGTATACATTTTTAATATTATATATTTGAAAATTTTTTATGCATTACTTATAAACTATAAAAAAAATACATATAATATAAAAAAACAGTTACATAGAATTTTTAGAAGTTTTTTTAAGAAATTACATGAATTGTTAAAAATATAACAATAAATTTTAAATAAAATGTTAAATGCCAAAGTTGTGTAATTTTATATTAACATATACATAAATATAAACTTATTTTTTCTTCATTTTTGCCTTTTTTACATATATGTATATATATAACTTTTGATTAACATATATAAAATATGAAATTTATTATTGCCCCCATTCTTTTTTTTTTTTTTCTTTTTGATAATTTTAATTTTGTTACATTAAATATTAGTTTTGAATAACATATATATTAAAAAAAATGAACTTTAAAAAAAACAAAAAAAAAAAAATTATGTAAAAATTATAAAATAAAAGAAATTTATTTATACTAATAAATAAATTATGTAAAATTTGTGTAAACATGTAAAAATTGTAACTTTATTAACATTATTTATATATTTTTTTTTTTTTTATTGAAATATGTCTTTATATAATATTAAAATTTTTTCCATATATATTTTAAATTAAGAAAAAAAAAAATATATTGTTAATATATTTTACATATGAGATTAAAATATTTATATAATTTTTTATATTAATTTTCGTGTGTTGTAAATTTATATATATATATATATTTTTGAAAAATTTAAATTATATAATAATTTTACATTATTTTTTAAGAAAATTTTTCTTACAGTTGTATGGACATGTATAAATTTACTTTTTATATCAAAATTTATTTACATATATACATCTTTATTTTGAAATAAAATATTTCTTAAAATTATTTTTGATTTTATTATATATTTTTTTCCATTATTATGAAAATTACTTTGAGAAAATTAAAATAAAGAAAAGAAGAAAATAAATAAAATAGTTAAGAACTCATATGTTCTGTATTTTTATTTGAATTTTTATTTTAGTGCAAATTATTAATAGAAAGGGAAGAAAAAAAAAAGATATATATAACTAGTGGCAGTTGTATTTTTTCTTAAATTGAGTAATTATATTATTAAAATAAAAAAAAAAGTAAATAAAAATAGAAAAAAAAAAAATTATCAAAAAAAGAAGTTTTTTAAATGAAGTTACTGTTCAAATGAGTAAAATAAATGGATCAAAAATTGATGACATAAATAAAAGTGAGAAACAAATGAATTCATTTAACAATCAGTTACTTGGTGAAGAAAATTATAAAGTAAGCAAATAAAATGAAAAGCAAAAATGAGATATATATATATATGTATATATATATATATATGTATCAAAAAAATAAAAGAATTTATGATATAAGAAAAAATAACGTAAAATAAAGAAGTTATATGTGCTTTACTGATATATATGAAAAATATAATTTATGTAAGAATGTATATACATAAATATATGTATTTTTATAATTATTTTTCTTTTTTTTTTTTTTTTTTAGATGAATAAAGGATTTAATATATCTAATTATAATCTAGATTTAATCAAATGTTTACAAGATGAATCAGGAATATATTTTATATTAGATCCATCTAAGGCCATAAACGAAAAAAAAAATTCAGAAGTATATGATATTTTTGTACCTGAGAATAGTGATGGAGTTACCTTGCATGTTCAAAAAGTTAATGATGAATATAAATGTATAGGTGTTAGTATTACTAAAAAAGGAATAGATATAAACACAGGAACAAGAATTTTTAACACAAAGATAGCCGATTGGTTAGAACAACTATTTCATTTTAATAAAACGTTAGCTTGTAATAATTCTGCTAACAATGCATCCAATAATAATAGCAAATTGAAAAGAGTTAACAGTAGTAACTCTATTATGAGCAGTAATAATAACAATTCCTCAAATTCTGTTGTTAATAATAATAAAAATACTAACAATACTTTAAATTCTATCAATAATAATAATAATATTAGCAATACTAATAGTAATAATAATAATATCAATAATAATAGCAATAATAATAATAATCATAATAATAATAATAACAATCAAAATAATTATAATAACAATCAAAATAATAATAATAATAATATGAATACTAATACTAATACTACTACGACTACTGCTAATAATAATAATGATAATGATAATGATAATAATAATAATAATAATGATAATAATAATAATAATAATGATAATAATGATAATAATACTGCTAATAATAATAATGATAATGATAATAATAATAATAATAATTATAATGATAATAATAATAATAATAATACTACTACTACTACTACTACTACTGCTAATAATAATAATGATAATGATAATAATAATAATGATAATAATAATAATGATAATAATAATAATAACAATCAAAATAATAATAATAATGTAAGCAATGGAAGTAATTTAACAAATAACAAATTTAATAATTACAATAATATAAAGCATACGTCACCTGGTGTACATCAATCATCAGTTTCTAATATACCTAAAAATTCTAAAAATAATTATGATAATTTTCAAAATAATGAAAATTATAATTCTGTTATTTGCAATAAAAAAGCTAACAAAACTGCAAATCAACAAAATTGTAATTTAAATCATTCAAATAGCACCAATAACATAATGTCTCATACTGTTGCTGCTGCAAATTTAAATTCTCAATCGAAAGATCAAACGCATCAGCATATTCAACAAATTCAGCATGCAAAGCAAATGAGATTACATCAATTGAATAACTCGCATTCCCATAAACCTCATTTATTGTCCTACCATAATGTAAATTATGATGATAAAAATAATAATAAATTATATAATAATATAAATTCAAATAATTTAAATAACAAAAATGTGTCCAATGGAAATTCTACAGCACCACAGGTATCTTCTACATCAAATAATGAAATGATAAAGAATAATAAATTAGGTTGCGCAAATAGACAAAAAAATATAAATCATCACATACATAATCATGCACATAATGATATCTTTAATTCTCAAAATTCTCATCAAAATAATCATATATATAATCATAAATCACAACAACAATCTTATAATGAAAATTATGGATATAGGCCAACATTATTTAATTTGTTAGAAGTATTAGCTAACCACAATATAACAACTCCTGATCAACGTGTGTGTATAAGAGGTATAGTCACAGACTTTCTAAATAATGAATTGCCGCATGGAAAAATATATGCATATATTGGTGCAGTTGTAGGTCATGATATTTTACATGATATAATAAGAAAATTAGAAAAAGATCCTAATAGAAATATAGTTCCAGATGCTTCAGGATTAGCTCGAATAGAAGCAGCATTTGGATTAAGTAAATCTTCTTATGATTTCATGAATAGTAATTCAAATAATTCTAGTGTAAATAATATTTCTAATGTGTTATTTAATCATCGTAATTTAAGTAGCAATATTTTAAATAATCATATTTATTCTAGTATATTATCAAATGTTGCTACTAATAATATGAATAATAATCATGCTCTAAATAATGATCGTTTAAATATAGAAAATGAGAAATTGTTAAATAGTAAAACATCCAATGATATAAATAATTTATTGAAATATACAAAAAATGAAAAATATTCCGTTTCTTGTAATAATTTTTTAAATTTAAATAAAAAAAATAATCAGAATATTAATAATATGTTAAATTTAAGATGTGATAATGTTTTTAATAATAATAATAAAAATAACAATAATTTTACTCCTCATGATTATATATGTGCAACTAGAAATTTAAATATGCAATGTTCCAACAAAAATAATTTTTCTGATGATGAAGAGGAGTTAATGAAAGCAATTAAAAAAAATATAGAGACTTACAAAATGAATAATATTAAAAATATATTGATATCATCTGTTTTTGGTAGAATTAAATGGTTAAAAATTATGAATGAGTCACCTCATGCATACTTATATGGACATAGTATAGTAAAATTTGGTAATAAATTATATATGTTTGGTGGCTCAAATAATAAAAATAAAAAGGTTCCTTTTAATCACACTTTAACATTTAGTTTAATATACTACAATTATAAATTACTTCCATTAGGTGGTAATTATCCTGAAGAAAGAGATGGTCACACTACTCATTTAATTTCTTTGAAAAACGGATTATCTATATTTTTATTTGGAGGAAGTAATGAAAATATATATTATAATGATATATATATTTTAGATATGGAAACTCGTAAATGGTCTTTAAGAGAAGTAAAAGGCAAATTGCCATTACCAAGAGATCAGCATTCTTCTCTTGTTTATCCAGCCAAAAGTGAGCATTTAAGAGGAGAAAAATCTAATCTAACTGAAGGAGTAATCATATTTGGTGGAAAATGCTTGTATAATAATAGTATTATTAATTTAAATGATATGTGGATATTTTTGTTTCATCTAAATATATGGGTACGCATAAATTATTTAAGTGAAGAAACACCAATAGGTAGACATGGAATGAATCTAGTATGGTCTGATACTAATACTTTATGTTTGTTTGGTGGAGAATGTTATGATAATTCTAAAAACTTTAAAGAAAGAAAATTATTGGATGATATGTGGATATTTAAATTACATACCAATAAAAATTTTATTTCAAATAATTCTAATTTACGTGATGGAAACTCATGTAATCCAAGTGATATTATTCAAACAGATGTTTATAATAATCAATCTAGCAAAGCATGTTATCATAAGAATATCATTAATAATCCTAGTTCAAATGAACAAAATACTTTTGAAAATAACCATTCGACAAATGCTTTATGTAATAATAGTGCAGATGCTTATATTAGTGATAAAGAAACTTCTGATAATGAAAAAGATAAAAAATTCACGAAAAAAATAAGAGTAACAGGCGAATGGCAAAGAGAAGTATATGAAGGAAAAATAGGATGTAGATCTAATTATAGTAGTATTTTTATAACTCAAAGACATCAAGATTTTAAAGGAGCAGAACCAAAAACTATTGAAAGGTTAATGCTTTTATGTAGTGGAATAACATATGTTACTAAAGATAATAAAAAGAAAATTGTTTCGAGTGATGAAATATACGTTTACTTCTTTTCACAAAAAAGATGGTATTTATTAAAAGGAAAACTATATAATGAAGAATTAATATATAATGGAAGGCAAAGACATGTAGGTTGTTTTTTTGAATCAAAAAATGTTTTAGGTAGGGCAAATAAAAACCCAATTCCTTGCATATTTATACAAGGAGGTTTTAAGAAAAATTCAGTTTTTGGTGATGCATGGTTGTTATCACTTACAGGAGAAAATCCATTAAGAATTCATGAATATGATTCATCGAGGGAAAAAATTTCAACTACTCAAATGCCACTGTATTACTTTAGAGATACACATTCGATTAGTTTATTATATAGTTTTTGTACTTTACAGAAATGGTTATTTGGTGCATTTGCAAACTTGGTTGATAACTGTATTCAATCATCAAATCCAGCTGAAAATGTTTTTATTAAATATGAATTAACACCTGAGCATGATGGTATGTTATCTATTCAAGATGATGGAGAAGGTTTGGATTTTAATGCTATGAATAGAATATTAAGAATGTATGGTAATTATAGAAATTATGACAAAAATTTATTATATAATAATAACAATACTAGTGTAAAGAAGCATAATTTACCAAATAGTGATTTTGTCAACAATAAAGTAGATGAATTTAATGATGATCAAAGTGAAAAGGATTATAATTCTAATAAAAATGTAAACAGAAATTCATCAAGCGCAAAAAATAATTCCCAAGAATACAATAAAGAATCATTATTAGATGAAAATATAGAATCCTCTCAAAAACAAAAACAGAAAAATATAGATAATGAAAAACCTAAAGAAAAGCAAAATTATTATGAAGAAGAAATTGATGAAAGTGACAAAGAAAGAGAAAATGAAGAAGTACCTAAAAATAAAAAAAAAAAGAAAGAACAAGAAAACAATGTTGATTTGAAAAAGGAGATTGATGAAAATAGTACTACAACTAATATAAATAATAAAGGAGCTATAAATCTAAATGAAAAAAATAATCCATTGGATTATAATGAAATGAATAATAAAGGAGGAAATAGTAACAATGATGATTATGATTATAAAACACATGATGAAGATTCTTTTTATAATGAAAATGCAAATAATACATTTGATTTAAAATATGGTGTTGGTTTTAAAATGGCTTATGCAAGAATTTCATCTAGCTGTGCTATTATGTCTAGAACGGTTAATACTATAGGTATAGGGTTATTATCATTAGAATTAATGAATCATTGTGATGCTAAAGAATTAGCTACACCATTGTGTATGTGGAAATTACCTAACAAAGAATTAATAAATAGGAATATTGCAAATAAATCAGAACATAGACATCATCAGAAATTGTTAATGTCATACACCCCTTTTAATAGTCCCAGTTTATTAGCAGAACAAATTAATATTTTAGGAACATATAGTGGAACTAGATTATTATATTGGGATTTTAGGGACGATATGGATTTTATTGTATTTTGCTCCTCTAATAATAATATATATTTAAGTAGTTCCCCTTTAAGTTTAGAAGAAATTAAATATGGTAAGAAAAGAAAGAATATTACTAATGTCAGCAATAACAGTAATAAATATTCTTGTGTAGAAGATATAAAATTAAATAATAGAGATATTAAAAGAAAAGGTAATTTTGAAGATGAAAAAATGAAGAAAGCTAAAACAGAAAAGGATTCTTCTATTGGTAACAATAATAGAGACTATAAAAATAATCTCGTTAAAGAGGAAAAAGAAGATATTTATGTAACTGAAGAAAATACAAAAGAATATAATGGTAATAATAGCACTTATTCAAAAAATGATGATAATAATCAGGATGATTTAAATCTTGAAAATAACAATAATATTAATGATAATCAATCGAAAACTAATAAAAATAATGTAAAGAGAGAAAAAAAAATTAATACAAATTCTTGTGATGAAAATAAAAGTATTGAAAAAAATAATAATGTTCACAAGAATGATATTAAAAATGGTATATATAATAAGGCCAGAAATAACGATTATGATCCGTATCAATATTATAATAGTTCATTAAAAAAGTTAAATTTATTCGAATATAATGCTCATTTACATCCATCCATATCTAAAGAAAAATACAACATTAGCTCTATTTTTCCTTTATGGGATCATCCTAAAGATAGTATAGATTATTGCTTATCTACATATTTATATTGGCTCTATTTAAGAAGAAACACTAATATATTTTTGCAAAATACTCTTCTTATACCTACATGTATGAGAAACAATGATAAGAGTAATTTAAAAAAAAAAAAAAAAAAATCAAAAAAGGGGAAAAATAGAAAAAAATTAAAAAAAAAAAAAAATAATAATAATAATAGTGATTTTAATAAGAATATTATAAAAAATAGAAAGGAAAAAAATAACGAAAATATATCTTTCAATAAAGAAAGTGATAATCAATATCATTTAAAAGAGGAAGCTACAGAAGAAAACAAAGATGATAGAGATAATAATAATACTACTAACTTTGAATCCAATGAAAATGTAAACAAATTTAATATTCCAATAAAAAACGAAATAGAAGAAGACTCAAAAAATGAAGATATTGAGAAAAACAATGATAAGTACGAAAAAAGAAAAAAACAGAAAACAAATGACATGAATATTGATAACATTCAAAATGAAGAGAATGAAAATGAAGATAAAAATGAGAATGAACAAGATCAAATAGAAAAAAAAAAATTACAAGAAGCGTTAGAATATGGAATAAAACAAGAAAAAAAAGAAGGAAATGAAGTGCATAAAAAAGAAATGGAAATAAAAAAAGAAAAAGATAGACATTTAAAAGAAGATGAAGATGAAGAAGATGATGACGTTGATAATGAAGAAGATGATGACGACGATGATGATGATGATGATGATGATAATGACGATGATGATGATGATGATGATGACGATGATGACGAAGAGGAGGAAGAAGATGATATTGATGGTGATCAAGAGGAAGAAAAAGAAGAACAAAAAGAATCAGGATTACAAAAAACCGAAAAAGATGAAAATGATGGCCATAATGTTAAGGAAGAGTATGATAATGAAAATACTGAAGGAAAAAAGATAAAAAAAATAAAAGATAATGATAATGAAATAAAGGAAGAAAATGAAAAAAAAGCAAAAAAGAAACTTGAAAAAAATGAGAATTATGTAAACAAAAAAGGAAACATGTATAACAATGATATAAAAAATGAAGAAAATGAAAAAGTAAAAAAAGAAAACTATGTCAATTTATATATGGAAAATTTAAAAATAAAAGATGAGTATTATATAAATAATACTAGTAAATACACATTATATAGTTTTCTAAAAAGAAAATTGTATAAACAAGTAGAATTTCATTATTTATTTACACCATCAGATTACGAATACGGTTCTTTTATTATGATGGGATTTTTAAATGATAACGACAATACATTAATAGAAGTAAAAAGAGTTTGTGAAGCTGGTATTTTACTATATTATAAAAACAGATTAATAAAAAGATTAGATGCACCATTTATTGATTCTGCTTATAACTTATCTTTATCTAAATATCCTCCTAATCCATCTCTTTATGAAGGAAATTTATATAAATATGCTCTCACAGTTATTGTTAATGTGCCTAATTGGTTAAAACCATCTATAAGTAAACAGGAATTTATACATGAAAATAATTACGCTTTTCTTGTTTTCAAAAAAAAATTAATTTCCTTAATTAAGTATTATCTTAATATCTGTCAGGATAATCTAAAATTAAAAAAATGGAAAGAATCAAGAGATTTAAAATTAAAAAACTATCTTGAAAAAGTTCAATATAAACTAAGAAAATCAAAAAATGAATCAGAAAATGAATATGAAAAAGCATACAAAATTGTATATAATGATAAAGATAAAATAAGAAAAGAAGATATTGAAAAAGAAGAAGAATTAGAAAGAGAGGAAAATAGACAAATAGTTAAAGAAATTGAAAAAGCTCAAGAAGAAAAGAGGCAAAGAGAAAGTGAAATAGCCATTAATAAACAAAAAGGTAATTATAATAATTTAGAAGAGGAAGAAGATGAAAGTGAAGAGTATACAAAACCCATGAGAAAAAGAGAAAAACAAAAAAAAGAAAATGATGAAGATGAAGAAGAAAAAGATGGAGAACATGTTGAAAAAGGAAATAATGGACACAACGATGATGAGATCAAAAAGGAAGATAATGAACTAGAAGAAGAAGAAGAAGAGGAAGATGAAGATGAACCAGAAGACGATAATGAGCAAGACGATGAGGGAAAAGAAGATGAACAAGAGGAATATGATGAAGAAAAAGAGCAAGAAAAAATAAGGAAAAAGCAAATGAATGAGCAAGCAGATGAAGAAGAAGATGAAGATGATGCAGATGATGATGATGATGAACAAGAAGAAGATGAACAAAAAGATGAAGGTCATGACAATGATGGTGATGATGATGATCAAGATGAACGTGATGATGATGAACAAGAAGATGAAGATCAGAATGAACAAAATAATGAAGAACTAAATAAATCCATAGAAGAGAATTATCCTGATAGATGGAAGCAGTGAAAAAAGGAAAAAATAAAATAACTAAAAAAAAATATAAAATTTAAAATGAAGATTAAGTGAAAACATATGGTAGTAAAAATAGAAAAAAAAAGTAACAAAAAAAAAAAAAAATAAAATAATAAAAAAATGAAATAAAATAAAATAAAATGGTATTCATAAAAAAAAAAGATAACCAAATGAAATATGATGAAATGAAAAGTATTGATCATCTTCATAGAAAATAACTAAAAACAAAAAAAATAGATAAAGTCGAGAAAAAGAAACAGTATACAAAAGGGAAATTATTGAGAGCAGAAAAATTGAAATTTACATATGGAAATGATGATAAAAAAGATAATAAGGAAATATAAATAAAATGAATGACAAGAAAATTAAGATAGAAAAGAATTATGATATAAATGAAAGCATAAAAAAAAAAAAAAAAAAAAAAAGAGATATAAATTATTTTTTGATAAAATATTCGGCATTAAGGTAAACTTAAAAATGAAAAGATATATACTTAGAAATTGCTTTAAATAGGAAGATAGGATATAAAAGAAAAAACAAATAAATAAAAGAAATCTTTAAATAAATTATATTCAGAAAAAAAGAAAGACTTTCTTTTTC
The DNA here is from genome assembly GCF_900005855.1 of Plasmodium gallinaceum. Classification (NCBI taxonomy): domain Eukaryota; phylum Apicomplexa; class Aconoidasida; order Haemosporida; family Plasmodiidae; genus Plasmodium; species Plasmodium gallinaceum. The sequence goes on along the minus strand of NW_021628238.1, from coordinate 1,450,089 downwards.
ATGAGGTTTTCACAAAAAGAATAATCTATCAAACAACCAAAGAAAGATTATTACATAAAATATATAAAAGGGAATATATTTAAATAAAGAAGATTGTAAACTTATATATATATGTATATATATGGTTTTATTGTTACTTATGTAAATCCATAAATAATATATTTTTTCATTGTATAATAAAAATAAATATAACTATATAAAAATTTATGAGTATTGTGTATATTTTTTTTTATTCTTAAAATGAAAAAATTGCAAATATTTTTAAGCTATTTTTATATTATTGAAAATTATCTTTTTTTTTTTTTTTTTTTTTTTTTTTCTACCAAATATTATATATATTTATTAACTGATCAATATATGTATTCTATTAAAATACCTTTCTATATCTATTTCTATTTTTCTTAATATTTTTTTCTACATTTTTTTGCATTTGAAAAAAAGTGTTATGTATATATATAAACGATTGAATATGTACTTTAATTATTTTGATTTATTATTATATTTTCAAACATGTAAAATTCATAAATGTTTTTTAATGTTTTTATAGCTTATAATTAAAAAAAATATAAAGTTAGTATTTCAAGGATTAAGTAAAAAAAAATTTTCTGTATATGAGTAATAAATGAATAGAAGAAATTTATTTTCTTAATTTATTTCAAAGAAATGTGAAATATCACACATTAAATTTTATAAGAACAAAATTAATAAAACATTATATTCAAAATTTTTAGTTTGACCTACTATACTGTCTGATTTATTATATTCTTTTTTTTATAAATTTTATTTTGTTTTATTTTTTTTTTTTTTATTTTTCTTTCCTATTTAATGAAAGTGTTTGTGAGTTTTTTTCAAAATTAATATGTATGAATGTAAACATATTTATATATATAATTTTTTTAACATAAAATATAAATTATTTGCCAAATTTCATATGATTAAAAAAAAAAACGTACATTTTTTATTTCTGATTATATGTTTTTTGTAAGCTACTTTTAAAATAACTTTAAAAAATTAAAATGTTCTTTAAAATCATACTTTTTAGTACGTATATTAATATTTCCTTTTAGGTAATATTATTTATAAGAAATGTTTTTTATTTTCATTTGTAAAAAGTTTTAATTAATGCTTAAGTTTTTTTTCTTTTGAAGAAGTAACGAATTAGTGTAAATATTAAAAAAATAATAATACGTAAAAATTCTTTAGAGAGGAAAATTCTTAACACATTCTAAAAATAATAAATTTAAAAATATTAATATAAAAAAAAATTTTCTATAGTTTTATTCACTTTTTATCCTTTTAAGCATTTGAATATATTCGTTAATTTTTTCTAATAGAAGAGTATTTTTTTTTTTTACATCATTTAAAAGACGAGCTTTTTCGTTCAATTCTTTATTCATTATATTCATCCTTTGATTGTGTTCATTTTCTTTATTTTTAATTTCTTCTAATATACATTTTTTTTTTTTTTCTTGAAATTTTTTTTCTAAATCATCAAAATCAAATGTTATATCATTCTTTTTTAATTTATTTTTTAAAATTTTTTTCTTTTCATTAGCTTTTTTTAATAAATGATTATTAATATTTTCTAATTCTTTATTTTTTTTTTTTAAACTTTTATATTTAAAAAGAAACTTTTCCTTTTGTTTTGTACTATTTTCCATTTTTTTCATTATATCTTTATATTGTTCTATACTAAGAATAGTACAATTACTTGCTAAATTTAGACGATATTTTTTTTTATCATAAAGGTAATCAATATTCCTTAATTTTGATAATTTTAACATAATGTAAAATTTCACTTCAGATATATTTTTCTTTTTATCATCTTCTATTATAGAAATTTCTTCATTTATTAACTCAATTTCCTTTTCTATATTTTTCTTTTTAATTATTAGTTTTCTTTGATCATTTTTTTTATTATCTATACTTTTCTTTATATTATTGATACTTTTTGAAATTAATAAATTTTCTCTTTTTATTGAATCTACCTGTTCCTTATTATAAATATCAATAATTGAATTATTACCGTCTAATGTATCAGATTTTTCACTAGCTTCACTATCTCCTGAACCTTCATCATGATTTGTTTTCAAACTTTTTATTAGGATGTCATAACATAAACTATTATCTCCCATTATTTGTTTTAGTTTTTCAAATATTTGATCTCTATTTTTCTAAAAAAATATAAATAGCAAAAAAAAAAAAAAAAAAAGATAGAAATGAATAAAATATTATTGATTATTCTTTATTTTAAATAAAATTACATTATGATTATCCAATTCTTCTAAGAACACCTTTATATCATCAATATATTTATTTATTTCATTTTCAATGTTTTTCATTTCTTTTATATATTTTTTTTTTTGTTTTCTTAATTTTATTTCTTTCTTTTGCAGTTCCATCAATATATTATTTTTTTCATCAATAGAAATAATTTTCAAACATATATATTTTATAATCCTTATAGCTTGTATTCTTTTCATATTTAATGAATAAATTTGATTATCAAATTGTTTTATCATTTTTTCTATTAAATATTCTATGTGTTTTCTATCATAACTTTTATATTTATTTTCAAAAAACTTCTGATCAAAATTGACGCTAGATATTTTAAATGTTTTTGTTTTTTTCTCTTTTAGAAAAAAAAAACTTTTAGTATTTTGTAGAAATAGTTCCAATTTTTTTTTTTTGTCTATTTTTTCTTTGGCATTTTCTTTTTCATCCTTTTTACTACATTTATCTTCATCTTTTTTATTTTCTTTTTCTTCATTATCATATTTTTCATTATTTTTACACAAATATTCTTCTTCTTTATTGTTTACTTTATTTTCATTTTTTAATACTTCTTTTAAAAACAATATTTCATCTTTTAATCGGATAAGTTTCTAAAAAAAATAAAAAAAATAAATAAAGAAGTACAAATGAAAATATAACAATATAATTTTTATACATTATATTATTTTTTATTACAAATGAAATTCTAGACTTTAAAAAATTAAAATCTTCATTGAATACTTCTTTAATAAAATTTATTTGATTTAATAATTTTTTTTTATTTTCTTCATAATTCCTAATTATTTCACTTTAGACAAAAAATATTATATATATATATATATTTTATTTATTTAAATTGATTATGCATATAAGCATTTTTACAAGTATATATATAAATGTACATACGTAATATGAGATATCTTTTTAGGAGATTGACTTATTTTTTCTTCTTCATTAATTTGATCTAATTTAGAAATTATATCTTCATACATCTTTATTATTTTTTTTTTTTGTGATATCTCTTCTATTTTTTGTTCATCATTTATCGTCTTTAAATTTTTATTTCTTTCTTTTAATATTTCAAAATTTTCTATATATTCATTAATTTCTCTTGTTATATCGAATGATTTTTTTTCCTTTTTTTTTCTTATCTTTTCTTTTTTACTTTTTTTATATTCTTTACATTTATTATTTTTCAAATATATTTTTATTCCTTTTGTAGAAACACTTTTATTGACACTATACAATGGGTTTTTTGTAAATTTTAATCTTATATATTTTTTTGAAAGGTATTCTATCCTTCTATCATAAATTTTTTGATTATATATAAAGAAATTTTTTATGTCTTGAATTTTTTCCTTTAAATTTAGATATAAGTAATATGAAAAATAAGTATCTATTATAAATTTTTTTCTTCTATTTAATTTTTGATATTTTCTTTTCAGTTTTTTTATTTTTATATTAACATTCTTTTTATATAACAAAGCTTTTCTTATTTTGTCTTCATTTTTCTTTGCTTCTTTTGTTTCTCTTAAGCTATATTGAATATCTTCATCCTTAATATTATCGTTTAAATTAAAAAATATATTCATATTTTTTTGATCATAATTTAATATCAAAACAATCTTTTTATTATTCTCTTCTGCTTCTTCTTTTTCACCTGACTTTTCATTTTTTCTTATAAAATTCCATATATCCATTATGTCATTTTCTTTTTTTTTATTTTCTTTTTTTTCTGTTTCTTCTAGATTAAATGAATGAATGATAAAATTTAAATCATTTTCTAAATCTTCAAAAGTAAAGGGAATAATGTTGTTCTTTTTTTTTTTTTTTTTTAGAAATTGATCTACTAAGTAATCATGTATTTCTTCAACAAAAAAACCAAATAGAGAATCATAAGTTATCAAATTTTTATTTTTCAATGAATACAAATATTTGCTTATATTTAAATGATATCTTTTACTGATATTAAATAAATGAAAAAGAGAAAAAGTAAAATTTAATTTTATATACTTGTTATGTAAACATATAAATATATATTGTTTATTGGTATCTTTGCTTACAAAAAAGTCTTTTATTTTTTCATAAAATGGAATTTTAATATAATAATAAAGGAATAAAAATTTTATAGAAAAAATGTATATTTCATTATTATTTGTTAGACAGAATAATAGGTGATTTTTTTCATTTATTATCATTTTTTGTATGACGGTTTTTTCTTGAAAATATTTATTATTAATTCTATATACAATAATAGGATATATAGTTTTAAAACCATTTTTTTTAATTCCTTTATTATTAAGATCTAAATAAAATATACAATTATTTTTTATTCCAAAAGTACTAATAAAAAAACCTTTATTTTTTAGTTTAACTAAGCTACATATATTTATTTCATCTTTTTCTATATTTTTGAAATTATAGCTTTTTTCTTCTTCTTTTCTTTCATTTCTTTCAAGGTTTAAGCTTAAAGAAGAAGGATGTTCTTTTTTTAACTTTTCTAACTTTTTCATAGTATTTTCATCGAAAAGAATTTCAATATATTTTTTTAAATTTTTTTTTTTATTTTCACAAATTATATTTTTTTTTTTTTCTACACTTGTATCATTCATATTTTTTGTTAGAATAATTCTATCTCTGTAAAAATTCATTTTATTATATGAATCATCTGATAAATCGCTTGAAGAAGTATTTAATTTATACTCATTTCCACTTATATTTTCACATTCATTTTCTTCATTATTATTATTGTCATAATTATTAAAAATAACAAAATCATCATCACTTTTATATTTTTTATTATTATCATGTTTTTTAAATTGTATTTTAATTATTTCATATTTTAAACTTAAGTCATATACATTGTTATTATCTTCATTTGTTTCCTCATCTTCATTTTTATCTATTTCTTTTATTTTGTTTATTTTTTTAATTTCTTCATTTTTCTTTATTTCTTCGTTTTTTGTTGTTTCATCTTTTTTATTTTCTACTTCATTTTTATCTATTTCCAGAATTTTTTTTTTTTTTATTTCTCTTAAACTTTCTACATCAATTTTAAATAAGTAATTATGATCTCCTAATAAGTAAAATGAATTGAAAAAAGAAAAATAGAAGCAATTTTTTATAAGGCACTCTGAAATTTTTAAATAACCCAATGGTTTAAACTCATTATAACATTTAAATAAAAAAAAAACAAAGGGTTCCTTTTCAGATATAACACATATAAATTCACATTCTTCATTCTTTTCAATTTTTACAATTTGATTATTACTAGTTTTTAAAGAATAAATAATATCTAAATATAAATGTTTTATTTTAATAATTTTTATTAAGCCATTGTTAAAACCAATACAAAAATAGAGAAAATTATTTTCAGTATATAAATATTTTAGACATGTAATAGAATTTTTGAACTTATATAAACAAATATTTCTTTCAATTCCATCATCATCTTTTTCATAATCATATATTTTTCCATTTGTCCCAAAACTAAAAATATTTTTATTAAAACAAAAAATATTTTTAATTTTACTATTGTGATCATTATAAAATATAGCTATTTCATCATAATTATTTTTTTTAGATGCATAAACGGTACAATTCTTTTTGTCAATAATTAAAAAAAAATTATTATGAGAAATAATTTTATTAATATTTATGGAAATTTTAAATTCTTTTATTAATCTAATTGTTAAAATATTTCTTTCTGAAATTTTCGAAATATTAAAATTGCATTTCCATCTAAAATAGAAAAATTAATAAAAAAAAAAAAAAAATATAAGGTGAATTAATATTATATATCTTTGTAAAATTTTAACGAAAAAAACTTTAAAATTAAAAACAAATAAAATATAAAAATATATACATTTTTAAGAATTCATTTCCTTTTGTAGTTATATGATTTTCATAATAATGTATATAAGTAATTATGTCTTTATGAAAATATTCTCCTATATTTTCATTTTTAATTTCTTTTTTTTCATCCAAATTCTGTAGTAATCATATTAAAAAGAATAAAGTATATAAATATATAAATATATAAAAAAAAAAAAAGAGAAATGTATACATAATTAATTGTAAATTTTTATATCTAATTAAACCTTCCACAAAAATATATTTCCATTTGAGGTTACAATTAAAATATTTCTTTCATATATACAAAAACAATTGACAAAAATATTTTCTTCTAATTCCAAGTTATTTTCCTTTAGTTTTAAACCTAATAAAAAGTTACTTATTTAAATGAATAAGATATAATATAATATTAAAAGAAAATTAATACCTGTATATGTTTTTTCTAGATTCCATAAATATAATTTACTTCTTCTTAAAATTATAAAAAAATCATAGTACCTAAAAAAAAAAAAAAAAGTAATTTTATTAAAAATTTTTTATTTCTTTTGTATAGAAATAAATTTTATAATATTAATCATTTAATTTTTAAAAATTTTTTAATTCATATTTATTAGAACAATTATTATTAACTTTGTTTTATATAAAAATTTGTTCTCAATTTTTTTTTTTTTTTTTTTAACATATTACTGTAAAATATTAGTATATTCTAGATGTATATTTATATTAAAAATGAAAATTCTTTTTTCTGAATCAAAAACTTTTAATATACTTTTGTTAGTTATCAATAAAAAATAATTGTTTTCTTTTTGAATATAAATTTTTTCATAATAATCATAATCGTTTAAAATAATTTCTTCTTTAAGAATATGTTCATCTATACAATATATTTGTATGCCTTAATATCCAATCAAAAAAAAAAAAGTTCAATATGCAACTTTCACATGCATGTAAATATATATATATATATATGTATAGATATATATAGATATATATGAATGACTTTAGGTTATTTTTATTAACATAATTAACTCTATGCTTCATTATATATATATATATATAATTATATATTAATAATGATTATTTATCTAAAAAATTATTTTTAAAACTTATTTTTAAAACTTATATTTTATGTTCCTTTCAATATACAAACATCCTTATTTATAAAAACAAAAAGAATACATAATTTTATTTATTCATACTTTTTATATAAATATGTACATTTTAATTAAATTATCTATTTTATTATATTTTTAAGAATTACAAGAATATTTTAATGAATTATATAAAACAATTATTAACAATTCTTTGTATAAAGAAGAACATGTTATGTTATAATCGTTTTTTGTAAAAATTGTTTTTAAGCTTTTAATTAAAGGATTATATATATTAATTATATTATGAAGAAAAAATATAATGTTAGAATTTTTTAAAATAAACATATCAACATTTAAATTTATTCCATATAAATAAATTTCTTTTATCAAATTATAATGTATAATATTTTCTTTATTTATATCAAAAATATCATTTCTACATTCATCTCTATCTTCATTGTGATTTTCACATTTTTCTAAATTTTCGTATGCATATTCGTTATTATAATTAACATTATCATTTAAAGTATTTATCTGAATGATGTTTTGATCATTTATATCACTTTTATGGAAATTAGAAAAAACATTTCTTCTAAGTTTACAAAAAATACCAATGTGTCTAGTAAATAAGGAGTTCTTCATTTTATATGAGTGTTAATGTCACATAAATAATGAATATATGTTTAACACTTTTTTTACTTTTTTAAAGTTATCATTTAACAAAAAGGGATTAAAAAAAAATTATAATGAAATCAATAATTTTAAGAAAGAGATAATATTCTTTTTTATATGTAAATTTTTATTAAATTATTCTTCTATTAAAATATTATTTTTTTTTTTTATTATATATAATGCACCTATTAATAATATATCCGATGTTATTTTTTTTTTTTTTTTTTTTTATACCAAAAATAATTTTACCAATTTATAACATCTATGTATTTTCATCACTTTTTTTTAATTTTAATTATATTTTTACAATTTTTCTTTTCATTATTTTATTAAATTTATCTATATTTATTAGGTAATCATACATCTTAAAAAAAAGTAAAAAAAATACTTACATTTTTATATTTAATTTTTTTTTTTTTTTTTTTTACTATTCTAATAACTCTTAGAAATTATTAAGATAGAAAATTTTTTAAATTTTAAGTGAAAAATGTAAATATATATTTATGTATTGATAGAAAAATATATTTTTTATTTCTATTTAAATCATTTTACTTTTTCTCTAATAATTATCCAAGAAAAGGAAAATACCTTAAAGTAATAACTAAATAAAACAATTTTAATCTTAAAGCTAATTATATATTTTTAAATAATATAAGTTTTATTTAAAAAAAAAAAAAAAAAAAGAAATTATGTAATGATAAAACGAAAATATAGTTATAAGAATTATAATAATAAACATTAAACAAAAATAATGAGAAAAATAAAAAAAGAATATTATTTATAAGGTAATAGTTTAAATAATTATAGAGTAAAATATTAGTATTAATAATATATTTTAAAAAAAAAGGGAAAAATATAAAAAAAAAAAAAAAAAAGTAAAAATTGTAATATCTACTTTAAAAGGAAACAATATAAAAAAAAAATTATATATATATATATATATATATATATATATATATATATATATATATATATTTTAAAAAAAAAAATAAGGTTATTTTTTTATTTATTTTTAGATATATATTTGATCGAATTCTTTTTTTTTTTTTTTTTTTTTTTTTTTTTTTATGATAATTTTTATTTTTTTTATATTTATTATAATTTTCCTTTTTTTAAAAATTTACTTCAAATTCCATACTTCTATATCCATAATTTGAAAATCATATCCACTGGATATAAGAGGTGGTGATAAAAAGGATTCTGATGAATTTGTTTTTCCATACTTGATATCTTTATCAATAAATAAGGCAATATCATTTCCTCCTATATATATACCATCTTTTATTAATACAAGAGTATTATTCTTACCTGACCATCTATAAAATTTAAATGTAGAATTAAAAGTACACAAAAATGCAGAACTTTTATCAGAGTCCTTAAAAAAATCATAATCTCTATTTAATGAAAATGGACAAAAAAATCCTAATAAATCATAATCAAAGGTTTTCAAAATTAAAATCATAGGTTTTTTTTTATTCTTTTCTGTTTTCTCTAACAACATTTGTAAATTGTATCCATCTTTTTTAGAACAAAATGTTAAAAATGGATCTAATGATCTAATATTACTTGGAATTTTTTCCCAAATATTTTCCCAATGAAATGAATTAATTAAACGAGAGTTATCATTTAATCTTGGTCTATAAAATGTTTTTATTTTTACATTCATTAAATAAGGGGATGGACATTTTGTAGAAAATTTCAAATATTTTTCTTTACTTTTCAATTTAAATTTATATGCTATTTCTGTTAAATCATTTATATTTAAATAAGGATGCATACATATATGATATAAAATATTTTCTACCTCTTCAATATTAGTACATTTTAATATATCATTTTCTAAAAATTTAAGTAAAGCTAAGCAGTATAAACATAATGTTTTTTGCCCTTCAAATAAAAAAGTACCATAAATTCTTAAAACAAAATCAAATGGTAACATTCTTGAAAATCCATCTTGAATACATCTTGCCGTCCATGCAGCCAAATCAAAATTTAATTTCCTCAAGTAATAATAACATTTTGGTAAAAATTGAATAAATGAATTCAAAATATATTTCACATACTTAACAAAATCTTTCCTTTTATAAACAAAAAATGGTGGTTCTTTATTTTTTATGCTATCTATACCCTTTTTAATTAAACAATGTATAATACAATAAACAACAGAAGCTTTAAAATATATTAATAAAATTATGCACAAATTTGGAATAATAGGTGCAAATTCTACATCATTCCCAAAATTATTATTTATAGCCCATAGTAATTTTTTTATTTCATGTTTTCCATTATCATTTAATAATGCAGTTAATTCCGTTGCATCATCTAAATTATATACATTTGGATATGTATTATTTTTATTAATATTTTCATAAAATTTATTATATAACTCTTTTTCAGAATTTTGATTTTCCTTACTATTATAAGAATAATTATTTTTTTTTATTTTTTTATTTAATTCATCTTCTTCCATTCCTTTTTCATTTTCCTTCTCCTTACTTATTATTTTTTCTTCTTCATTTTCTTTCTCTTTTTCTTCATCACTATCATCTTTATAATAACAAAATATCAATTCTTTTTTTTTTTTTTTTTTTTCATCTATTTCCCTATTTTTATTTATTCTTTCATTTTCTTTATCAGATGTATCATTTTCTCCTTTTCCTTCATCAAACTCATCTTTAAAATTAATCTTTTTCTTTTTTTTTTTTGCTTTTTTTTTTTTTTCTTCATTTAATGGGTGACTTGAAGGTAACTCAAAATTCTCTAAATCATTATCATATGCAGTATTATAAGAATAATTAAGTATATTATTATCTTCTTTTTTTTCCTTATAATCATCTTGATCTTCTTTTTTCTTTAAGTAAAATTCGTTCAATTTTTCTTTTTGTATTTCTTCATCTCTACCATTCTCATTTTTTTTAATATAAGATGAATAACTATCTAATTCTTCATATTTAGCATAAAAATTATCTTCTTCATCTAATAAATTACTAGCTGTGTATTCATTTATTGTAGTCAAATCGTTCATATTTGAATCATTATCATCCTTTTCAAAGAATTTTAACTTTTTATTTTTATTATTCGACATTGTACTTTTGATTTTTCCACTTTTTGAAAGAAAGCTTTTGTTGTTCCTCTTAATGTGTTCTTTATCACTAAGTGTGTAACTGCTTTTTTTATTATATATACAATTTAATGCATTTGAATGGTTAGAATAATTCTCATGATTACTAATAACAATGTTATATTTATTGCTATTTTTTGTTAAAATAGCATTATTATTAATAATATAATTATTGCAATTAATTTTATTACTATAATCATTATTATCAATAATAGCATTATAATTACTATTTTTATCATTGTTATTATTAGCACTGTTAGCAGTATACTTATCTATAGATGAATTAAAAGTATTATAATGAATCTTTGAATTTATGTCATTTTGTTCATTAATACAATTCTCCATTTTATCTTCTTTTATGTCATTAATACAAATATTATAGTTTAAATTTTTGTCTTTTTCTATATATTTTTTCTTAGCATCATCTGAATCACTTTTTTTCTTATCCTCAGTTGTTTTATTAAAAGTATTATTCTTATTATAATAATTATCTTTTGTTGATACTATATTTTTTTCTATAAATGTATTTTCATGATTACTTGGATATTTTATTAATGATATTTCATCATGCTTTGATTTTTTTCTTTTATAAAAAATATTTTTTATTTTACCAAAAATAGATTTCTTATTATGTTTTTCATTATTTTTAAGATTATAAATTTCACTTCCATCAAAATCTATTGATCCACGATCATTTTGTTGAATCTCTTTTGAATTAAATAAACTTAATTTCATTACATCTTCTTTTTTTTTTTGATGTTTTTTATTACTTTCTATTTTTTCTTCTAATTTTGTAATTATATTATGTTTACAACTACTTTTACATTTTTCTTCATTGCTTATTTTATTTTTTTCCTTATAAATATCTTTTTTTTTTTTTTTTTTTTCATGTTCTTCTTCCATATATTTTTTATTATCCTTCTCATATTTCATGTTTTTTTCTATTAAAGAATTATCTAGACTTAAACTAGATGTCATTTTTTTTTCTCTATTATCTGTATGTAAGTTTTCTCTTAATAATAATGATATATGATCTGATAACTTTCTTTCATTATTTTTATAAGTATGTTTTGAACTAAATGTTTTTTTGAAAAAACTTTTCGTTCGATTATAACTATTATTCTTATTTAAGCAAAAATTATCCATTTCATCATTTAATGTTTTTTCATTAGAATAACTTGATAAAGAATTATTTGAGTCTGGTACTCCTAAACTTGTATTAGACTCATTAGAATTTTTCGTTTTTATATTATCTTTTTGTTTTATTGATTTTTTTTTCCTTTTAGTTCTTAAATATAATTTTGCTTTATTCATTTTTTCTGCCTGTTTCTTACTAATTATATACTGTTCATTCATATAATATTGAATATGGAAATATTTATTTGATTCGGAAGTTTCTTTATTCATTAAAAGTAAATCACTTTGAGTATTACTTTTATTTACATTATAATTTAAGTTAGTAGAATCACTTTGCTTATCATTAACATTGTTAAAAATTATAATATCATCTTTAATCAGAATATTTTTATCATTCATACTACAACTAGATATTTTAAAATTATTTTCCATGTGGCTATTATTATTGTTAACAGAATTGATATTTTCTTTATTTTGATTTTTATCATATAAATTATTATTATAATTATTATTTATACAACTATTTGATATATTTTTAATTAAAAAGTTGCTAGAATATGGTAAAACAGAATCCGATGAAACTCTTAAATAATTGTCAATTTTTTTATTCTTTAAAATTTTATTTTTCACATTTTCGATGTATAAAAATTTTTTTTTTTTTTTTTTATTAGCAAACCCAAAATTTGGAGTACTTAACGTTTTGGGTTCTAACCAAAAATTATGTTCTGGTAATAAATATTTATCACTATCTTTTTCATTTTCATTTGGATTATTAAATAATAGTTGTAATATATTACTAGTTGAATCATTAATATTAAAATTATTACAATCATCATTATTCTCTATTTCTAATTCTTCTATTTTTGTTTGAACACACATTATATCTTCCTGTAAACCTAATATACCTCCACAGAATGTTGGACAATCATTTGATAAATTAGTTGGTATTTTATCACCAAATGTATTGTATATTGTTGTTTCATAAAAATTTGGGAAATTTATTACAAAATAATTTACATCATTCGAACGTATCCATATTAAATGTTTTAGTGAATCTGATACTCCCCTAAAAAAAAAAAAAAAAAATAAAATAAAATAAAATAATCATAAATTTTTAAATTTCAATAATATATTAAAAATATAAATTCATAATTTATATATATATATATATATATATATTTCATAACCTTCTAAGTAAGTTTTTAACATTTTTATCCATTAAATTTGAGTCAACATTTAATACCATATCTAATGATTTCTCATTCCAGTGTTTATTTTCATCTTTCTATATAAAATTAAAATCAAATAAGGCAAAATAATTAAAAATGCAATTTAAATTATATATATAAAAATATTTTAATATATTTACATCAATGTTTAAATTTCTCCATTTTTGATATACATCTAAATTTAGATATATATTGTTATAAATATTATTTTTATTTATTAAATGATGATATTTATTTTTTTGAGATTGAAAAATTTCGTCTGTTTTGGTTTCCTTATATATTTTTTTCATTTTAAGAACTTTCTACATTTTTCATCTATATATAATTATGGAAAAAAAAATTATATTAAAAAAAAGTAAAATGGAAATAAAAAGAAAATTTAAAAATAATGTTTTAAAAAGGTTTACTTAAAATTTGTTTCAAAAAAATAGTTATAATAAAGGGAAAAATATATATATTAAAAAAAAAAAAAAATTAGATCATAATCAAAAATATGTTATCTTTATATATATAAGACAATAAAAAAAAATAAAATAAAATTCTTAAATAATGATTCAATTAAATCATAAAAAAAAAAATTTCATTTATATATTAAAAAGATTTCAAAGAAATAATATTTATATATTAATTACATGTAAAAACATTATTAATATTCAGAAAAAAAAAAAAAAAAAAAAAAAAAAAAAAAAAGAGAAAAAAATACAAAATTCTTGGTAAATTAAAGAAAACAAAAAAAGAAAAATAAATTTAATAATATTAATTTCAACTTTTTAATTTTCTCTATATAGACAAATATATTTAAATTTATTATTTTGTTAGGAATTAAAATATTAATGAGAAATATAAATGACTAATGAATTATGATAATTTTTTTGTAGAAAAAATTGTACATACTCTTAATATATTAGTATATAAATGTTTATAAAAATTTTAAAAAATTAAATTTTATGCAAATAAAAAAAAAAAAATGTTTATTATAAAACATTATTAGCATTAAAATAATATATAAGCATAACAAAAAAAAAGAAAAAGAAAAAGTAGAATTAATTTCACTTTATGTATTAATGTATGATGAATATAAAAAAAAAAAAAAAAAAAATTAATATATAATAAATTATGAGAAAAAAAATTAATAGTACAAATTAAAAAAAAATTTAAAAAAAAACGAAAAATAAAGTAAAAAAAAAAGAGAAGGTATAAAATTTATATAAATATTTATTTTTATAATTAAAGAATATATTTTTTTACATGAATATTTTTGTTTTGTAAAATCATAATATATATATATTTATATTAAATATTTGTGCTATTACAAATAATAATGTTGAGCTTAAAACTTTTGTTTAAAATTTTATCTTTTCATCACTTTGAAACTTTTAAATAAGAAAAAAAAAAAAAAAGGAAAGTTGAAGTTTAGCTAATTAAAATACAATTTTTTTTTTTTTTTAACAGCTTTACTCTTATGTTTTCAATAACTATTAAACTATTTTTAAAGCCAAAAAAGTTTCTTTGCTTTTTTACTTTGATGTGTAAAATAATTTTTCAAATTTATAATCTAAGACTTTACGAAAATATATTATTTTATTTAAAAGTAATTTATAAATATATATAGATAATTAACTCTTCTAAACTTTTATATTAACAAAAAAAAAAAAAAAGAAAAAAAAAATTTTAATTATATATATATATGCATACATTTAAAAAAAAAAAAAAAAAAAACTTCATGCATAATTATTTTGTTATTTCATAAATTTTTTAAAAATTTCGCAATATGAAGATTAGTTTTAATATACAAAAATGTTTTAAAATAAGCAGAATTTTATCGTAATATGGTGTCATCGTTGTAAAAGCTTTTTTCTTCATTTTATTTTATTTCGTTCCTTATACTGTAGTATAAATTAATTATTATTTACAACTTTATGTTTGATTCTCTTTAAAAGATTGAGCAAATAATCAAATTTATAAAAAATTGTAATTAGTGCGTTGATTTAAAATTTATTTTTCCTCCGCAAATTTATATATACATATATATATTTATTTTTACTTTTGTGAAGTTTAGTTAGTTAAAAAGAATATGTTAAAAACAAAATTTTATATTTTTTAATGATTAAAAACGTATTTAATTCAATGAAAATATAAATTAAGTTTATGTTTGTATAATAATTATAAATTTATAGATTCTAAAAGTATTTACATTCATATTAAAAAAAAAAAATAAATAAAATTAATTTAAAAAATGTTGTAATTTTAACAGCTTTGCTTTTTTTTTTTTTTTTCTAGTATTAAAAATTCTAAAATATGTAATTAAATGGGAGATATAAAGTCATCTTATTACATAATATTATATTATATGGTTAAAAAATAATTTTATCATAACTAAAAAAAAAAAATAAATAAATAAATAAATAAATAAACTAATAAAAAAAATATATTTTTATGAAGTTATCAATTTATATATATCCGAATGACAGTTTTGCAATTTTTCCGTAATTTCCTTATCACAAAAACTTAAACGAAAGGAATGTTTAAAACACTTATATAAATCCTCAGTGTAGGGTAAGCACTCTCTTGAAATTCTATAAAGTTAAAAAAAAGTGTGTATAAATAAATACATATAAATTTTATTTAAAATATTTAAATAAATTTTTTTTTAATTTTTTTTTTTTTTTCTACATGTGTGATGCCGAATTTATAGCTTTATTTAATTGATTTGAACATTTTTCATTACTGTTATTATTTTCTTTGTTTGATTGTATGCATAATTTATAATCATTGTAATCTTTACGAGAAATAAATGTATTCTGAAAATTTTAAAAAAATAATAAAATTACAATAAAAAGTATTAAAGCTATTTCAAAAAGATCAACTTAAAAATTTTCTCAAAAATAAATTTATCTCACGTAAATGAAAAATATAAATATTTCAGATTTTTTTTTTTATTTTATACACATATATATATATATATATATATATTATTTCACTTATAAATACAAATACATATTTATATCAATAATTACAAGGCATTTTTATATATTATATTTTTAATTTTATTTTATACTTACCACAGTCATTTTCCCTTTTTAGTTATATAATTAATCTTTTATATTTAAGGATATTAATAATTACTTTTATAAGTTCTATAAACGTAAAAATAAATATTTTACTAGATAAAAAAAATAATTCTTATCTTTTACACTTTTTTAAATTTTAAACTGTTTTTAAAAAATTAAAAAATTGAAAATATATATATAATTATATATGTATAATATAGTTAATTTTTCAAAAAGCACAAACAAAAAAAAAAAAAAAAAAAATTTTTTTTGTATACAGATTAGTTATTTTCTCAAAAAATATAATAAAAAAAAAAAAAAATTTAAATACTATAACAATAAATGAAGAGCTTTTAACAACGAAAGATTTTTTTTAATAAATAAAAATAAAATTTTTTATTTTAAAATAATTATTTTATTTTTGCATACACTATTTAAGTAAAATTCATATATACAAGTTTAAAAATATTAATTTTAAAATAAAATTTTAAGGATATATTAAAAAAATTTCAATAAAATTATAATCAAAAATACATAATTTTTTTTTTTTTAAATTATATATATGTAAATCTATTTAACAAAAAAAAATATTTAAAAAAAAAAAATAAAATTTTACAATATATAAAAGAAAAAATTTAATTTAAGAAATATGTTATTTTATCTATTTTTTTTTTTCGGTTATTTTTTATGTTCCTTGTATGATGTTAAAAACATTAATGAACCTTTAAGACTTTTTAGTTTGTCTTCAGTACATTTTTCATAATTCTAATAGAAAGAAAAAAATAATACAAATTATAAATATAAAACATTATTCTCAATTTATTAAAATAATTATTTATCAAGTATCTTTCTATTCTCTATATTAAATAAATTTACAATTTTTAACGTCTGGCATTGATTCATTCCGTTTTCTATTGATTTTTCGTCTCCATATGGCTGCAAATTTTTATTTATACAATCAAAAAATTTTTCCGATATTGTTTCACATCCTATGTATATATATATGAAAGTTATAAAAAAAAATAAAAAGAATTTTATACGTTAAAAAAAATAACATTTACAGAAAAAAAGAAATCTTGTTTAATAATAATATAAAATTATTCCATTATAATTACCATTCAACACAACAGGGAAAAAAGGTTTCATAATCTCGTTATTCATTTTTATTTGTATTTTTAAATATATAAATGAAAAAAAAAAAAAAAAAGGAAAAAAAAAAAGAATAATAACTTATAATAAATTATGTATACTTTTAAAAATTTTTTTTTTTTTTAAATATTTTTATTATTTTTAATTATAAATTCATATATATTTATTTATATTTATTTATTAATTTTTATTATATAATTTTTATTTTTAAGGTGCATCAAAAAGAATAACAATTTTATTTATACTATTTATGTATGCAAAAATTTATAAAAAAATTCATATATTTTGTAATAAAAAAATAATGTTGCATATACGAATATTAAAAAAAAAAATATTAAAATAAAAGATAATGTTTTTAATTTTTCTCAATTCATAAGAATATCTTGTTCCTTTTTTGAAAAACTTTAAAATCATAAAAAATATATTTAGAAAGATAAAAGATAAGCAAATTAATAATTAGGATTTAAATGATCATTTTGTGATTATTATTGTTTTGTTGTTATTTAAATAAAAAATATAATGTTTTATAAAATTTATTTATAAAACATAATTAATGAGGTTACGTTATGTAGAAAACTGTCATATTAATGTTTTGTTTAAATTATAAAGTAAAATAAAAATTATATGTACTTTTAATTAAAAATATATATGTTAATTATTTTTACACACTTGAATGAAATTTCTTTTATAGTTTTATAATTCTAGGTAAAAATAAAAATATCACATCATTATTCATATATTCGTATGTTTATGTGAAAATTTATAAATTTTAAAAGGAAAATGTATATCTATTGATTCATTGTATATAAATAAAAATACAAATAAAAAAAAAAATAATAATAACAAAACTTTAATAAAGATCAAAAATATTAAACATTTCTTACAATTATATCATTTTCCTCCTTTTTTTTTATTTATTTAGACATTACAAAATAATATTGTTATCAATCATTTCATATCTTAAAAAAAAATTTATAAAAAAACTTTGTACATTAACTACTTGTTTATTTTTAAATCACAATTTTATTTTGTCTTTATTTTTAAATTAAAATAAAATAAAATTAACATTAAAAAAAAATTAATGGATTATATATTAAACACATTTAAAAAAGAAATTAATAAATAAATAACAATAATGTATGGAAAAAAACATTTATAAAAAGGATGGATATTTTATAAAAGAAAATAAAAGATATAATAATAAGAGAAATTTGTTTGTTGTAGTTAATAATTTACATGTATAATTATTAAAAAAAAAAAAAAAAAAAAAAAAAAAAAAAAAAAAAAAGCTAATTCCATATGTTCTGGAAAAATGAGTAATTTTGTGTCTAACAATTTGAATGAGCACAAAATCTCTTTTATTCAAAGTAAAAAAGATAAAAAAAAAAATAATGAGAATAATGAAAAAGATAGATATAGATATGAATTAAATGAGCTAGAATCTTCACAAAAAGATAGCTTAATTATTGAAAAAAAAAAAAAAAAAAAGAATGAAAATAGTGTGAACGATAATGATGAGTATTATAAATATGGAAAAGAATTAGATTCTTCAAAATTTAATTCTATTGATAATATACCTTTTAATAATGTATGTTCTAAATCTATTGAAGAAAAAGAAAAAGAAGAAAAAAAAGAAAAAAAAGAAAAAAAAGAAAAAAAAGAAAAAAAAGAAAAAAAAGATAAAGAAGAAAAAAAAAATAAAAGGAAAGAAAAAAAAAAAAAGAATAAGAATATAGATAATGAAAAGGACATAAAAAATCCAATAATTACACAAAATATATTAGAAGTAGACAAAATAAATGATAAAGATAAATTCATAAAAAACGTTTCACATAATAAAGATCATTACAACAATTATGATAATATAATATTAGAATATTCTAAAAATGAAGAAAATAATAATAGTAAAATTATAACTAAAGAGAGTGAAAACAAAAAGGGTAATTTAAAAAAAAAATTAAGCAAAAAAGAAAGAAAAAAAAAAACAAATGAAAATAATAATGATAATATTAATGAAATAGGAAAAAAAGATAGTGATATTAATCAGATAGAAAAAATAGATACTACAATTTTAAATGAAAATGAAGTAGTGGGTAGCAATAAAAATGAAACACAGAATGTGTATAATAACGAAAATAAAGAGAAAAAAAAAAAAAAGTTATCATCTCCTTATATACAAATGGAAAATAGAAATTTAAAAACTTTAGAGTGTTCTAATAGAAAAGATAGTGAAAATAGTATATCAGGAAATGATTATAATAAGAACAAAAAAAAAAAAAATATATTATATTGTGAAAATATTAAAAAAAATAAAAATACAAAAGACAATATAGTAGAAATTTTAATAAATAATTCAAGTGAACATATAAATAGAAAAAATAAAAAATATATGGAAGACAATTCTGATATGTCTAACAATTTTGAACAAACAACGAAAATAAAAAATGAGGAAAAAAAAAATAATGGTTTGAAATATTACGGAGATAATTTATACAATGAAACTGTAGCATTCGATGAAATGAATAAAACAGTAATTACAAATGGAAGAAAACCTAAAGAAAAGAAGAAAAAAAAAAAAAAAGATAAAACAAATAAACTAGATAATCAAGGGAAAGAAAAAGAAAAAAAAATAAATAAGATATTGCAAATAGAAGAAAAAAGAGAAGAAGAAAATAAAGAAGAAGAAAATAAAGAAGAAGTAAATAAAGAAGAACAAAATAAAGAAGGACAAAATAAAGAACAAAATAAAGAAGAACAAAATAAAGAAGAAGAAAATAAAGAAGAAGAAAATAAAGAAGAAGAAAATAAAGAAGAAAATACAGAAGAACATGAAATAAAAGAGAATGAAAAAAAAATAAATAATGAAGAAAAAAATGAAATAGACCAATATAAATTAAAAAAAAAAAAAAATTTTGCAAGTAAAAAACTTGAATGCCATAATAAAGAAAATATGGAAAATTTAAATAAAAATTTAGATAGAGAATTTATGTATGAGAAAGAAAATGAAAAAATATTAGAAAATAATAGTAATAAAACAAAAGAAATGAATACAAAAACAACACTTGGTGTCAGTAATTTACATACTATGTGTAATACAAAAGATAATGTAAAGCATTTGGGTATAGAAAAAAAAGAAAAAAAAATTAATAAAATTGTATTTAAATTCATAAATACTTTATATGTTCATATATTTATATTATAAAAAAAAAAAACATATTTTATATAAAATCATCTATATATCCAAAT
The DNA here is from genome assembly GCF_900005855.1 of Plasmodium gallinaceum. Lineage (NCBI taxonomy): Eukaryota > Apicomplexa > Aconoidasida > Haemosporida > Plasmodiidae > Plasmodium > Plasmodium gallinaceum. The sequence continues at coordinate 1,429,262 of NW_021628238.1, read as the reverse complement.
ACTTAAAATAGAAATTTGCAATGTATATTTCCTACTTATTTTATAATATACTTTATTATATATATTTTTTTTAGGAACTTATGAAAGCAAAGTGTGTATTGTTAATTCGTTTCAAAATATATCTAGCATCTCTTCCGAAATTTATGATAATAATAAAGATAGTTATACCTGTGAAACATTTAGCTATGATGTTAAAAAATTATTTGATTTGTCACTGTATCTTAAAAATAACATTAAAAATTTTAGAAATCTTCTAAAAGAACAGAATTTAGAAATTTATGAAAGAAAATGTATTAAAGAAATAATAATATTTCATAAGTTAAAACTGGAATACTTAAAAAAAAGTAAAAAGAAATTTACAGAAGAAAGAGATTCACGGAATAGTGAGCTTGAGGATAAAAAATTTGAACTAAATGATAGTTCAGAAGAAGATAAAGAAGAAATAATTAAAAATTTCGAAAAGTTTAATATAATATCATTAGAAGAATCAGAAGAAAATCATAATATTATATATAATAATAAAATTAGCAAAACAAGAATAAAAAAAGGAAAAAATAATGAAACGGATAAAGATGATATATCAAAAAAAGTTGAAGAAAAGGAGAAGACATTAAATTATCGAAGCAATACTAAATTATTTAATAATCAAAATCTAGGAATAAATAAAAATTCAAATAGCTCTTTTGATTATTCTTCTTTCGACAATGATACAATAAATTATAAAAAAAATATAAGCAAATTAAATACATGTGAAATTAAAATAGAAGGAAAAGACAACAATAAACTTAAAGAGGAAATTGAAAATAAAGAAAAAATTGAAATAAATAAAGAAAAAAGATCTAGTGAAAATATTTTTGAAGTAATTTATAAATTTTACGCGGAACACCCTAATGATGAAATTATTAAAAATAATTATGCATATACAAATAAGACAAATGAAGATAGTAAATTAAAAGGAATGAATTTAGAATCATTTTTAAATTTTGCAAAACATTACAAAATATTTAAAAGTTTACTTACAAAAAGTGAATTAGAAAAAATATTTTTGAATGAAACTAAAGGAAACACATATATTCAAGATAAACATTTTAAAAAGGTTTTAATGTTATGTGCACAAATAGCATTTACAAAACCACCTCATAAAGTTAACTTTACTGATACTAAGAAAATTTATTTTTCTTTAATTTCCTGGCTTTCTAATAACTCACCAGAGGATCAAAAAGAGAAAATTTTAAAAGCAGCTGCAACATTAGATACAACAAAAGAATATAATAGAATAATAGAAAATCAAAACAATAATACTAAAAAATTGACAGATAACAAAATAAAAATGCTGAAAAGTAGGCAATCTTCCATTTATATTAATGATAAAGATAAAAAAAAGTAAATAATGTTGTAGTATCTAATCCATTAAAATTTGATATTCTTTAAAATAATTCAGAAAAATTAAAACATATTGGTAATAACACAAACTTAAATTTAGAACATTTAAAGAATTGTAAGAAAATATAATTTATATTTTTTAAAAGAATTATATATTACTATTATTTTTTCTTCTTTTAAATATTATTTTAATTCTAAATTTACTAAAATTTTTAATACAATAAATTTTACAATTAAAAACAATGTATATTTACAATTATTAAGAACTATTAATTTTTTGTATTTTATATAAATTGTTTATTAATTTTCCAAAATTTTAATTTAAACATACATCAATAAATTATGATTATTTATTTTCTATTATTTTTTATGAAAATTATTAATTTATATATATATATATATATATATATATATATATATATATATATATATATATATATATATATATATATATATATATATATATTTTATATAGAAACTTATCAGTAATTTTTTTTTTTTTTAAATTTACTTGATAAATTAATGTCAACATATAAAAAGAAAAAAATTTTTTAAATGAATCTTCTAAATTTAAATAAAAAAAGAGAAAAAAAGGGACATAAAAATATTAAACGAATATAAATTTAAAAAAAAAATTTTATATGTTATCGAAATTTTTTCTTATTGAAAAATTGAATAATTAAAAAATAACAAAAAATATATGAAGTAAAAAAAAAAAAAAAAAAATATACAATAGTTCATATACAAAAATAGACAAAATAACATTCAAGGAACAAATGATTTATATTGTATTTTTTTTTAATCTTTATAATAATTTGCTCACATCATCATATGGTATATGTTTTGTAATAATTTCATCTACATTACAAAAAAAAATTAAAAAAAAAAAAAAAATGATTTGTATTTTTTTTTACTTTTTATAAATAAGAAAAAAATACATTTTAATTCTATTCATACTTGAATTTTTATCATCCAAAGCAACTAAGACAACTTCTTCATCAACTAAAATCTAAGAAATAAAGGGAAAATTTTAAGTATATAATAATATGAGTAAAAAATTAAAAATGAAATAATATATGCTTAAAGATACTCTAAAATAAAATAATATAAAAAATTTGAAAACATATATACTATGATTATATTCTTCATAATATATAAAACTTAAATATTTTTGAAAATATTTTATATTAAATGTATAAATTTAAATTAATAAATTATAATAATAAAAAAAATTTTTTGAAATATAAATAAACAAATACCTTTTTAATTTTTCCCTTTAAACCTTTATACTTTCCTTTCAAAATTAAAACTTCTTTACCAATTTTTGGTATAACTGTTTGAAGCTGCTTTTGATATGCAGTGAATATTTCCTTATTGTCCATTCTTATTTCACATTTTTTTTTATCATTTGAATATAATGATATTATAACACCTTTTTTGTTATAATATTTATGTTTCTTATCAACAACTTTAACCACTATGTTTTTGCAAATCCATATATTATCTTCATCTTCATTATTTTGATAATCTCGATTTATTTTTTTTTCATTTTCTTCATAAAGTTTCTTAGTTTTATCAATATTATTTTGATAATTACTTAAATCTGATGTATCTCCTTTTAATTTTTTTTTTTCTTCATTTTCTAAAATAAGTAAATCTAATGAAGATAATGGTCTTTTCTTTGATAATTCCTTTTTATCATTATCTTGTTTATTCAATAAACCATCTGCTTTTTTTTTCTTCTCTTCGCTCTTTTTTAAAGCTTCATTTAAAAATATGTTAATACTTGGTTTTGTTACTTGGCTATTATCTTTTGCTTTAATAGATGATATAACAATTTTTTCATCATTTTTTTTTTTTATTCCTGTATACTCTGATTCAATAAATTTTCCCTCTTTTTTTGCTTCTTCAATGGCTTTATTGATTCTCTTTTCTTTCAATTGCTCATAAGAATAATCTATTTTTTTTCTTTCTTGAAAGGATTTCTCTCTCTCAATTTTTTCTCTATCAATATATTCTAAATACCATCCTCTTTCCGTTTGCTCAATTTTACACTTTCCTGTTTTTCCTAAATATAAAACAAAATCAGTTAAAGTAACCCATACAGTAGCATTCATGTGTATGTGGGTTTTATCACTTATCAAATTCGTATATACAGTATTAGCCAATATACGTGTTCTGCAAAATCTAGTCTTCATTAATCTCATGAATTCTTTTTCAAACATAGAGGAATATTCATCCATAAATTTATTTGCATCCTGACAAAATATTTGCATTTGTCTTTGGTGTGTTTCCGATAATCTATGACATTTAAAACCATTTTCATCTCTACATTGTTTTTCACACATCTGACAATACCATTTCAACTTCTGAAGGCCTTTTGCCTTCATCTTATTCGCTAGCCATTTTGGTGTTCCTGGTTCTGCACGAGGCATGTCTCTGTTTTTATTTCATTAATTTAAAAAAAAAAAAAAAAAAAAAATTTAATGTTATTATTTTTTTTTTTTTTTATAAAATGTCGGAAATATAAAAAAAAAAATATGTTTCCTAAAAATTATTATTACTGTTAGAAAAAGTCATTGCTAAAAACATATCATTTTCGTTTAAAGTGATAAAAATGAGTTGTAATAAAAGAAAATTTTTCAGTAAATATATTAAGTATTATAATTGATATTTTTATATTTTCTGTTATTTAATTTATTGTATTATTTTTTTTCATTTTCATTTTTCTATTATATATGTTATTTTTATTTTAAATTTATGTCATTTTTTCTGTTTTTTTTTTTTTTTTTTTTTTTTTTTTTTATTTNTTTTTTTTTTTTTTTTTTTTTTTTTTCCTTAAAGTATTTAGAAAATTATTTTATAAAAAAAAATTGTAAAATTTACCTTGATGTTTTTTTTTTTTTTGAAGGAAAAGAAAAAATATACAAATATATAACATTCAAGATTTACAATATATGGATATTAGAAAAATATATAATTTGAAATTTTTTTTTAAAAAATATTTCCTATATTTGTGAGATTTTACATTATTTTTTTTTTAAAAAGTATACGAATAAAAATATAATTATGACAATAAATATATTTTAATGGGAGAATGAATATAAAAAATATATACAGCCGTTTTCATAGATAATATAAAATTAAATTCTGAAAATATAAATTAATATAAATAACTTATATATAAATAAAAAGAAAAAAGATATAATTATACACTATAAATAAAAATTGAAGTAATTTTAAAATAATGAGCTTTTTTAAGAACTTGGATTTTTTTTTTTTTTTTGATAATTAAGCTATAATATGGAGAATAAGAATGATTTTTATATGGAAAATAATTATAATGTTTATTCTGCAAGTTATCTTGGATCATTCAATATATGTTTATAACTTTACAATTAATAATAAAAAGAAAATTACATATTTAAAATATGGAAATCAAATAATGAATAGGGGGGGTATCATCCCTTTTAAAGATCCCAAAAAAAAGTATTATAATGTTTCCTTTTTGTTGCGAACAACTTCTGAAATTCAAGAAGAAAATAAATTATCTGAAACTTTTTGTAAAATGGAAAATATTAATGAAAAAGAAAGTTCTTTATTTGATGAGATGGATTTATTTCATAATGAAGGAATACAATTAAAGCAGTGGTATTCAGCACAAAAAGTAAAAGAAGCATGGAAAGAAAAACATATTGAAAATATTAAAAGTAATTATAAAAAGGTTTTATTAAATAATAAATATAATGAATTATTTAACATGTATAGAAATGTAAATAATAACAATGTGGAAAATTATAAAAAGAGAGTAAAAACTAATAGGATAAACCCTGTAATTTATGTTAAAAAACGGTTAGTTTCAGCTACTGCTAAATATATAAAAATGTCATTTATTAAAACAAGAAAAATTTTATGGAAAATTAGATATATGCCAATAATTAAGGCATTTGCATTTCTTTATTATTATGGAACTAATAAATATACAGTTAATATTTACAAATGTATAAAATCATGCTTACATAATGCTATTAATAAATATGGAAAAAATAATATAAAACCAGTTTTTCATACCCTTCAAGCTAACATGGGTGGATATACAAAAAAAATTAATATAAGGGCAAAAGGAAAAACGGATATTATACGTGAACCTCATACACATATACGTGTTGTTTTAGAAGTGTGAAAAGAGAAGAAAGAAATAATGAAATATAAAAATATCAATATATTTTACATAATCATTCTAATTATATTTTATTTTGTTTTTTCTTTTTTTTGTATATATATATTTTTTTTGTCCATATTTTTCATTTTTTTTTTTTTTTTTTTTTTTTTTACTGAAAACATTAACTTAAAAATAATAAATAATATTTATATTTTAAAATAATTTTAATTTTACATATAATATTCACTTAATTTTCTTTATATTCCTTATAATTAGAGATAAATTAAAAAAAAAAGCTATGTTGTGTGTAAATGTATTTTTATTCAATTTTTTTCAAATTATCAAATATTGATATAATGCGAAAAAAAAAAAAAAAAAAAAAACAAATATATAAATTCATATAATGATAATATATCTTTAAAAAGAAAAAGTATGTCTAATGTAAAAAAAAAATACCTTAAATAATATATAAAAACATATTTACTTCTAGAATTTAATAATTTCCTTTCTTATATATATCCATAGCTTTTTTCTTTGACCAATTATGTATTTCAAAAATTTGATTCATTAAATCTTCGCTATTTTCTGAGACTTTTTGTATTTGAAAGGACTCTAAAACTTGTGATATAATAGCTGATATATCAAAATATTTTATTTTATCATTTAAAAATAAATTATTACATATTTCGTTAGATGCATTAAGAACTGTTGGAAAGAAGTTTCCCTTTTTCCCTGCATGATAAGCTAATTTAATACATGGAAATTTATCTAAAGAAGGTTTATAAAATGTAAGCGGAGATGTTTCAACTAAATTTAATGGTTTCAAATTCGTTTTTATTCTATTAGGCCATGTTAAAGCATATAAAATAGGAATCTTCATATCCGGATAATACATCTGACTTATAACAGATTTATCAACAAATTCAACACAAGAATGAATTATACATTCTTTATGAACTATAACTTCAATATTATCATAATTTACATCAAACAGAAAATGAGTTTCAATAACTTCTAATCCTTTATTCATCATTGTTGCAGAATCAATGGTTATTTTTTTCCCCATAGTCCATTTAGGATGTTTTAAGGCATTTGCTGAAGTAACATTTTTTAATTCATTAAGAGAAATATTTTGAAAGGGTCCTCCAGATGAACATAAAAAAATTTTATTTATATTATTTATTTTCGAAAAATTATCTTGCAAACATTTAGTTTTTAGTACCTTATTGTTATCTAGACATTGGAATATAGCACTATGTTCAGAATCAACTGGGATGACAAATGAATTTTTATTAACATTTAGTAATTTCTTTAAAAAAAATCCAGCTGATACAATAGATTCTTTATTAGCTAATGCAACAATTTTATTATTTTTAATTGCATATATTGTTGAATAAATCCCTTGAAAAGAATCAATTCCAATTACTATTTTATCTATAGTATTATCATTACATATTGTTTTCATGCCTTCATCACCAATTAATATTGTTGGATGGTAATTTTTTATATTAAGTAACAAATTTTTTAATTCTTCATATTTAGTTTCATCATGTATACATATGTATTTTGGTAAAAATTCTTTTGCTTGTTCATATAAATCTTTTACATTTTTATTAACATATAAAGCTTCTACATTAAAAATTTTTTCAATTTGATTACATTCCTTTATTATATCAAGAGTGTTTCTTCCTATACTACCAGTGCTACCAAAAATACCTATATTTATTTGTTTCTTACTATTAGTTATATCTATGAAATTACTTTTTAATAATTTTACATTTATATAACTTTTAATATTCTTTAACTTTTCTGTTTTCCTTTTGCCTAGTCCTTTTAATGCATTATTTATATAAGTTATTTTGTATAGTGTCTTTTTACTTGCATTTTTTGAGAATAAGTAATTAATTTCTAATACTAATAAAATATACAAATATATAAATATTACCATTTATTTTGTTTTATTATTTTATATATTTTTATTATTTTTCATCCTGTGTTATTTTACACATAGTTTATTTTTTTATATGAATGAAATATATTCTGTTTAATTTTAAAAATATATGAAATATGTTAATAAAAAATAAAGATTAAAATTTTCATAAATGAAATGAGCACACAATTAAAAAAATAAAATAATTTTTTTTTTTTTTTTTAATAATTCTATTAAATTTAATTTTAAACAATAATATAAAATTTGATTTATAAAAATCGTAATTTAAGTAAAACAATGGTATAATTAAAAATTTTTGTAATGAAAAATTTTAAAATACTACTAAAAAATTATACATATAATTATAGATTCATGTAAATATATAATATTAAATTAAATAAATTATTCATTAAAATATTGAAAATAAATTTAAATATGTTAAATATATATATATATATATACATTAATTAAATATATTACAAAATGTGTTTGAAATTAATAAAATTACATAATTAATAGCATATATCTAGTAATTAAAATTACACTATTTAACAAAATGGATATGTTTGAAATTTGTAAAAGAACAAATGTTAAAATATTTTTTTTATCAAGTAGATAGAAGCAATTATGTTTTATTTAATTATTTATTGAAATTTTTGATGAGAAAAAAAAAATAAAACTCTATATTTTCTACATATCAAACAATTTTGAAATTACATATGTACGAAATTGACATATTATATAATTTATTTTCTGATACATTAATTATAATTTTACACTTTTTTAGTATTCTTCTATTATTTTTTTAGATATACTTAATAAATATATTATAGATCTAATTAAATTTAAAACAAAAAAAAAGTTCTGCTTTTTTCTTATTAAAAATGTATCCATGAAAAAGCTGTAAAAAAATAATTTGTTTTTATATAAACATTTTTTAAATAATTTTTTTGACTGATATAGCCAAAAAAAACGGTTACATTAGTATATAATAAAGAAAATAAAAAAAAAAAAAAAATAATAAAATATTATAAAATAAAAAAATACAATATTGTAAATTATGATTTAATAAATAAATTTATATATTTGTAATTCAAACAAAAGATTTTGTATTTTTTAAAGACTAAAATTATATATAAATATTTTTAATATCCTTATTTTTTTGATTAAAGGAATTATGATTATACTCTTTAAAAGTTGTTTAATTTTTTTTTTTTTTATTATTTTATAATTTTGATAATTAAAAACGTGATGGATTTTTCTTAAAGTATTCTTTTCAATATATTCCAACTTTTACAGAAATTCTTAAATATTTCTTTTAATAACTCTATACATTCAAATGCAATAATTAACATATATATTAAATGTGCTCTTATTAAAAAAGAAATAGTAATAATAATTTGCATCAGAGAAATAATAAATGTTATGAAGTCAATTCTTCGGTTACAAAATCAGCAAAAATAGTACAAACGCTATTTATATAATTAGAAGTAGATGGAAAATGTGGATCATTTTCTCCTAGAGATTTCTTATAAGAATCCTCATGAAAATTCTTTTGATTATAAAGTAAATTGGTGATTATATCAACTTCATTATTATTATTTTCATAATATCTTCTCGTTCCTGATCCTGTTAGCAATAAAGGATAAATTGGATGCTTATTTACTGATGTGATTGGTGAATATTTGTTAATTAATTGTTTATGGATTAATTTATTATTTATGATATCATACACATTTATATAACCAAATGTATCACCACATATTAAATAATCTTTATATATATCAAATATATATTTCTGATTTGTTAATGCATGTCTTTCAAATTTTTGTATATAATTTTTATTATTTCTCATATCAAAGAGGTATATAAATGGGCTATTTCTACTACCACTTAAAATAAAGAATTCATTAAACCATTTAATGTGTGTAATTCCATTAGAATTTTTCTTATTTTGAAATTTCAAAATATAATCATTTTTGTGATCACAATTATCAGCATACAAATATAAGCAATCGTTATAATCTCCAACAGCATATATGCAATTTTTTCCGTAACCTTCTTTTTTATATTCAATGACTGATATAATTCCTTTTTGACCTTTTCCTTTTCTTGTACTTAAAATTCTATTTTCTAATGTTTCATTTGGTTTATTAAAATCAAAAACTTTTATTGATTTATTAGTTCCACACAATAACCAATTTTTTTCCGGATGAAAACACAGAGAATAACAATTGCATATTTCACAACATTCGTTTAAAGTCTTAAAAGATAATAGCGTTGAACAATCAAAAGCGCTATATAAATATATAGGTTTGTTTTTTGAACACACAGAAAAAAAACATGTATTATAATCATTCCATTCAAAATATGGATAAAATTTACAATCATAAATATGTTCACTTAATTTCATACTTATCCAACTACTATTTCTTTTTGTTTTTTCTAAATCAGTCATATTATTATATTTTTCAAATAATATATTTAAATTTTCATAAATGTTTTCATTTTTTTCTAAAAAATGTAACAAAGTTAAATCGGTAGCAAATAATCTTAGATAATTATTATTGGAAATAGTGTAATAACAACTTCCATCTCTATTAAATTCACATTGTTTTAAAAATTCATTTTTTTTTTTTTTTTTTTTTTCATCATTGTATTTGTTTTGATATATATTTATATGTTCTTGACTTTTATCTGTATCAGATTCATCTTCATCATTTTCATTCTTATAACTTTTATTGGATTTGATTTCATTCTTACTACTTATATTTTCATCATTAACTTCGTATGACGATGATGTATCACCATCTAAATAATATGGTTTGTTTGACTTATTTAAATTTTCTATTTGTTCATATTTATAATTATAGGAATCAATAAAAGGTATTTCTTGTATTATGTAGAAATTCTTGCCATTTAATAAGCCGTTCTTTTTCTTATATTCTATATTTTTATCTTCACAAATACTTTCAGTGAATGCATTTTTGTTTTCGTCCATCATTATGCGCTTTTTGTTTTTATGAGGTTTACTGATACAATTATATTCTTCATTTAATTTAATAAAATATAAATGTTTTTAACTTTTATTTTTTTTTTGAAATATATTTTTACTTTTTTTATTTTTTAAGATTTACATTATTAACTCATTAAAGCATTATCTTTTTTTTTTTTATTTTTTTTTCTCTTGTTATTAACTTCTATTAATTTAAATAAAGTTATGTTTCGTTTTTGTGAATATTTACATAATGATATCAATTCCATGATAACCATTTAAAAGTGTTATAATAAAAAAACTCAAATTTTTAATTGCAATTATATATCTAATAATCTTTTTTATAAATAAATATATGTAGTGTCAAAGAAAACAAATAAATTAAAATTATTTTTTTTTAATATTTATAAAATTTTTGTTCTTGATAAAAAAAAAAAAAAGATTAAAAAAAGATACAAGGATGTTCCTGTTTTTTTATTATAAAATTCTTAAAAATATTTACTTTTTTTTTTTTTTTTTTTTATTAATGCATTAAAAATATAATTTTATTTATACAGACAATGTATTCATATACATTTTTTAATAATATTATTAAGGTCAAACTTACGTAACATTTCTTATTATAAAATTTCAGATTCTTTGTAATTCTTTAAGACATTTTTTTTATTTTGTTATCCCACTATTAATATATAACATAAATTAAATGTAGCTTAAACTCTACTTAGCAATATGACTATCACTACTTAAAGCAATATATAATTTTTTCTAAGTTATTCTTATGCCATATCGAAAAACTTTTTAATTATATTTTTAAAAAATATTTATTTCTCTTAACTATTAATATTTATAAGAAAAAATTTAGGATAATTACATTTGTGTAAAACTTAATATTTAACAAGCAAAATGAGGAAATCAATTTAATAGAATTAAATTAACAAAAAAAAAAAAAAGTAAATATATTTCAATTAAAGAAGGGATCCCCATGCGAATAGTATGAAATTAGCATCTATAAAATAAAATTATATAAAGTTAGAATTTTTATTTTTTAAAATTTTATTAAATATATTCAATGAAATTTGTATCATTTTTTTTTTTTTTTTTTTTTTATTCTTGAAATATGTATCAATATAATTGAAGAGAAAGAAATTAAAATACTAAAAAAAATTACAAAGTAAAAGAGTATAAGATTGTATGAATATGAAGGTAGAAAAAAAACAAAATAAATCTTTGATAAACAAACAAGATATAGAAATTTCAAATCAAAAGGACTTGAAGCAAAAGTTAAATATTAAGAAAAAAAAAATAATAAAAGAAATAAAAATTTTAGAAAAGAAAAAACCTATTGATACATTTAATTTAGCTTATGTTTATATATTATTAAAATATTTCTTTGATAATAATAATATCGATATTTTAAATGAGCATTTTTATCTTCAAGATAATGTTTTAAATATAACTGAAGATTTAATAGGACATATATTATGGGTATTTGATAAAAATGAAAATAAATTATATGGATCAAGAATTATTGAATTAGAATCATATAATGGTGCAAAGGATAAGGCATCACATGCATATAATAATAAAAAAACAAATAGAAATTTATCTATGTTTGAAAAAGGGGGAAGAAGTTATGTATATATATGTTATGGTATTCATAATTGTTTAAATATAGTAACTAATTTAGAAAATATTCCTGAAGCTATTTTAATTAGATCTCTTGAGCCAATATATAATATAGAATATTTTATTTCAAATAAGTTTAAAAATACTTCTGAAAATTTATATTTTGAAAATTTCTTTGAAAATGATAGAGGATATAAGGTGGAAGATAAAGAATATATGAAAAAAAGAAAAAATGATATTAAAGATTTAATTAATAAAGAAAATTATTTAAAGAAAATTGATAAAGTAGATAATGTTTTAAAAATGATAAATAAAAAAAAATTAGTAAAATTATGCAGTGGTCCTGGTTGTGTAACAAAATGTCTAAAAGTAACAAGACAAGATGATATGGAATATTTTTATATTGACTTACTTAATAATAATATAAAAAAGGAGGATAAATTAAAAAAAGAAGTAAATTATAATAAAAATATGATGATTAGCATCAACTATAATGATAATAATAAAAGTTCAAAGTATTTTAACAACTCAAAACTTCTAAATGATAAAGGAAAAAGTAAAAAAAAAAACATAGATGGTATTAATGTTTCCAACAAAAATAACAGTAGTAGTAATATCTTATTACATGACTCTAGTAAAAATATAAAATCAAATTATTACTTTTCATCTAATATAAATAATTTAGAAAAAAGTAGGTTTTTTATAAGTATTTGCCCAACAGTTAATGACATTTTGTATTTTTATGAAACATTAAGAGCTGATAAAAATGAAGAAGAATACATTATAAAGAATATATATGATGATAATAAAATGTATTTATTAGAATATTTTGATTACATGAAATGGCAAAAAGATAAATTAATTATCCAAAAAGATAAAAGAATAGGAATAAATTATGCAGAGGAAGCTGCCTTATATGAGTATCGGTTTTTATTAAAGAATCATCCATCTGTTACTTTTCCTCCTAAATAATTTGCAACATTTGTAATTAATTCTAAAATGTATAATTATACTTTTAGTGATATATTAATCTAGAAAGGTTAAAGAAAAAAATTTTATTTTTTTTTTTTTAAATTTTTTTAATAAGCTTATAATTTTATTTATATAAAAATCTTAAAGATATTTTATAAATAAATAATTTTATCTATTTTTTTTTTTATTTGTTCTAATAAATTTCATATTTTAAGCATACATTCTTTTGTATGTATAACAAAAAAAAAAAAAAAAAAAAAAATTACTTTAAAAGTTTAATTTTAAATTATTAAAGAAATGTACTATTTTTTTTATTTTTATTAAATAGATAAAACAGCTACTATATATTTGTAAAACCTAATATTTTAAATAATTTTCTTTTGTATATTTTTAAAATAATTAACTTAATCATGTATTATGTGTTAAATATTATATAAATCCTAAATCACTTTAAAAAAATAAATGATGAAAAAGAAAATTCTTTTTAAATAAAAAAAAAAAAAAAAAAAATCAGAAATAAAAAAAAATTTATCACGTATATAAAATTATGTAACAAAAATAAAATATAACAAAAAATTTAGTTCTAAACAATACATATATATATATATATATAAAGAGGGAAAGAGATTTATGAAGATCTTCTAAAATATAACTTTAAATAATTTATCGTATTGGGAATAACACTTTCAAACGATAAAAATATAATTCCAATAAGAACAAGAAAAAAGCCAAAAGCCCAAGCACATATGCATATTGGTCTTTCCTAATAAAAAAAAAAAAAAAATATGCATGCATATAATTTATTGAAGTAGTATATATACATATATATTATATATATATATATATATATATATATATATTTGTTACGTTAAAAATAAACATTCCATTAACTGCATTAAAAGCAACATTGCCAAAACTTTTTAATGATACAACATGAGTTAAATGATAATGTTTCAATAAATAAGGAGTATAAAATATTTCTGTTATTGCCACAATAAAAGTTAATAGAGCTAGAATTATTAGTTTATAGTTTAAAAAAAATTGAAAAAATCTAAATTTGTCTTTTACTATTATAGACATAAAACCTATCACTAATGCTTTACAAAGAATTGTACTTAATGATCCCATTATTCCAGATGAAAAAGGAGAAAAGATATATAAAAAATTATACATTTTTTTTTTTTTTATTTGTAAATATTTTATTGAAAAAAAAGCAACAGAATAAGTAAATAATAATTCAAATGTCATTAAAAATATGGATTCTATTTTTAAAAATAATTTAAAAATATAATCTAAATCGTTGAATTGACTATCTTTACCAGAAAATATTGTTATTAATATTAAACCTATAGTGGCAAAAGGTATACCAATATATAAATAAAGTGATTGAGTTTCTTTTAAGACAAATCTTTCTAATAATAGAGAACAAATAAGACGAATACTTACAAATCCAACCATGGATGCAGGTAAAAGAGCATTACTAAATAAATTGAAAGATGGTGCAACTATACTTGTAAAAAATATACCACAATAAAAATAAAGATAACTTCTTTTTTTTAACTTATTCATATAATTCTCATCTACTGTCTGAAATGTTGAACTTCTAGTAACTTCTTCATCACTATTTCTTTTTCTTTCAGAGTACATTTTTTTCATATCTATATTTTTACTAATATAAAAAGAGTGAGGATTTATATTTTCATTTGTAAAGTTATAATTTTTACTATTTATATTGTCTAACGATTCCTGAGGTGGAAAGGAATAATAATACACCTTATCTTTATTTGTAGTGTTTGTCATAATATTAGGATTTTCTCTTGATTCCTTTTTGTTCAACATAGTTATTATGGTTCCTTCTTTTTCTTTATTTTTATGTAAATCATTATATTTATTATCACAACACATGCTTAATTGTTCTGAATTATCAAAATTCAAATTTTTTGACATAATTGTTTCTCTAGTATTCCTATTTTGCAATGTATAAAAATCTTTTAATAAAGAGTCATAAGAAAATGATTTTTTTTTAATGTTTTTCTTATAAAACTTGTGAGTATTATTATATCTTTTATTTTTTTTTATATAATTTTTAAATTTGTTTTTTTTAAATGAAGAATTACAAATATAGTTATAATTTTCTTTGCTATCTTTATAAAAACTATTAAAACCTTTCATTTCTTCTAATGTGCAATAATCTGAATTTTTAAGTGACCGTAATGATCTTTCTTTTCTCTTTGTTTTTTTGTTTATTTCTCTTGTATTTAGGTTTTTACTACAAAAATTTTTATATTTTGATCTATAATTAGTAATACTTTCATTCATATTTTTGTAATTTATATCAATAATTTCAGAATTATTAGTAATATTTTTAGTATTATAATTTTCATTTTTATATTTTACTAAATTAAATTCCTCTTTTAAATTATTTGATTTTATAATGCATACTGATTGAAAGCTGCATAATTTTCTTAATTTTCTATTACTTTTAGAATAAATGTAAGTCATGGATTTCCATTCACTAATTTCTGACTTTTTTTTTTTAATTAATTTTCCTTCAGTAAAATAATTTCTTTTTTTTTCTTTTTTAACATTATTATTCTCATTCTCATTTTCATCTCCCTTTTTCTTTCTTTCTTTTATTTTTTTTTTATGAAAAAATTTATTACATAAAATTTTTTTTTCTTTTATTTTTTTCTTGTAAATACTCTTAGAATTTTGTATGTTGATTAATGAAATATTTATAAAGGACTTTTTTTTTTTTTTTCCCTTTTTATTTCGATTAGAATATTGGTTATATTCATTTGAGCTATTTTTTTCTTCTAATTTACATGTAATTAATTCCTTTCTTTCAATAAGTTTTTTATATTTTTCATAAATTATATGACTTTTTTTAATTATTGTACTCCCAACTGATTCTATAATAGAAACAGATACGCTCAAAAATACTCCAACATAATCTAGCCATGGTTTGTCCATCCAACTTGTTTGCTCTTTATTGACACTAATTGTCTTTATTTTGCAATTTATACAACTTATTAATATTATTGAAATTATCAAATCTATTAATAATTTAATCATTTTTTTTTTTCATTTTTTCCTATATTATTTATTTTTTGTTTTATATTTGTTTGATATGTTTGTTTTTAACATAAAATTAATTTTTCGAAGAAAAAAAAAAAATCGAAAAAATTGTATAAATTAATAAACATATATTCTAAGAAAAACTGAACAAAAAGAAAAATCCTATAAAATATAATTAATAAATTATTTCTAATATCAAATTAAAAAAAAAAAATCAGGAAGAATAATATATAGAAGAATATACAATATTTTTTACGAGTTTATATTTGTAAAAGAAAATTAGGCAATGAATTTTTCCTTTTGATTTTTTTTTTTTTTTTTTTTTTTTCTTGTAGTACGTAAATATTTTTTTAATATATAATGAAAAAAAAAATATAAAAACTATTATGAATTTAAAGTATTATATATTTAATAATGTCCTAAAATAAGAATTTTAAATAATAGTTTTTAAGACCATAATATCGAATTTTTCTCAAATATAAGAGAATAATTTATTTCATAATTTAAAAATTTTTTGTCAACAAAAATTCTATATACATATTTTAGTATTTCTTTTTATTTTAAAACAAAAAAATTCAGAATTTCAAAGTTTTTTCTATTTTTCAAAAGCATAAGAATGTTATAAATTAAAAAGGTATTAAATTGCAGTGACAATTTATACATTAAAAAATTATACAGCTATGTTTTTTTTTTTTCTTTTACAATATCATTTCATATTTTCATTATCATTAACATAAAAAAAAAAAAAAAATATATTTTTTAAAATTCATTTAAAAAAACTTTTACAACACTTTTTTTTTAAAGTATTTTATAATATAAAGTATGCAATTTATTAAAAAAGACAGATTCATATATATATTGCATAAAAAAATAGATATATGTAGGAATAAAAAGATATTTTTTTTAAAAAATTTCTTTGTTTTTTATCATTATATTTTACATAATTTGCATATTGCATATATATATAGCCACATATATATATTAATTACCTAAAATATATTATATTAATTATTTTTATAATATTTTTTTCTATTTTAAGAGTCATCAATATTTAAATTTTCTAAATCAATTTTGTCATTCCACACTTCATCTATTTCTACGTCATCCTCAGATAAATTAGTTTGTAAATGTTCTTCCTTTTCATTTTTTTTGTTTCCTTTTTGTTTTGAGTTACTATCGTATATAATGTTATCTTCATTAAATTTATCCAAAATGACTTTTTTTTCTTTATTTGTTTCATATTTATTTGTATTTTTCTCAGTTTGGTCTATTTGACAATTATTAACATAATTATTAGGTAAATTTATATTCTCTATATTCTTTTTATCTTGTATAATTTTATAACTTCCTCCAATATTTAATTCATCATCATTGATTTCAAATTCTTCCTCTATAAAAACTTCATTATCGTCAGATCTTTCAAAAAGATCATTATAATCTTTATCATAATTTTTATATCCATTGGAAAAATCATTTTCATTTACATTATAATTTTTAAATGATTTATCATTTTCATTAATATTTTCAAATTCCTTTTTATTTATATGACAACTATTAATTGTTTTCTTCATTTTACATATTCCGTCATAAGTTTCTTCAACTTTTTCATGTTTTAACTTATCATTATTATCAAAACCTGATTTAAGATCATTCTTTTTTCTAATAAAAAGATTTATATATTTATTGTCATTTTCACAGTTTTTTTCAGGTGTTAATTGTTCAAAGTGTTTTATTTTATTTTCAACAGGTTGATTTTTTAAAAATTCTTCATTATATTTATTTGAATTTTCTTTACTTATTACACATTTCTCCTCTTCATTTGATAAATGTAAAATAGTTTTATCACTATTGTCATTTTTATAATTATGTATTTTATTCATATTGGTGTAAATAAAATTTTTTGCTAAACTTTTAACGTCTGTAAAATCATTATTTATAATATTTTCTTTGTTATGATCATTTTTTTGTAAATCATCATTTTTTTTTTCTATTGAAGAAGAGAAAAATGTTTTGTTATGTAAGTTTTTTTTAAGTGTATTTTCATTAATATATTTAAAAGTTGTTTCTAAAAAATTAGAAGAATTTCCTATAAATCCCTTTAGTTCATTTTTCAAGTTATTTTCAAAAGATGATAATTTTGAAATGTTAATATTTATTTTCGGTGGAATATTTATATTTTTTATTTCTTTTAATTCTATTTGCTTTTGTAAATTATTTATATTTTCCTTTAAAGATTTTATATTATTCTGATATTCTGTAATAGAATTTTGTAAAACATTATTTAGAATTTTATACTTTTTTATTTTATAGTTCTTTTCATTCATCATTAAATTTTTTTCTTTTAAAGTAGTTAATAGTTTTTGAAGTTTATTTAAAATTTCATTTTTTTTATTTATTTCTTTATCTAATTCTTCTCTAAGGAAAAATGTTTCTTTTATTAATGTTTCTGATTCATTATTTTTTATATCATTATTTAAAATTTCTGTTTTGGATTCCTTATCAATACTATATATATCACTGTTATTAAGAGAATAATATTCTTTTATTTTTATTCTTTTTTGTTTATATTCATAATTTTTCAATTTATTTTCTAGTATATTAATGTTCTCTTCATAATTTTTGATAATACTAATAAAAAAAGAGCATTTCATTTTATACATTTTTAAAGTAATGGATGATTTATTAATTTGAACCATTAACCGTTTAATTTCATTTTTCAATTCTTCTTTGTGATTTTTTTCAGATTCTATTAAGTCAATTAAGTTTTTATTTTTATCAATGGTAGTTTGTAAATAATTTTTAATTTCATAAATATCATAACTATATTTCTGTAGTTTTTTTAATTCTTCTTCCATATTCAATAAATCTTTCTTTAATAAACTATTTTCGTTTTCTATTTTTAATTTTTCATTTTTTAATAAATCGAAAATTTTGGAGTTTTTACTATTTTCATCAATTAAATTTTGTATTTTTATATTCAGTTCTTGAATTTTTTCATAATTCCTATATCCTTCTTTTTCATTGTTATCTAAATTTGATTTTAAGTTGTAAATATTTCTCTCATTTTCTTCTTCTTTAATTTTTAAATTATTATTTATCATACTTAATTCTTTATTAATATCCATTAACTTTATATTTTCCTTCTCTTTATTGTTTAATTCTTGTTCTAAATAATTTATTTTGTTTTTCAAATTTTCAATTTTATTTTTATACATTATATCATTTTTTTCCAAATTTTCCAGAGCATTTTGTAATTTTTCTTCACTTTTATTCAAATCAAATTCTGTTTTATTTAATTTCTTCTCAAATTCTTTAATTTTTTTTTCCAGATTAAATATTTTCGAATTTTTCGTATTTATATCTATTTCCATTACATGTATTTTTTCTTTTATTTCAATATCCTTTTCTTTTAATATATCATCTTTGCTTTTCAGTAAATTGTTTAGTTCATCGTATTTTTTTTCGTATTCTTCATATTTACTATCATCTATTTTGTTTTTTTGCTTTAGTTCTTCACATTTCCTTTCATAATTTTCATTTAAACGTTCAATTTCATCATTTTTATTTTTTAATTCCTCACATTTTTTTTCATATTCATTATTTTTTGTTTTCAACTCTTCACATCTCTTTTCATATTCATTAATTCTTGCTTTTATTTCTTTATATTTCTTTTCATATTCATCATTTTTATTTTTTAATTCCTCACATTTTTTTTCATATTCATTATTTTTTGTTTTCAACTCTTCACATTTCTTTTCATATTCATTAATTCTTGCTTTTATTTCTTTATATTTCTTTTCATATTCATCATTTTTATTTTTTAATTCCTCACATTTCTTTTCATATTCATTATTTTTTGTTTTCAACTCTTCATATTTCTTTTCATTTTCATCATTTTTATTTTTTAGTTCTTCATATTTCTTTTCATTTTCATCATTTTTATTTTTTAATTCCTCACATTTCTTTTCATATTCATTATTTTTATTTTTTAATTCCTCATATTTCTTTTCAAATTCATTATTTTTTGTTTTCAACTCTTCATATTTCTTTTCATTTTCAACATTTTTATTTTTTAGTTCTTCATATTTCTTTTCATTCTCATCATTTCTATTTTTTAATTTTTCATTTTCATGTTTTAATTCTATTAATTCCTTTTCTTTTCCTTTATCTCCATTATTTCCAGAGTTATATATAAAAGATGATTCTATGTTTACATTGTTATTTATTTCTTGTCTTAATTGATCAATTTCTTCAATAGCTTTGTTTTTTTCTTGAATAATTTTATTTATATACGTTTCTTTTTCATTTAATGATTTTTCTATTTCCTTAATTATATTATCTTTTTGATTAATTAAATATTGCATTTTATTTATTTTTTTGTTATATTCTATACAGTAATTACTTTCATCATTTTTATTTTCATCCATCGTAAGTTCCTCTTTATTTTTAATTAATGAATTTAAACTTAATTTATCTTGATTTATATCTTCATAATTATTTATTGTGGGTTTTTCCAGTTCTTTCATTATATTATTTTCTTCCATCAAATTATTTACTTTATTTTCATGACTTATAAAACTACACTTGCACTTCTTTGAATTATTTTGTAAAATATTTAAGTCTTCTGTAATTTTTTTAACTGTTTCTTCTTTTATTTTAATTTCGCTCTGCAAATTTTCAATAATATTAATATAATAATTTTTATGTTCGCTTGATAATATTCCTTTATCTTCATTTTCTTTATTTAATTCATCTACATTGATTCTCGTATTTACTTCTTTCATATTTTCAATAGATTTATCACATATATATTTTTTAGTAATATCTTCTATATACTTTATTAAAGTTTCATCATCATTGATGTTTAATATATTTTTTATACGTAACCACTTTTTCACACAATTATTATATTCATTTTTTACATTAGTTACTTCACTATTTAAAATATCTACTTTTTTATTATAAAAATGTATTATTTCTTCATTACATCTTAACTTAGATATATTGTTTAAATCTTCTCTTAAATTATTAATAAGAGTATCTTTTTCCATTATTTTACTTAGAAGGATTTTATTTTTACATATTAAATCATTATTATTTTCATAATCATTATTATTTTCATAAACATTATTATTTTCTTCCGTATATTTTTTCTGTATTGATAGATTTTCATTACAATTGAAATTTATATTATTTAGACCTTTTTTTTTTTCTTTTATGTTTAAAAAAAAAGAGGAATATTTATCAAACTTTTTTTTAACATTTGCAAAAATTTCATTTTTTTCATTATTTGAAAAATTTTCATTATTTTTTTTTAATTTATCAAGAAATTTAACATTATCATTTAGGATACTTTCTTCTATAACTTCATGAGTGTTTTTATTAATTAAATTATCTGTTGTAGTTTCATTCATTAAAGTACTAGATATATTTACATTGCTTAAAGAATTAAATGAATCTTCATTAATCGAATTACTTGTTTTATCTAGATCTATTAAACCACTTTCTATTTTATCATTATTTAAATTATTATTTACATTTTCATTATTTAAAATAATATTTATATTTTCATTATTTAAATCATTATTTAAAGTATTATTTATATTTTCATTATTTAAATCATTATTTGAAGTATTATTTATATTTTCATCATTTAAATCATTATTTAAAGTATTATTTACATTTTCATTATTTAAATCATTATTTATATTTTCATTATTAAAAATATTATTTATATTATCTATATTTTCATTATTTAAATCATTATTTATATTTTCATTATTAAAAATATTATCTATATTTTCATTATTTAAATCATTATTTATATTTTCATTATTTATGAGTATTTCTTTTGTATGTTCTATCTTTTCTTCATATTCATACTCTGTAAAATTATTTTCATCTTTATTATACGCATTTCTACTTTCTAATATAAAATTATT
Organism: Plasmodium gallinaceum; assembly: GCF_900005855.1. NCBI lineage: Eukaryota > Apicomplexa > Aconoidasida > Haemosporida > Plasmodiidae > Plasmodium > Plasmodium gallinaceum. The sequence continues at coordinate 1,407,174 of NW_021628238.1, read as the reverse complement.
TTTTTCATTAAAATCTTTTTCATTTTTAATATTTTCTTTTCCATTTGAACTGTTTTGCAAATTATTAAAACAGTTTAGTTCGTCTTTTTTACCATACAATATTTTTTCGTTTTCTTCTCTAACGTTATGATCAACCATTATATTAACTAAAAAAAAAAAAGAAGCATATATATATATATAGAAATTTATCAATATTGTTAATAAAAACATAAAGAAGTCATATATATATATATATATATATACGTATTTAAAATTGCTTCTTCATAGACCTGGATTATTAAAATTTAAATTATTCTCTTCTAATATATCATCATTATTAATCATATGAAGATCATCATCAATTATATTAATATCAGCATCCCATATATTTTCTTTATCAATGCTTATTTGATCATCAAAACTGTCATCAGGAAACTCTATTTTTGCATTGGATTGATATTTTTCTTCTTTATTAATTCTATCCATTTTGTTTTTGATCAAAAATTTAAATTCCAATTACATTTAATGTTGTATTTTATTCTCTATAAAAGGTATATATAAACATATGAATAAATTATAAAAAATGTATAATTTTGTGTATATTTTTACACATATATATAAAAGAAACATAAAAAATAAATAAAAAAAACAAAAAAAACAAAAACAAATAAACTATAGAATTTAAAACGAGATTAATATTTTCAAAATAATAAAAAAAAAAAAAGAAAGTGTAATTATACATCTATATAAATGATGAAACATATAATTTGTAAAACAAATTAAAAAAAAAAAAAGAAATGAACAAAATTAAAACAAAAAAATATAAATAAAATAAAAACAAATACAAATAATTTTTTTATGATATTAATATAGGAAAAATTTTATATAACATGTATAAAAATAAAATAAAAATGAAGATGAAATCAACATATTTCAATAGATTATGAAACATCATATAAGTTTCGTTTTAATCATAAATGTACTTTTTAAAAAATTGTTTTTTTTTTTTTTTTTTTTATAATATTTATGCACATTTCTTATAAAATTACTTACATAACTTTTTTTATTAAACATAAGTTTATGTAAATATCTTTTATAAATATTAAGGAAAATTAAATATATACATATAAATGTTTATAATTTTTATTTATTATTACTATGTTTAGTTTCCTCTTATTAGGAATCTTTTTCAGACTTGAAATTTTTACTATTTCTTTTTAATTTTTTGCTACTTTTAGTCATAGATAATTATTATTATTACCTTCTACATTAACACTTGATGTCTAATAGTATGGTAATTATATGTTAATAATAAGTAAAAAATAGAAATATAAAAATATCTACATATGTACATACATAAATATATACATATATATAAACGTTTATTCATACTTTCATATTAGTTTAAAATCTATAATTTAAATATAGTTAAAAATATATTACTAAAAGAAAAACAAATTATAAATTTTAAATATTATAGAAACTGTTTTTTTTTTTATTAAGGTAAATCTATACTAATACAACTAATATCCTTTTTTTTTTTTTTTTTTTTACTCAAAAATAAATATATACAATGTTAATTTGCAACATTAAAATAGTGAAAATAACATATAATACATTTATTTTTTATAAAATATTTTTTATTATAAAAAAAAAAAAAAAAAAAAAAAAAAAAAAATTTTTT